>NC_060175.1:31626656-31984156 GCF_021184085.1 Oncorhynchus gorbuscha | reverse complement strand
TTGACTTGTGTAGGTTTGATTGAATGAAACACAAAGCATCTTGAATCTGTGGCTTCAGCTTCCGAGAGCGCAGTAACAGGTGCCACTGTCGTGCAACAACAAAGCCGATGAGGATGAGGAGCCAACTTTTACAAAGGTGACCCAAAACAATGTAGAGTCCAATTTGTAAGTCGCTCTGGATAAGAGCGTCTGCTAAATGACTTAAATGTAAATGGAGAGTCACCGCCCCTACCAGCTCTCACCCCCAACTTATCTTAAACAACCCATTGTCTTTTTGTTTTCCTCCTAAGAGTTCTTGTCGAATTCCTCCACAGAGCAGTCGAGACATCTGCCAACATCATTCCCTTACCAAGACAAATGAATATGATGGGGCACTAGAGACCTTAGCTGTCATTCAGCTGTTTTAGCTGCTCTCCCTGTGCACATGTCATGTGTGATGTTGCAGTTTGGGATTGTTACATTGTAGACTCATCCTCATGCACATGAGGATGACAGAATGGGGGAATAAAAACACACCTGGGATACACAGGGGAATTCAGTGCTCCTTTCACTTCACAACAGTGAAGGACAGGACCAAGACAGGTGCAGCTTACTTTGAATCATTTAGAAATAACACACTAATTCTAGAACGACACTCTTTGGTCCAAAGTACAGTGTGTCAGGAATATGGGTGATATCATGGCAAATGGTTTTTGTTTTTGTTTTTGCATGTTTTTCTGCTGCTGTTTATAAAGCGATTTTATTGGTATATTGCATGCAGCCTACTGTGTGAGTGCACGTTTGTCAGTGTGTCATCCCTCTCAGACAAAATCCATATGAATTCGCATTCTCAATCGATAGAAATTAATTATAGGCACACATACTGTATATCAGACTACAGCCTCCGTATTATTCGCCACATGTAGGCTACTGAATGCGGATCACAGTGCCCTTGCAAATCCAATGGTTGCACTGATGCTGTAGCCACCCTACCCTTTGAGCAACGAAATTAAATTCATACAGCTTCAAAAATAGAAATATGTACGGCTACGGTTCTGTTGAGTTAAATAAACAGCTAAATAAATAGCTTAGACTACACATTGTATTTAAAATATATCCCAATTGTGCTGCCACCACCCCAAATTGTCTCTCAGCCAATTAACTTTATATCTGTTTATATTTAAAAGCTAAGAACGCAATTCTTAATAATTGGCTTGTTTCTGAATATTTAAATTGGAGCATATTATAAATGAAAATGAGTTAACGTTATTGGTCTCACCTTAGCGTTTTAGCATCCAGCGGAATGCCTCTCCACACACACAGACTCCGATGCTCCAGGAAAAAAATAGGAAATTTGAGCGCTATGTCTTGAAAGATAATATTAAGCCTGCTATATCTATGGCAAATAAATAATATAACATTTAACTTACAAAGCGACGTCTATATTCAGAGAGGACACGTTTTATTCTCTCCAGGAGCCGTTTTTTCTGTCCTCTGTGCTTCTGCCGCTGCTGACTGTAGAACACTAAGAACCTCGCCACTGGTAACCCGCACAAAGAGCCTTCCTTGAGCTCGCGATTCTCTTGCCCTCCTCCAACTCAACATGCAGGGATCACCTGGCGCTGACCAGCGCAGCAATGCTTGTCAGCTGATTTCAAACGCGCGATTGTGCTTGTGGCAGTCCTTGTCACTGGTGCTCAACTGGTCCACCTCACCATCTGCTCGAGTTCTGCTGTGATGCCAACAAAAGCCGCGTCGGCCAGAAGCTCGCGGTGGGAAAACGAAGCGTGGATGAGGTTGGCAGGCCAATAAATAAAAGGGTTTCCTGAGTGTCCAATGGAAATGTTCAACGCTCCCCTCGTGTCATTGTTTGGACGTTCCAGAGTGGTCTTTGTCTTAAAGTTTCCAGTGTTAGGTGACGTGGGTCCATGTCCATGACCCCTCAAGTCAACTAATCGAATCCAAAAACACCCTACACACTCTACATTTACATAATGACCGTGTGAAAGGTTTGGTGGCTTAGTACTGGGTTTTTGGATTTGACGGGTGAAAATCTAGGATGTGGCAGTATTTGTATTTCACACACACACACAATAGAATAACAATTTCAAATGTTAGTGGTTGCTTACATATATTTTGCAGATGTTATCACAGGTGCAACGAAATGCTTATGTTTCTAACTCAAACAATGCAGTAATACCTAACGATGCAAAATAATACACACAAATCCCCAAAATATAAATCCATTAAGAAATATCAGAAAGAGCAATGTCAGAGTCTGGAATATAAATATGTACAGTAACAGGGTTTTTATTTATGTTTTACTTTTTTTCTACATTGTAGAATAATAGTCAAGACATCAAAACTATGAAATAACACATATGGAATGATATAGTAACCAGAAAAGTGTTAAACAAATCGAATTATATTTTATATTTCAGATTCTTTAAAGTAGCCACCCTTTGCCTTGATGACATCTTTGCACACTCTTGGCATTCTCTCAACCAGCTTCATGAGGTAGTCACCTAGAATGCGTTTCAATTAACAGGTGTGCCTTGTTAAAAATGTATTTCCTTCTTAATGCGTTTGAGACAATCAGTTGTGTTGTGACAAGGTAGGGGTGGTATACAGAAGATTTACAAATAAGCAAAGAGAAACGACAGTCCATCATTACTTTAAAACATGAAGGTCAGTCAAACCAGAAAATATCAAGAACTTTTTAAATTTCTTCAAGTGCAGGCACAAAAACCATCAAGCGCTATGATGAAACTGGCTCTCATGAGGACAGCCACAGGAAAGGAAGACCCAGAGTTACCTCTGCTGTAGAGGATAAGTTCATTATCCTAACTGCACCTCAAATTGCAGCCCAAAATGCTTCACAGAGTTCAAGTAACAGACACATCTCAACATCAGCTGTTCAGAGGAGACTGCGTGAATCAGGCCTTTATGGTCGAATTGCTGCAAAGAAACCAATACTAAATGACACCAACAAAAAGAAGAGACTTGCTTGGGACAAGAAATACAAGCAATGGACATTAGACTGGTGGAAATCTGTCCTTTGGTCTAATGAGTCCAAATTTGAGATTTTTGGTTCCAACCGCCGTCTCTTTGTAAGAAGCAGAGTAGGTGAACAGATGATCTCTGCGTGTGTAGTTCCCACCGTGAAGCATGGAGGTGGTGGTGTGATGGTGTGGAATGCTTTGTTAGTGACACTGTCAGTGATATATTTAGAATTCAAGGCACACTTAAACAGCATGGCTATCACAGCATTCTGCAGTGAGACGCCATCCCATCTGTTTGGCACTTAGTGAGACTATCACTTGTTTTTCAACAGGACAATGACCCAACACACCTCCAGGCTGACCAAGAAGTAGAGTGATGGAGTGCTGCATCAGATGACCTGGCCTCCACAATCACAATGGTTTGGGATGAGTTGGACTGCAGAGTGAAAGAAAAGCAACCAACAAGTGCTCAGGATATGTGGGAACTCCTTCAAGACTGTTATAAAAGCATTCCAGGTGAAGCTGTGCAAAGCTGTCATCAAGGCAAAGGGAGGCTACTTTGAAGAATCTAAACTATATTTTGATTTGTTTAACACTTGTTTTGGTTACTAAATGATTCCATGTGTCATTTCATAGTTTTGATGTCTTCACTATTATTCTACAATGCAGAAAATAGTAAAAATAAAGAAAAACCCTTGAACGTGCAGGTGCCCAAACTTTTGACTGGTACTGTATATGGTAGGATATTTAGACAGTATGGGCAGTAGGCTACATTAATAGAAAATGTGTGTACAGCAGCTGCTATGTAAATCTAGCCTTGACTAGAATGGAGTATATAAAAAACACATGAAGTGGGTAAAACCATATGTAAACATTATCAAAGTGACAAGTGTTCAATGACTATATAAGAGCACAAGGCGGGACCCAAAATACAGACACAGGAGGCAGATGGTTGAGCGCTGATATTTATTATAACAAAGGGAGTAGGCAAAGGCAGGTCGGGGACAGGCGAGAGCTCATAAACCAGGTCAGAGTCCAAACAGTACCAGGCAATCTCGAGGTCAGGCCAGGCAGGGGTCAGAAACCAGATCCAAGGCCAAAACAGTACAAGGGGATAGGCAGCCTAGTTCAGAGTTAAAACAGGCAAGAGTCAAAACCAGGAGGATTAGGAACAAACAGAGACTGGGAAAAATAGGAGCAAGGAAACAGCTGATTGACTTGGCAAACAAGACGAGGCAGAAAACATGAATAAATACACCAGGGATAATAAGCGACACCTGGAGGGGTGGAGACAATCACAAGGACAGGTGAACCAGATCAGGATGTGACAGACTCTGTACATAGGGCAGCAGACTAAGGTGCTGGGTTGAGTAGCAGGGGGCCAGGGTTGGGGAATTCCTTTCTAAATGTAATCCGTTAGTTAGTAGTTACCTGTCCAAAATTGTAATCAGTAATGTATCTTTTGGATTAGCCAAACTATGTAACATAATCTGATTACTTTCCCCTTAAGAGGCACTGGCACAGACCATCATAAAATCAGATTTGAACCCTAACCACACTGCTAACCCTAATGCCTAACCTGAACCTTAAATTAAGACCAAAAAGCACTTTTGTTCGACTTTGCAGCTGGCTCATCTAGCATAATTTTTTTGATGCATGCCAGCAAAGCCAGTACACAATACAACATTAAACAATACATTAATTGCACTATAACGGTGAAACACGTTGCCCACAAACTGTTAAATAACTGTTAGAGCTTTCTTTTCAGCACCATGGAGTGAATCCTTATCACTGACCACTTGGCTATCAGTGGAGCCTTGACTTGCAGTGAAACAGTTCATTCAGCCTCATTTATGCATTTTTTTAAAAACATAGCTGATATGGCTGACTTGGTTAAACAAATGTGGTTTCTACTGACAATTGAGATGTACAAACTATGGCATAAGGGGACAATCCATAATTTTGATTAAGATATTCATGAGCGAGCTAGGACGGACATAGGCAATATAACTATTTGTTCAGCACATTTGAAATGTACAGCGACAGTATTCTCCCTTTTTATTTTATTTTTATTTTTTATTTCACCTTTATTTAACCAGGTAGGCTAGTTGAGAACAAGTTCTCATTTGCAACTGCGACCTGGCCAAGATAAAGCATAGCAGTGTGAACAGACAACACAGAGTTACACATGGAGTAAACAATTAACAAGTCAATAACGCAGTAGAAAAAAAGGGGAGTCTATATACATTGTGTGCAAAAGGGATGAGGAGGTAGGCGAATAATTACAATTTTGCAGATTAACACTGGAGTGATAAATGATCAGATGGTCATGTACAGGTAGAGATATTGGTGTGCAAAAGAGCAGAAAGGTAAATAAATAAAAACAGTATGGGGATTAGGTAGGTAAAAATGGGTGGGCTATTTACCAATAGACTATGTACAGCTGTAGCGATCGGTTAGCTGCTCAGATAGGAGATGTTTGAAGTTGGTGAGGGAGATAAAAGTCTCCAACTTCAGCGATTTTTGCAATTCGTTCCAGTCATAGGCAGCAGAGAACTGGAACGAAAGACGGCCAAATGAGGTGTTGGCTTTAGGGATGATCAGTGAGATACACCTGCTGGAGCGCGTGCTACGGATGGGTGTTGCCATCGTGACCAGTGAGCTGAGAAAAGGCGGAGCTTTACCTAGCATGGACTTGTAGATGACCTGGAGCCAGTGGGTCTGGCGACGAATATGTAGCGAGGGCCAGCCGACTAGAGCATACAAGTCGCAGTGGTGGGTGGTATAAGGTGCTTTAGTGACAAAACGGATGGCACTGTGATAAACTGCATCCAGTTTGCTGAGTAGAGTGTTGGACGCAATTTTGTAGATTACATCGCCGAAGTCGAGAATCGGTAGGATAGTCAGTTTTACTAGGGTAAGTTTGGCGGCATGAGTGAAGGAGGCTTTGTTGCGGAATAAAAAGCCGACTATTGATTTGATTTTCGATTGGAGATGTTTGATATGAGTCTGGAAGGAGAGTTTACAGTCTAGCCAGACACCTAGGTACTTATAGATGTCCACATATTCAAGGTCGGAACCATCCAGGGTGGTGATGCTGGTCAGGCGTGCGGGTGCAGGCAGTGAACGGTTGAAAAGCATGTATTTGGTTTTACTAGCGTTTAAGAGCAGTTGGAGGCCACGGAAGGAGTGTTGTATGGCATTGAAGCTCGTTTGAAGGTTAGATAGCACAGTGTCCAAGGACGGGCCAGAAGTATATAGAATGGTGTCGTCTGCGTAGAGGTGGATCAGGGAATCGCCCGCAGCAAGAGCAGCATCATTGATATATACATATGTACACCAAGTCAGAACTGGGGAGGAATATAAACAGACAATGAAATCTCTTACAGTATTCAATGATTACATTTCTCTAAAAGAGGCTATAGGTTAAATATGCACATGGCCTACTAACAGGAAGCCTACTAACAACACACCACACTTAGTATTACTTTCTTAGCTACAGTATACATTTCTCTCTGGCAAATTACATCATTTATACAGCAGCATACAATACATTTTTGGACTCAACTAGTGCTGTGCTCACTTGAACAGGAAGGTGGTGCAGAGGTCATTGATCCAAATTCCTTCAGCCCTTTTACTATCTTTTATTCACATTGAACGTCATATTTGGATCAATTTATGAGTGACAAACAGATCCATACATAACCTTAGAAAGGAAGAGCAACAGCAGTGGTTTTCACATCCCAATTTAAAGCTGTCACCTAATACCCACTAGATTCCAATGTGTGAATGATTTACAATACAGTGGCAAGAAAAAGTATGTGAACCCTTTGTAAATATCTGGATTTCTGCACAAATTGGTCATAAAATGTGAGCTGATCTTCATCTAGGTCACAACAATAGGCAAACAGTCTGCTAAGACTAACAACACAAACAATTATATGTTTTGATGTCTTTATTGTAAACATTCACAATGCAGGGTGGAAAAAGTATGTCAACCCTTGGATTTAAAAACTGGTTGATCCTCCTTTCGCAAAAATAACCTCAACCAAACGTTTTCTGTAGTTGCGGATCAGACCTGCACAACGGTCAGGAGGAATTTTGGATCATTCCTCTTTACAAAACTGTTTCAGTTCAGGAATATTCTTGGGCTGTCTGGTGTGAACTGCTCTCGAGGTCATGCCACAGCATCTCAATCGGGTTGAGGTCAACTCTGACTGGGACACTCCAGAAGGCGTATTTTCTTCTGTTGTTGATTTACGCCTGTGTTTTGGGTCGTTGTCCTATTGCATCACCCAACTTCTGTTTAGCTTCAATTGGCAGACAGCCTAACATTCTCCTGCAAAATGTCTTGATAAACTTGGGAATTCATTTTTTCCGTTGATGATAGCAAGCTGTCTAGGTCCTGAGGCAGCAAAGCATCCCCAAACCATGATGCTCTCTCCACCATACTTTACAGTTAGGATGAGGTTTTGATGTTGGTGTGCTGTGCCTTTTTTTCTCACCACACAGTGTTGTGTGTTCCTTCCAAACAACTCAAATGTAGTTTCATCTATACACAAAATATTTTGCCAGTAGCGCTGTGGAACATCCAGGTGCACTTTTGCAAACTTCAGCAGTGGCTTCTTCCATGGTGTCCTCCCACGAACACCCTTCTTGTTTAGTGTGTTAGGTATTCTAAACTCGTCAGAGATGTTAGCATATTCCAGAGATTTCTGTAAGTCTTTAGCTGACACTCTAGGATTCTTATTGAGCATTCTGCACATTGAGCACTCTGCACTGTGTTCTTGCAGTCATATTTGCAGGATGGCCACTTCTAGGGAGAGTAGCAACAGTGCTGAACTTTCTCCATTTATAGACAAGTTGTCTTACCGTGGACTGATGAACATCAGGGATTTTAGAGATACTTTTGTAAGCCTTTCCAGCTTTATGCATGTCAACAAATCTTAATCTTAGGTCTTAGGTTCTGAGATCTCTTTTGTTTGAGGCATGGTTCACATCAGGTAATGCTTCTTGTGAATAGCAAACTCAAAATGTGTGTTTTTAAAGGGCAAGGCAGCTCTAACCAACATCTCCAATCTGATCCCATTGATTGGACTCCAGGTTAGTTGACTCCTGACCTCAATTAGCTTTTGGAGAAGTCATTAGCCTAGGGGTTCACATACTTTTTCGAACCGACACTGTGAATGTTTAAATGATGTATTCAATACAGACAAGACAAATACAATAGTTTGTGTGTTATTGGTTTAAGCACACTGTGTTTGTCTAATGTTGTGACTTAGATGAAGATCAGATCAAATTTGATGACCAATTTGTGCAGAAATCCAGATATTTACAAAGGGTTCACATACATTTTCTTGCCACTGTACATTTTGTGGGTACAATTTATAAGATGCAAAGTGTTAAATCGTTTTTTTACTAACCAATTCAAATAACTCTGATGTCTTTCTTGAATTTATTATAGCAATGTTGTTGTTATGATGGAGTCAGTAGAATTGACCACATATTGTGCTGGCCCTAGTTGACTAATGCGCGCCCGATGAAGGACATATTGACTGAAATCTAAACATACCATTCACTCCCAGTCTTTCCATTTGGCAGATTAAATCTATTTCTCTTAGTTTGGTAAACATCGAGAGTGTTCTGAGTAGATTCAATGGTCATTCTTTGATTGCTGACCTCTCCACCCATTAACCTGCGCTGTGTGTGTATGTGTGTGTGTGTGTGCCATGGTAGCCATGGCAACAGCACTCTCAGAGAGAAAGGCTTTGTGGCGTTTCCTGTGGTTATTAGATCTCAAAGCTGCAGGCTCCACATGTCCCTCTAGGACAGGGGTGTCAAAGTCAAATGGACGGAGGGCCAAATAAAAAATTTAGCTACAAGCCGAGGGCCGGACTGTTCGAATGTTCATTGAAAATTTTTTAAATGACGCATATAGTCTAGTGAACCTAATTGAACCTACTGAAAACCTAACAAATATATTCCAATATGATCAGATAAATAAAGCAATATTTTCTTATGGCTCTGTCAGTAATCTTTAATTTTCAACAGACACAAAAGACAAATTTCCTTTATATAAAAATCCCCATAACATGAACATTAAATGAAAGAAACCGGTATTCAAGGCACCATCAGTAGCCTATATTTTCTATTTTAGCAAAAGTGGGCTAAATTTACTTCAAAGAAAAAAACAATAATAGCAATTTTCTATCATCCACTCAACTGAAATATTTTTAAAATATAATTGGATTGAAATACAATAAAATAAAGTGCAAAAATCTATTAATCAAAAACAACACTTTGTTTAAGGAGAAGTAACATGCAGTGAAAACAAATATTAAACTTTAACTTTTAAACTTGAACTGAGTAAAAACTCTAAATATGTGATTGCACAGTAATGTTCACTTGTTTGAGGTTGAGGGTGATACTTGGTGGTGTCCCATCTTTTCCACAAGTTCATCAATGTTCGGGGTAAGGCTCTGAGCTGAGGAAATCCTCAGAATTGAGTGGAGGTGTTCAGCAGTAAGTCGACTTCTGTGTGATGTTTTGTTCAAGTTCAAAGAAAACAGTTGTTCACACAGGTATGTGCTGCCAAACATAGACAACGTTTGAGCAGCCTGGATGCGCAGCTGGGGCATTGTGTCGGGGAGGAAACGGGCGAACTCCGCAGCACCCACTGCCGCATATTTTGCCCTCAGTGCATCATTGCATTGGAGGTCAATCAACTCCATTTGGAGGTTTGGTGGTGAGCTTTCCACGTCAACAGCAAATGGGTTACCGAGCAGTTCCAACCTGCTTTTTTGTGCTTCAAAGTCAGCAAATCGGCGTCGAAAGTCAGCGGCAAGCATACCTATTTTATCAGCCAACTGTGCGCTCGGGAACGCACTGGTAGAGAGCTTCTCTTTCATGGTCTGGCAGCTGGGAAAGTGGCTCACATTTTCTTTCCGCATCTGCGTCTCCCACAGAGTCAGTTTGGTTTTAAATGCCTTCACTGTACTGTACATATCAGAGATGACACGATCCCGACCCTGCAGCTGCAAGTTCATTGCATTCAGATGACTCGTAATGTCACACAGAAAAGCCATTTCACACAGAAACATTTCGTCTCAGAGTTGTGTTGTGTCTTTCCCTTTGCTGTCCAAGAACAGACAAATCTCCTCACGAAGCTCGAAACATCTTTGAAGCACCTTTCCCTGGCTTAGCCATCGCACCTCTGTGTGATAAGGCAAATCACCATGCTCCGTTTCTAACTCCGTCAGAAATGCCTTGAACTGGCGGTGATTCAAACCTTTGGCTCTGATAAAGTTAACTGTGCGCGTGATGATGCTCATTACATGCTCCATTTTCAAGGCTTTACCGCACAACGCTTCCTGGTGTATGATACAATGATAAGCTGTCAGCTCACCTGTCGCGTTTTCCTCTTGCATCTTTTCCCGTATCTTTTCCACCAGTCCGCTCCTGTGTCCACACATCGCAGGTGCTCCGTCGGTTGTCAAACCCACAAGTTTTTCCCAAGGCAGCTCCATCTCATTTACACATCTTGACACCTCTTCATACAAATCATGCCCCGTAGTTGTGCCATGCATAGGACGTAAAGCCAAAAACTCCTCTGTCACGCTTAGGCTGGAGTCCACTCCGCGGATGAAAATTGACAACTGGGCAATGTCAGAAATGTCGGTGCTCTCATCCACAGCCAAGGAATATGCAATGAAATCTTTTCCCTTTTTCACAAGCTGCTCTTTTAGATTGATGGACAACTGGTCTACTCTCTCGGCAATGGTGTTTCTGCTCAGACTCACATTTAAAAAGAGTTGCCTTTTTTCTGGGCAAACTTCGTCACAAACTTTAATCATGCAGTTTTTGATGAAATCCCCCTCCGTAAATGGCCGGGCTGATTTAGCGATCTCTTCTGCCAAAATAAAACTGGCCTTGACAGCAGCCTGGCCTTGTGATTTGGCTTTTTTGAACAGAGCCTGTCGAGATTTGAGGCCTCGTTTTAATTCCTCTGCCTTTTGTAGCCTTTGTTCCATGTCCATATTCTTGTTTTTGTCCGCGTGTTTCGTTTCATAATGTCGTCTCAGATTATACTCTTTCAGTACCGCCACACTTTCTCCACACAGAAGACACACAGGTTTTCCAGCTACCTCCGTGAACAAATACTCCGACTCCCACCTTGTTTGAAACCCCGGTTCTCAGTGTCCACCTTCCGTTTTGCCATTTTTGATGGGTATCTGAAAGTTAATTTTACTGTGATGCTGACAACTGCTGTGCCAATAAATATTGAAATGAAGCAGCCTACTGCTCGGTGCGTCACTGTTGCATTGTGGGAAATGTAGTATTGGTGCGTGTAAAAGATCTGCGGGCTGCCGGCTTGCTGCGGTCTGGATCACCATGCCGGTTCTAATAATAAATCAAGATCATCCCAGGGGCCGTAAAAAACCTTCCTCTGCGGGTCCATCTGGATGTGGCCCTCTAGGATCACCATGCACAGATAAACATGGGGAACCTTGACTCTGAACACCATATAAACATGTGCTCTAGGATCACCATGCACAGATAAACATGTCCCGCTAGGAACACCATGCACAGATAAACATGTCCATCTGGGAACACCATGCACAGATAAACATGTGCCTCTGGGAACACCATGCACAGATAAACATGTGCCTCTGGGAACACCATGCACAGATAAACATGTCCATCTGGGAACACCATGCACAGATAAACATGTGCCTCTAGGATCACCATGCACAGATAAACATGTCCCTCTGGGAACACCATGAACAGATAAACATGTCCCTCTGGGAACACCATGCACAGATAAACATGTCCCTCTGGGAACACCATGCACAGATAAACATGTCCATCTGGGAACACCATGCACAGATAAACATGTCCATCTGAGAACACCATGCACAGATAAACATGTCCATCTGGGAACACCATGCACAGATAAACATGTCCATCTAGGATCACCATGCACAGATGAACATGTCCATCTGGGAACACCATGCACAGATAAACATGTCCATCTGGGAACACCATGCACAGATAAACATGTCCATCTAGGATCACCATGCACAGATGAACATGTCCATCTGGGAACACCATGCACAGATAAACATGTCCATCTGAGAACACCATGCACAGATAAACATGTCCATCTGGGAACACCATGCACAGATAAACATGTCCATTTGAGAACACCATGCACAGATAAACATGTCCATCTGGGAACACCATGCACAGATAAACATGTCCATCTGAGAACACCATGCACAGATAAACATGTCCATCTGGGAACACCATGCACAGATAAACATGTCCATTTGAGAACACCATGCACAGATAAACATGTCCATCTGGGAACACCATGCATAGATAAACATGTCCATCTGGGAACACCATGCACAGATAAACATGTCCATCTGGGAACACCATGCACAGATAAACATGTCCATCTGAGAACACCATGCACAGATAAACATGTCCATCTGGGAACACCATGCACAGATAAACATGTCCATCTGAGAACACCATGCACAGATAAACATGTCCATCTGGGAACACCATGCACAGATAAACATGTCCATCTAGGATCACCATGCACAGATGAACATGTCCATCTGGGAACACCATGCACAGATAAACATGTCCATCTAGGATCACCATGCACAGATGAACATGTCCATCTGGGAACACCATGCACAGATAAACATGTCCATCTGGGAACACCATGCACAGATAAACATGTCCATCTAGGATCACCATGCACAGATGAACATGTCCATCTGGGAACACCATGCACAGATGTGCCTCTCATTCTCCTCTTTTCCCTCTTTAACCATTTCTCCATCTCAATTAATTCTGTTGAAGGGAGAGACAGCATGTAATTAGCAGAGTCAGTGGCGCCTGTTTTCAGTAGAGGATGAACAAAAGATGAAAAAGGGATAATTAGATGACTGTTTAAATGAATGAAGAAAGTCCAGAAAGACGCCAGGAAGCAGACTGCCAAATCAAATCAAGCTTTATTTATACAGCACATTCAGTGGCAGAGTCAAACCTGTTTTGAGCCCCACATGTTTAGATTTTTGTAATAATAAATGTTACATATCAGTTTGCAAACCATGTTAAAATTTAAATAAATCACTGAGTTAATAAAGCTGCATACAAACATGGTCTCTTTTTCATTTTCTTGAATAAGGTAGATCCAAAATGCAGGTGTTTCAGCCTAGCTCAGTGCTTTCTGTGGTGGTGGGACAAGCCAGAAGAAAATATGGAGAGTTGTGCCCTGATTGCCTCAGTGTTCTGTCACTCATGCGGACACTACGTCACCACCAAGTCTAAGGGTAGAGCTAGAAAATTTAAGCCCCTTGGGTGCTGCCATAGAGTTACATTAGAAATGCCCATCCAAGAAGGCTCAAGGTCATTGGCCACTGATAAAATGTTGTCAAATCACGTTATATCTACAGGAGCTTTGATTGGACTGATCATGTCAACGTCATACTTTCGAAATATTAGCTAGCAGTCATCATCATGAATCAGTCAACAATCTACTGGTAAATCCTTTTTAATCCTTGTGATATTAACCGTTTCACAGGTACCAACACACGGGTGTGATTATTCAACAGTCCCTGTAGCTACGATCAAACCGGTGTGATTATTCTACAGTGGTCCCTGTAGCTAGCTATTAGAACGCTTATTTCGAATGCTTTTTTTGAACACTTATCTAGAATGGAAAATTTTGAATGATGCAACAATCAGCATTTGAGCTGGCCACACTGTTTTTTTCAAAAACCTTTTGCACAAACACAGTCCTTACAAAGTTATGTCCAGAATGTGAGTAGTTTATTTTTGGATGCAATGTTCAGACATTCACAGAAGTATCTATAGCATAATGCAATCATCCATACCCCCCAAAAATGTAGACTACATTTGTCCTAGAGCTAACTGAGGAAAGATTGAGGTAACGCAAGCGGTCATATCTTTATAACTCTCGGCTGACATAAACTACAATATGAATTAGCGAATAGCAATTACTATTATAATTTATCACATCACGGGTGAACTCACCATTGATAGAAATAATCCTACTATGGGTAGTTTCTGCAAGCTGCCACGCTTTTGTTTCTCACAGAAACCAAAGATAAAAAGAGAAGACAAGATGAGTTCGGTCTGTTTATAGTATGCATGTTGAAGGGGGTGTGTCGTCTACCATCGTTCACATCCCACCATTCACTTCCGGGAGTTCTCAAAAAATGAGTGAACCCTTACTCACGTCATTTTTTTATAACATCTTTGGTTCGACAGACGATTACTTGACACCCAGAATGCATTGTATGTGAACAAACATGGCTCATCATAATCAGTACAATCTTCAAAAAAGTATTTTACACACATAATATGTGCCCATTACAATCTATGCAAGAATCGGAATGCATAATTTGTCAATAGTACTTACCACACAAAACATTTTCTGGAAGTGATTTATTGATACAAGTGGCGCGTGCCAGCAGTCAATCACATAACCTCTCACTCCCACTCCAAGCCATTCAGTGTTGTTGTTTATGTATGTAGCTAGTGAGCTACGCTGTAGCATTAGCAATGTCTTTCAAAAGGAGACATCTCACAAATGTGGAAATTCTGGAGATTTTTACAATTCTGACAATGAGTCTGAGTATGAAAGTCAGGAATAAGATTCTGACAGTGACAGTGAGGTGCTGGCCTCCAACTTGTAGCCACTGAGAACCCTGAATCCTCAACTCAAATCCTTGTCCACTGACGAAGTCCCGGGTCCCTTTGAAGATGCTGGTGGTGATGGAGGCAGACAGACAGTGGATGAAGTACAGGAGCTCTGTGGTAGCTGGAAGGCGCCAGCCATGTCACCCCTCCTGGCCCTGCTGTTTGCTTTGTTGAGTCCCCGTCTGGAGTGCAACGCCCCTTGCCATTTCCATCTGAGGCAGAGTGCTTCAAGTTGTTTCTGACAGAGGAGCTGCTGGTGGGAGACATAGTAGAGGAGACCAATCGCCAGGAGTGAGGGGGAAACTCACTAAATGGGTGACAACCACAATTAGTGAAATGTATATCTTCCTGGTGACAGTCCTTCTCATGGGGATAGTAAAGAAGAACTCACTAAGAGAATACTGGAGCACAGATCCTATGTTTGCAACTCCCTTCTTTGCCTCTTTTCCCAAGACTGCTTCCTAGTTCTGCTGCGATGGCTGTATTTCGTCAACAATGCTACAGCCATCCTAAATGACACAAAATAAGAAATGTTCTTACCAGCCTGACATCAGCATTTATGCCATACAAGGACCTATGCATTGATGAGTCCCTGATGTTATAGAAAGGTCGGCTGGCGTTCTGTCAATACATTCCCTCTTAAAGGCACAGGTTTGGGGTAAAGTTCTTTGTCATGTGCAACGTATAGACAGGATTTGTCCAGGACATAATAGTTTACACAGTGTCCACAACTGACATCCAACATTATGAGTGGCTCGGGGTGTCTGGGTCCATGGTGATGACCATGCTGGCTCCTCATCTCGGCAAGGGACACACTTTGTATGTGGCCAATTGTTACAGTAGTCCCACACTCTTCCAGCATCTGCTCTCCAACAGCACAGGGGCCTGTGGCACAGTCAGGTCGAACAGGAAGGGAATGCCGGCATTCGGATGCAGGAAGATGCAGAGAGGGGAGGTGGAGTTCAAGAAGAACGGTCAACAGCTGACAGTAAAGTGGCATGACAGACAAGACGTACATGTCCTCTCCACTGTCCATACAGCAACCATGTGGGCCACAGGGAAGGTGGACCACCTGACCGGAGAGAAACAAACAGACAGAGAAACATCAAACCAGACTGCTTGCTTGACTATAAGCTCAAAATGGGGGCAGTGGATAAGGCTGACATGATAAACAGCTTTGTGGAATGCACTCAGAAAACAACCCAGTGGTATTAGAAGATTTTTTCCATCTGATCAACACTGCTGCCGTCAATGATCACCACCAACTAACAGGTGAGGTGATTACTGAACAAGGTATTTTTTGTAATTGGACATACAGTTCAAACACAGCCTGGATTTGAACCAGGGTGTCTGTAGTGACACCTCTAGCTCTGAAATGCTGTGCCTTAGACCGCTGCGCCACTTGGGAGTCATAAAACCAGGGTAGCCTCAAAATACAACAGAAGCTAATACTTATCTGACACATTTAGCATTGTTTTACAGAGCTAATAGACGAATGTAGCTAGCTACATAAGCACGATTGAATATAACAGCATAAAGTTTACATTTTTTACATTACATTTAAGTCATTTAGCAGACGCTCTTATCCAGAGCGACTTACAAATTGGTGCATTCACCTTATGACATCCAGTGGGACAGTCACTTAACAATAGTGCATCTAAAACTTAGGGGGGGTGGGGTGAGAGGGATTACTTAACCTATCCTAGGTATTCCTTAAAGAGGTGGGGTTTCAGGTGTCTCCGGAAGGTGGTGATTGACTCCGCTGTCCTGGCGTCGTGAGGGAGTTTGTTCCACCATTGGGGGGCCAGGGCAGCGAACAGTTTTGACTGGGCTGAGCGGGAGCTGTACTTCCTCAGTGGTAGGGAGGCGAGCAGGCCAGAGGTGGATGAACGCAGTGCCCTTGTTTGGGTGTAGGGCCTGATCAGAGCCTGGAGGTACTGAGGTGCCGTTCCCCTCACAGCTCCGTAGGCAAGCACCATGGTCTTGTAGCGGATGCGAGCTTCAACTGGAAGCCAGTGGAGAGAACGGAGGAGCGGGGTGACGTGAGAGAACTTGGGAAGGTTGAACACCAGACGGGCTGCGGCATTCTGAATGAGTTGAAGGGGTTTAATGGCACAGGCAGGGAGGCCAGCCAACAGCGAGTTGCAGTAATCCAGACGGGAGATGACAAGTGCCTGGATTAGGACCTGCGCCGCTTCCTGTGTGAGGCAGGGTCGTACTCTGCGGATGTTGTAGAGCATGAACCTACAGGAACTGGCCACCGCCTTGATGTTAGTTGAGAACGACAGGGTGTTGTCCAGGATCACGCCAAGGTTCTTGGCGCTCTGGGAGGAGGACACAATGGAGTTGTCGACCGTGATGGCGAGATCATGGAACGGGCAGTCCTTCCCCGGGAGGAAGAGCAGCTCCGTCTTGCCGAGGTTCAGCTTGAGGTGGTGATCCGTCATCCACACTGATATGTCTGCCAGACATGCAGAGATGCGATTCGCCACCTTGTCATCAGAAGGGGGAAAGGAGAAGATTAATTGTGTGTCGTCTGCATAGCAATGATAAGAGAGACCATGTGAGGTTATGACAGAGCCAAGTGACTTGGTGTATAGCGAGAATAGGAGAGGGCCAAGAACAGAGCCCTGGGGGACACCAGTGGTGAGAGTGCGTGGTGAGGAGACAGATTCTCGCCACGCCACCTGGTAGGAGCGACCTGTCAGGTAGGACGCAATCCAAGCGTGGGCCGCGCCGGAGATGCCCAACTCGGAGAGGGTGGAGAGGAGGATCTGATGGTTCACAGTATCGAAGGCAGCCGATAGATCTAGAAGGATGAGAGCAGAGGAGAGAGAGTTATCTTTAGCAGTGCGGAGCGCCTCCGTGATACAGAGGAGAGCAGTCTCAGTTGAATGACTAGTCTTGAAACCTGACTGATTTGGATCAAGAAGGTCATTCAGAGAGAGATAGCGGGAGAGCTGGCCAAGGACGGCACGTTCAAGAGTTTTGGAGAGAAAAGAAAGAAGGGATACTGGTCTGTAATTGTTGACATCGGAGGGATCGAGTGTAGGTTTTTTCAGAAGGGGTGCAACTCTCGCTCTCTTGAAGACGGAAGGGACGTAGCCAACGGTCAGGGATGAGTTGATGAGCGAGGTGAGGTAAGGGAGAAGGTCTCCGGAAATGGTCTGGAGAAGAGAGGAGGGGATAGGGTCAAGCGGGCAGGTTGTTGGGCGGCCGGCCGTCACAAGACGCGAGATTTCATCTGGAGAGAGAGGGGAGAAAGAGGTCAGAGCACAGGGTAGGGCAGTGTGAGCAGAACCAGCGGTGTCGTTTGACTTAGCAAACGAGGATCGGATGTCGTCGACCTTCTTTTCAAAATGGTTGACGAAGTCATCTGCAGAGAGGGAGGAGGGGGGAGGGGGCGGAGGATTCAGGAGGGAGGAGAAGGTGGCAAAGAGCTTCCTAGGGTTAGAGGCAGATGCTTGGAATTTAGCGTGGTAGAAAGTGGCTTTAGCAGCAGAGACAGAGGAGGAAAATGTAGAGAGGAGGGAGTGAAAGGATGCCAGGTCCGCAGGGAGGCGAGTTTTCCTCCATTTCCGCTCGGCTGCCCGGAGCCCTGTTCTGTGAGCTCGCAATGAGTCATCGAGCCACGGAGCGGGAGGGGAGGACCGAGCCGGCCTGGAGGATAGGGGACATAGAGAGTCAAGGGAAGCAGAGAGGGAGGAGAGGAGGGTTGAGGAGGCAGAATCAGGAGATAGGTGGGAGAAGGTTTGAGCGGAGGGAAGAGATGATAGGATGGAAGAGGAGAGAGTAGCGGGGGAGAGAGAGCGAAGGTTGGGACGGCGCGATACCATCCGAGTAGGGGCAGTGTGGGAGGTGTTGGATGAGAGCGAGAGGGAAAAGGATACAAGGCAGTGGTCGGAGACTTGGAGGGGAGTTGCAGTGAGGTTAGTGGAAGAACAGCATCTAGTAAAGATGAGGTCGAGCGTATTGCCTGCCTTGTGAGTAGGGGGGAAGGTGAGAGGGTGAGGTCAAAAGAGGAGAGGAGTGGAAAGAAGGAGGCAGAGAGGAAAGAGTCAAAGGTAGACGTGGGGAGGTTAAAGTCGCCCAGAACTGTGAGAGGTGAGCCGTCCTCAGGAAAGGAGCTTATCAAGGCATCAAGCTCATTGATGAACTCTCCGAGGGAACCTGGAGGGCGATAAATGATAAGGATGTTAAGCTTGAAAGGGCTAGTAACTGTGACAGCATGGAATTCAAAGGAGGCGATAGACAGATGGGTAAGGGGAGAAAGAGAGAATGACCACTTGGGAGAGATGAGGATCCCGGTGCCACCACCCCGCTGACCAGACGCTCTCGGGGTGTGCGAGAACACGTGGGCGGACGAAGAGAGAGCAGTAGGAGTAGCAGTGTTGTCTGTGGTGATCCATGTTTCCGTCAGTGCCAAGAAGTCGAGGGACTGGAGGGAGGCATAGGCTGAGATGAACTCTGCCTTGTTGACCGCAGATTGGCAGTTCCAGAGGCTACCGGAGACCTGGAACTCCACGTGGGTCGTGCGCGCTGGGACCACCAGAGTAGGGTGGCCGCGGCCACGCGGTGAGGAGCGTTTGTATGGTCTGTGCAGAGAGGAGAGAACAGGGATAAACAGACACATAGTTGACAGGCTACAGAAGAGGCTACGCTAATGCAAAGGAGATTGGAATGACAAGTGGACTACACGTCTCGAATGTTCAGAAAGTTAAGCTACGTAGCAAGAATCTTATTGACTAAAATGATTAAAATGATACAGTACTGCTGAAGTAGGCCAGCTGGCAGTGGGTGCGTTGTTGACACTACACTAATCAAGTCGTTCCGTTGAGTGTAATAGTTTCTGCAGTGTTGCTATTCGGGGCTAGCAGGCTAGCTAGCAGTGTTGTTTACGTTACGTTGCGTTAAAAGAACGACAATAGATGGCTAGCGAACCTAGAAAATCGCTCTAGACTACACAATTATCTTTGATACAAAGATGGCTATGTAGCTAGCTAAGTAGCTAGCTACGATCAAACAAATCAAACCGTTGTACTGTAATGAAATGAAGTGAAAATGTGATACAACCTGTGAATGCGACCGGGTAGTTGAGTTCTATACAGAAGACGTTGGCTAGCGTTGGCTAGCTGTTGGCTAGCTAGCAGAGTTGGCTAGCTAGCAGAGTCACCTACGTTAAGGACGACAAATAGCTGACTAGCTAACCTCGGTAAATTAAGATAATCACTCTAAGACTACACACTCTAAACCTAAACAACACAATTATCTTGGATACGATGAAACGATGATACGAAGACAGCAAAGACAGCTATGTAGGTAGCTAACACTAAACTAATCAAGTCGTTCAGTTGAGTGTAATAGTTTCTCAGTGCAGCTAATCAGTGGACGTTAGCTAGCTGGCTAGTGAAGACTACGTTAGGACGGCGAAATACGATAATTACGCAATTATCTTTGATACAAAGACGGCTATGTAGCTAGCTGAGAAGAAATTGCTAAGATAAGACAAATCAAACCGTTGTGATATAATGAAATATAATGAAAAAGTTATACTACCCGTTGGAGCGACGTGCAGATGCGACCACTCGCTCCAACCGGAACCGGAAACAGAAATGAGTAGTTATGAAATGAGTAACGTTACCTCGCGTGTCTGCAGTTATAAGGAATATACACAAATATATTATGCTCCATAAACACAGTGAGCTACAGTAGAAACGACATACAGAAACTATTATAATGTAATAAGACACGTACTTTGATAGAAATGAACACATTTCCCAAGTTATTATTAGTAATTAAAACAACACTGACTGCGATGCGGGAAACAGACGGAAAATGTGAACACGCGTGTGCAGATCCTGTTCTGCCGGCAGATGCGCAAATGTCTGCACAAATCATTGGGAAGTGCCTGAGGTATTTTGTCCAGGTCAGAAATGTAAAAATAAATGGTATTGTCCGCAAAAGTAAAAAGGACTACTTTTATGTGAATGAATGAGGAGGCGGAACACACCTCAATTCAAACTGTTCTTAGAAAATACACATTTGTTTCAAAATCATTTGAAATTGACAAATTGAAAACAGCCTATAAATAAAAACTGGCTAAATTCCTTGGTTTGAGGGCAGCGCGGATTAAATGTACTGTTGCGTAACAATCACATTCTGGAATGGAGAGAACATTATAACATCACGTGCATAAATAAACTCACGCTGTGGCGACCATTAGAGATATTTGGAACTCACATATGAAAAGGTTAAGAGAAATAATGAAGCGAAATTATTGATAAAACGTATCGGTGCTCATCGGCCATTGGGCATAAACATTACACAACAATTTGGAAATAGCAAATTCAACAATCAGTGGCTAACTGCAAGCATTGCAAAGCAATCATTAGCATGCTTTTCAGTGGAGTGGCTGTGTGGTCCCAAGTCTAAGTCTATTTTCCTAGTTTAAATTTATAAATTATACACTGCTCAAAAAAATAAAGGGAACACTAAAATAACACATCCTAGATCTGAATGAATGAAATATTATTGTTATTATTGTTTCTTTACATAGTTGAATGTGCTGTCAACAAAATCACACAAAAATTATCAATGGAAATCAAATTTATCAACCCATGGAGGTCTGGATTTGGAGTCACACTCAAAAGTGGAAAACCACACTACAGGCTGATCCAACTTGGATGTAATGTCCTTAAAACAAGTCAAAATGAGGCTCAGTAGTGTGTGTATGACCTCCCTACAATGCCTGGGCATGCTCCTGATGAGGTGGCAGATGGTCTCCTGAGGGATCTCCTCCCAGACCTGGACTAAAGCATCCGCCAACTCCTGGACAGTCTGTGGTGCAACGTGGCGTTGGTGGATGGAGCGAGACATGATGTCCCAGATGTGCTTACTTGGATTCAGGTCTGGGGAACGGGCGGGCCAGTCCATAGCATCAATGCCTTCCTCTTGCAGGAACTGCTGACACACTCCAGCCACGTGAGGTCTAGCATTGTCTTGCATTAGGAGGAACCCAGGGCCAACCGCACCAGCATATGGTTTCACAAGGGGTCTGAGGATCTCATCTCGGTACCTAATGGCAGTCAGCCTACGTCTGGCGAGCACATGGAGGGCTGTGCGGCCCCCGAAAGAAATGCCACCCCACACCATGACTGACCCACCGCCAAACCGGTCATGCTGGAGGATGTTGCAGGCAGCAGAACGTTCTCCACAGCGTCTCCAGACTCTGTCACGTCTGTCACATGTGCTCAGTGTGAACCTGCTTTCATCTGTGAAGAGCACAGGGCACCAGTGGCGAATTTGCCAATCTTGGTGTCTCTGGCAAATGCCAAACGTCCTGCACAGTGTTGGGCTGTAAGCACAACCCCAACCTGTGGACGTCGGGCCCTCATACCACCCTCATGGAGTCTGTTTCTGACCTTTTGAGCAGACACCTGCACATTTGTGGCCTGCTGGAGGTCATTTTGCAGGGCTCTGGCAGTGTTCTTCCTGCTCCTCCTTGCACAAAGGCGGAGGTAGCGGTCCTGCTGCTGGGTTCCTCCTCCACGTCTCCTGATGTACTGGCCTGTCTCCTGGTAGCGCCCCCATGCTCTGGACACTACGCTGACAGACACAGCAAACCTTCTTGCCAGAGCTCGCATTGATGTGCCATCCTGGATAAGCTCCACTATCTGAGCCACTTGTGTGGGTTGTAGACTCCGTCTCATGCTACCACTAGAGTGAAAGCACCGCCAGCATTCAAAAGTGACCAAAACATCAGCCAGGAAGCATAGGAACTGAGAAGTGGTCTGTGGTCACCACCTGCAGAACCACTCCTTTATTGGGGGTGTCTTGCTAATTGCCTATAATTTCCACCTGTTGTCTATTCCATTTGCACAACAGCATGTGAAATGTATTGTCAATCAGTGTTGCTTCCTAAGTGGACAGTTTGATTACACAGAAGTGTGATTGACTTGGAGTTACATTGTGTTATTTAAGTGTTCCCTTTATTTTTTTGAACAGTGTAAGGCTATTATAAGTGGATGATTCAATAAGAGCCTGTATGCAGCCGATGTGGAACGGGTGCTATAGGGACACTGCGGGCAGAGGGTACTGAGATGGCCCTGGATACGATCATTCATTTAATCAGTCTTATTGGGTCATGCCATCAAGTCAGATAAGGCTACAGACCAGTAGAGGCTGCTGAGGGGAGGATGGCTCATAATAATGGATGGAACAGAGAGAATGGAATGGCATCAAATACCTGGAAACCATGTGGAAACCATGTGGAAACCATGTGGAAACCATGTGGAAACCATGTGTTTGATGTATTTGATGCCACTCCACTGATTCCGCTCCAGCCATTACCACGAGACCCCAATTATGGTGCCACCAACCTCCTGTGCTACAGACACAAACACATGTGTTTGAACACTATAATAGGGTATGCCCAACCTACCAAGCACAGTCTGCTTGTAAAGTTCAGTGTTGGTAGGTTTATCATTAGTTTTATCTTCAGCTACAATCATGTGGAATTGTAAGATCTGAAAATGTTCTCATTTCTCATCATAAAATGCAACAGCATTACTCCACCTCTAATGGAGACAGGAATCTGAAAATGGAAATGTGATTCTGAGAAACATAAATCAGTGTCGTAACCTGCATACACATAATGCATGGTTTTTGGCTTTAAAGCTGGAATCCATAATTACTACATCCATTTTTGGACTTTTAGCTTTGTGATATATACCCATTGATTCTTGAGGAATATAACTTATAAATGCCTCATGAGCTAAGTTCAACTGTCGTACCCCATCAGAACCCAAAATAGAAGCTTGTTTTACTCCAATGTTTGTAAACAATGTAAGTGTAAATAAACACTGTATGGCCTCAAAACATGTTTAAAAACTACAGTTTTGATATCATGGCTGATCAGGCCTTCCATCCATAGCTCTGTCTAAACATTTGGGAGTGGTTACATTTCTCCAGGCCCCTCCCTCAGCTTTTTACCAAAACAGAGGTGGAGTGACCGCTTTGTTATTGTTTCAATTATTTCAATTTCAATTGTTTAACTTAAGTTTTTTGATTGTGCTCCTTATGTTATCTGATCTAATTAGCTGCTAATGTGAGACAGCTTGGTGGTGTTGTCAGTGGCAACTGTTGCAGTTGCCTCCTCCCACCCATATGTTTAGCACATTGCCACCTTGTTGTGGCACACTGTCACATACCCACGCCACACTATCACATACCCACGCCACACTGTCACACACCCACACCACACTGTCATACACCACGCCACACTGTCACATACCCACGCCACACTATCACACACCCACACCACACTGTCACATACCCATGCAACACTGTCAATCACCCACGCCACATCCAGACGCCAGCTAAAACAGCTGACGACAAGTGACAGATGTCACTGCAAACACACACACACACACACACACACACACACACACACACACACACACACACACACACACACACACACACACACACACACACACACACACACACACACACACACACACACACACACACACACACACACACACACACACACCTCTGCAAAACACTGTGAGAGATGTGTCTGTGTCTGTCATCAGAGTGAGATGCAGTGAGATCAGCTCACAGATCATTTTTTACCTGTTGTTGAATGTGGTAAGGAAACATACAAGGTACTGTAAGTACTGTACAAGTATATCCTGTCCTGGCTTTGTCTCAGATCCGGCTAGACGATCAGCAGTGGTGGAAAATGTACCCAATTGTCATACTTGAGTAAAAGTATAGATACCTTAACATGCTGACCACACCGCTCGCATTTCAAAATAAATGTAAACATACATGTTATTCAATTATTGCACTCACACTGCCTCTTCCATCTCCTCATTGGTTTATAGAAGCAGATACTTAGATGAACTTAGTTTGGTCGGTCATCGGGGTAACTATGAAAGTTAGATGCCAATCGCCATATAAAGTCCAAAGAAGAAAAAGCCTGGAAGGAGGAGAGATGACTAGAAAATATTTGGTTGACCGTTTAATGTGTGGATTAATTGTTAGTAGTGGACCTTCTGCATTTCAGGTAAAATAACAACTCAACGTTTATATCCCAGGGCAAATTAGCTAGCAAAAGCAAGTTAGCTAAAGGTAACAAATTAGCTAGCAACTGCAAGCTAGCTAGCTAAATTGCCATGAATGTTTAATTCTTTTTGACCTGTCCCCAAATTAATATAATTGGTTCAGAGTTTGTTTTGATATTTTAACCTGCGTGTCGTGATCACGTTTGGTGTGGGGGACAAAATCAATTTGCCCACGTAAAAGTTGTCAAAAAATATAAATCGTAAAGCAAAGTACAGATACCCCAAAAAACTACTTAAGTAGTACTTTAAAGTATTTTTACTTAAGTACTTTACACCACTGACGATCAGAAATCACCTAGACAAAGTCTGAGGATGAGCTGGGGATTTGCCTTAGTTATACCCGCCCCTGGCGTGATTGGGCAAGGTGCAGAGCGTCTGCTAAATGACTTAAATGTAAATGTAAATGTAATGCTGTCTCTGGGTGATGAGCATGTTGTGACACAGGGAGGAGAGATCTCACCTGACACCTATAGCCAGGAGAGGAGATGAGAGTCTCTCTCTGAAAAGGTTACAGGGATAAACAACAACAGGCAATTGGAGTTCCTCTTCCTCCTGCTGAGCTCTTAGTGTGACAGTGCATAGTCTCTGTCTGAATGTTGTCAGTGTAAGCTGTCCCTGTGTATTACCACTGTGTGTGAACTGTGTCATAAGGATATATTTTATTGGTACAGATGTGTGGGTATGCCTGCCTGTGTGTGTGTTTGTGTGAGCTGTCCCAGTGGTATTGGTTAATAACTGTTTCGGTGATGAGATTTCCTTTGCCGTTTCACCAGTCACTACTCATTAGTCTTCACATTAGACCTTTCCCGTCTCCAACCAATCAAAGCCACTTAACAAGAAAATCAACAGATCCCTTTATAATTGCTCCTGAGGAAAGCTATTTACCAAGGACTCTTGGGGTTTCATTTTCATTTGCGTTTGTCAAACATGTGCCTCAGTTAATTTGTTTTGGTCCAAAAACAAATTTAAACTGTTTTCTAAAAGTCACATGTACAAGTGTATTAAGCCGAATTGGCTGTCTGCGGCTGTTTGCTTGATGCACAATAAATTGATTAAATGACCTTAAAAGTGGGAGTTAAGGAATCTGGTTAATAGCAGGCATTTGCAAATTACCCCGTTCCCAATATTTATCCAAGCTAAGTGGCTGTCTTTCAGACAAACAGACAAACTTTTTTCAAACAAACAGGGAAAATTTTTTTTAAACATTTATCCTCAATAAACAGAGCATAAATATTTAATTGAGTGGGAACAGTAGCTTTCTTGAATGCTGACTATTTGCGAAGGAGGGGAAACAAACTGTCTGTGACAGGCATAATTACTAGAATTACATCCATTAACACATATTGAAAAACAGTTTGAGTGTGCAAACTGACATTTGCCTACACTTACAGAGCAGTTTCCTAGACATAGCACCTACTGCATAATCCAAGAACTCTTGTGGATGTCCACACAAACCATGCTTGACCAGTGACAGACTATACCACGACTGAACACAATTGCAGTTACTGTCCTGATCTGTTTCACCTGTCTTTCTGATTGTCTCCACCCACCTCCAGGTGTCACCCGTCTTCCCCATTATTCCCAGGGTATTTATTCCTGTGTTCTCTGTTTGTCTGTTGCCAGTTCATCTTGTCTTGTCAAGTCAACCAGCATGTTTTTCCATGCTCCTGCTTTTTCCTGGTCTCTGTTATTCTAGTCCACCTGGTTTGGACCTTTTTGCCTGCCCTGACCCTGAGTCCGCCTGCCTGACCATTCAGCCTGCCTCCCTGTACCATTTGTAACTCTGACCTGGTTAATGAACTTTTGCCTGTCCTCAACCTGCCTTTTGTCTGCCCCTTGTTGTTGAATAAATATCAGAGACTCTAACCATCTGCCTCCTGTGTCTGCATCTGAGTCTCGCCCTGTGTCGTTATAGGAGAGACATGTTGTACTATTTTCTCCAGAGAACTTTTAGCCATGCAGAAAAGGGGCCATGTTAATCATAAAACAGCACTCCAGTACTCTGTAATGCTAAGCAGGTCTGATCCAGCTCTGTCTGCCCTTGGCCTAGCGGTCTACTGAAGGCAGGTGGTAAACATATTGAACCTGAAATGCCCTTGTTGTAGATGTTGAATGATAAAGAAAATTGAGTTTATTTGTCCTTGTTTGTGTTGACTGGTTTGTAGTCTCAGAGAGATCTTGAGGATTACAGATCATGATCTTCAAGGACTGAACTTGAAATACTTCTAGGCTCAAACCTTATACCCCCTTTAGCCCGTCCCTTCATTTGTCCCTCAGTGGGGGAGTGGAACTCAAACGGAGCAACTAGTGGTGGGGAGAGATAAATAAAGCCTAGGAAATAGATCACTACATTTACATCATTGTCCATTTGGAAGACCCATTTGCGACCAAGCTTTAACTTCCTGACTGATGTCTTGAGATTTTGCTTCAATATATCCACATAATTTTCCATCCTCATGATGCCATCTATTTTGTGAAGTGCACCAGTCCCTCCTGCAGCAAAGCAACATGATGCTGCCACCCCCGTGCGTCACGGTTGGGATTGTGTTCTTCGGCTTGCAAGCCTCCCCCTTATCCCTCCAAACATAACAATGTTCATTATGGCCAAACAGTTCTATTTTTGCTTCATCAAACCAGAGGACATTTCTCTAAAAAATACAATCTTTGTTCCATTTGCAGTTGCAAACCGTAGTTTGGCTTTTTTTATGGCGGTTTTGGATCAGTGGCTTCTTCCTTGTTGAGCGGCCTTTCAGGTTATGTCGATCTTTGTACCCATTTTGCAGTTGCAAACCGTAGTTTGGCTTTTTTTTATGGCGGTTTTGGATCAGTGGCTTCTTCCTTGTTGAGCGGCCTTTCAGGTTATGTCGATATAGGACTTGTTTAACTGTGGTTTTAGATACTTTTGTACCTGTTTCCTCCAGCATCTTCACAAGGTCCTTTGCTGTTGTTCTGGGATTGATTTGTACTTATCGCACCAAAATACGTTCATCACTTGGAGACCGAACGTGTCTCCTTCCTGAGCGGTATGACGGCTACGTGGTCCCATGGTGTTTATACTTGCGTACTATTGTTTGTACAGATGAACGTGGTACCTTCAGGTTTTTGGAAATTGCTCCCAAGGATGAACCAGACTTGTGGAGGTCTACAATCCTTTTCTGAGGTCTTGGCTGATTTCTTTTGATTTTCCCATGATGTCAAGCAGAGGCACTGAGTATGAAAGTAGGCCTTGAAATACATCCACAGATACACCTCCAATTGACTCAAATGATGTCAATTAGCCTATCAGAAGCTTCTAAAGCCATGACATAATTTTCTAGAATTTTCCAAGCTGTTAAAATGCACAGTCAATTTAGTGTATGTAAACTTCTGACCCACTAGTATTGTGACACAGTGAATTATAAGTGAAATAATCTGTCTGTAAACAATTTTTGGAAAAATGTATTGTGTCATGCACAAAGTAGATGTCCTAACCGACTTGCTAAAACTATAGTTTGTTAACAAGAAATTTGTGGAGTGGTTAAAAAATGAGATTTAATGACTCCAACCTTTGTGTATGTAAACTTCCCACTTAAACTGTGCGTACTTACGAATATGAACAACAATTGAGAACAGCAGAACAACAATACGCTGTATTGTCCCCATCGTCTGGCTGTAGTTGAACACGGAGCAGTACTGAAGCAGGACTTTCATTCCATAGCAGCAGGCATGTGCACAGCTCTTTGCCTGTGCAGAGCACATGCTGCTTTGACACTCTAGTCTCCAAAGTGCCCTTTTGGGTGATGTCATAATTTCCCCAAAATGCTTTGTTTGTATACATTCTTGCCACTGAGCTTGGCAGGCCAGGTTGCTTTCCCCCCCAGTCTTCCCTGTACGGCGATCTTGAGTATTGCCACAGCAGCACCATTTGATGAACACTCTTTCTAACCCTGGCAGCCATTCTGAATGCAGATCCACTCTGGGTGGATTCCAATAGGAACTAAACATCACTGTGCAAACCAGCAAAGCCTAGTCACCATCAAAAACACAGCAAAGGCTGTAGTTGAATAAGATGGCATTGACTAGAATAAAGTATATGGATATGAAATGAGTAAAACAGTATGTAAACATTATTACAGTGGCCAGTGTTCCCTTGTCTATATACAGTACATTTGGAAAGTATTCAGACCCCTTGACTTTTTATAAATGTTGTTACATTACAGCCTTCTTTTAAAATTGATTAAATTGTTTTTTTTTTCAATGTACACATAATACCAAATCAAATCAAATCAAATTTATTTGTCACATACACATGGTTAGCAGATGTTAATGCGAGTGTAGCGAAATGCTTACCACATAATGTAAAAGCAAAAAGAGGTTTTAATTTTTTTGCAACAAAAAAATAAACTTTAAAAAGTATTCAGACAGATTACTCAGTAATCTTTGACAGTGATTACAGCCTCGAGCCTTCTTGGGTATGACGCTACAAGCTTGACACACCTGTATTTGGGGAGTTTCTCCCATTCTTCTCTGCAGATCCTCTCAAGCTCTGTCAGGTTGGATGGGGAGTGTTGCTGCACAGCTATTTTCAGGTCTCTCCAGAGATGTTCGATCTGATTCAAGTCCGGTCTCAGGCTGGACCACTCAAGGAATTTCAGAGACTTGTCCCGAAACCACTCCTGCATTGTCTTGGCTGTGAGCTTAGGGTCGTTGTCCTGATAGAAGGTGAAATGTTGCCCCCTGAGTGCTCTGGAGCAGGTTTTCATCAAGGATCTTGCTGTACTTTGCCGTGTTCATCTTTCCCTTGATCCTGACTAGTCTCCCAGTCCATCCTGCTGAAAACCATTCCCACAGCATGATGCTGCCACCACCATGCTTCACCGTAGGGATGGTGCCAGGTTTCCTCGAGATGTAGCACTTGGCATTCAGGCCAAAGAGTTCAATCTTGGTTTCATCAGACCAGAGAATCCTATTTTTCATGGTCTGAGAATCCTTTAGGTGCTTTTTGGCAAACTCCAAGCGGGCTGTCATGTGCCATATCCAATCAATTGAATTCACCACAGGTGGCCTCCAATCAAGTTGTAGAAACATCTCAAGGATGATCATTGGAAACAGGACGCACCTGAGCTCAATTTCGAGTCTCAGAGCTAAAAGGTAAGGGTCTGAATAATTACGTAAATAAGGTATTTCTATTTTTAAGTTTTAATGCATTTGCAAAAAATCTTAAAACCCGTTTTCACTTTGTCATTACAGGGTATTGTGTGTAGATTGATGAGGAAAAACATTTATTTAATACATTTAAAAATAAGGATGTAACGTAACAAAATGTGGAAAAAGGGAAGGGGTCTGAATACTTTCCAAATGCACTGTACATAAGTCAGCAGCCTCTAAGCTGCAGGGTTGAGTAACCGGGTGGTAACCAAAGCAAGTGAAATCTCTCTCGGTCTCCCTTCATATACGTTGCTGGGCAGATTTGGTTTACTTAGTCTATTCTCTGGGGGTATTTGAGGGGTGAGAGGGGGGGCTGCTTTGCCTATCTCCGTTTTGGTGACAAAATGACCTACCTTTCTCTCTTCCTCACCTCATGGAATATGTATGGCAATCTTTCTTTATTACGATATATTGTTCATTTTGAACAATGAAAAGGAACATGGCAATATACTCGAGAAAATAGAACATGTATTATGCATGTCTGGTTATGATCACATCTGATTTTTGTGCATGTCTTTGTGTGTGTGTGTGTGTGTGTGTGGAGCAGTCTCCTTCAGAGGATACATTTTATGGAGTCTTTAAAGTCAGCCGGTGAATAAGATAATTTAGCTCCATTTCCTGGCTGGCTAATATCAATAGAGCGTGATGGAGAGTTAGAGTGTAAAGAGTGTGGGCTGCCATTCGCCATTATGAATCACACTGATTCCAGAGCGATGGAGGGAGTGGGAGAGAGAGAAAGATATAGAGATAAAGAGATAGAGAGCAAGTGAGACAGAAAGGGAAAGACAGAGACACTCTCCTGCAACCTTATCTGAAACAGCTCCATCTGTCAAAATGATCGTCTCTCTCTCGCTCTCTCTCTTTCACTTTCTCTGTTTAGCTCTCTCTCTCTCCCTCTCTCTCTCTCTCTCTCTCTCTCTCTCTCTCTCTCTCTCTCTCTCTCTCCTTTTCCATCTCCCACTCTCCTTCTCTCTCTCTTTCCCTCTCTCACTCAACATCCAAGCTGTCTGCAGAAACAGACGAGTGGCATCCAGTTGAAGACTGAGTTAGGTTAGAATTGATTAGATCATACCGGGTGGTAGATCTGCTGGTAGATCTAACCAAATCTATATTCAGCCCTGTCATAGCCTGGACGCCAGGGTGAGCTATTGTTGCTAATGAAGCAAACTTTGTCTGTTCTCAACCATAACTATGAGCCTTACAGGACATTTGGAACGTATTCAGACCCCTTGACTTTTTCCACATTTTGTTACGTTACAGCATTATTCTAAAATGGATTCAATTGTTTTTCCCCCAATTTAATCAACACAAAATACCCCTTAATGACAAAGCAAAATCAGCTTTAAAGAAATGTTTGCAAATATATATTTAAAAACAAATTACATCACATTTACATAAGTATTCAAACCATTTAGTCAGTACTTGAAGTACATGACTACAGCCTTGCGTCTTGGGTATGACTCTACAGGCTTGGCACAGCAATATTTGGGGAGTTTCTCCCATTCTTCTCTGCAGATTCTATCAAGCTCTGTCAGGTTGGATGGGGAGCGTCGCTGCACGGATATTTTCAGGTCTCTCCAGAGATATTCAATCAGGTTCAGGTCAGGGCTCTGACTGGGCCACTCAAGGACATTTAGAGACTTGTCCTGAAGACACTCCTGTGTTGTCTTGGCTGTGTGCTTATGGTCATTGTCCTGTTAGGTGAGCCTTCGACCCAGTCAGGTACTAGCGCTCGGGAACAGGTTTTCATCAAGGATCTTGCTGTACTTTGCTCTGTTAATCTTTCCCTCGATCCTGACTAGTCTCCCAGTCCATCCTGTTGAAAAACATCCCCACAACATGATGCTGCCACCACCATGTTTCACCATAGGGATGGTGCCAGGTTTCCTCCAGATGTGATGCTTGGCATTCAGGCCAAATATTTCAATCTGGGTTTTATCAGACTGAGAATTTTGTTTCTCAAAGTTTGAGAGTCCGTTTGGTGCCTTTTGGCAAACTCCAAGCGGGCTATCATGTGCCTAGAGTGGCTTCCGTCTGGCCACTCTATTATAAAGGCCTGATTGGTGGAGTGCTGCAGAGATGGTTGTCCTTCTGGAAGGTTATCCCATCTCCACGGAAGAACTCTGGAGCTCTGTCAGAGTGACCATCAAGTTTTTGGTCACCTCCCCGATCAAGACCCTTCCCAGCCGATTGCTCAGTTTTGCAGGGGGGCCAGCTCTAGGAAGATTCTTGGTGGTTCCAAACTTCTTCAATTTAAGAATGATGGAGGCCAATGTATTCTTCAGGACCTCCAATGCTTCATACATTTTTTGGTACCCTTCCACAGATTTGTGCTTTGACACAATCATGTCTCGGAGCTCAGCTTGGTTTTTGCTTTGACATGCACTGACAACTGTGGGACCTTATATAGACAGGTGTGTGCCTGTCCAATAAAATTCAATTTACCACAAGTGTACTCCAGTCCAGTTGTAGAAACATCTCAAGGTTGATCAATGGAAACAGGATGCACCTGAGCTCAATTTCGAGTCTTATTAATACATTTGCAAAAATGTATAAAAAACTGTTTTAGCTTTGTCATTATGGGTTATTGTGTGTAAATTGATTATGAAATCTCCTATGGGAGATGGGTTTTATACACTGCTGTATTCAAGTATACTGTATGTACAGTATTTATAGGAGTGTGTAGTGTTATTGGCCCCCTCCTACCATTTCAAACATTACAGCATTGTGCCATGGTCCTCCACATTTGCATCAATTATGTCTAGGATTTGCATTTAGCTCTAGTCTGCAGCTCATTCTGTGAGAATGGTGTGCCTCTTTATAGTTATAGGATACCAGTGAAGACAGTTCTATTAACCTGAGCCGCGGTGCACCAGTCTATGGCTTGTGATGTGAACTGGCAAAAGCTCAATTTCGAGTCTCATAGCAAAGGGTCTGTTTTTTTATTTGTAATAAATATGCAAACATTTCTAAAACCTGTTTTTACTTTCTCATTTTGGGGTATTGTGTGTTGATTGATGTTTTATCCATTTTAGAATAAGGCAGTAACATAACAAAATGTGTAAAAAGTCAAGGGGTCTGAATACTTTTAAAATGCACTGTATGTGCTCTCCCTATGGGATCATAACAATGAGACTGCTGAATAACACTTCTATAGCCTGATCCCAGCTTACAGTGCAACTTCATATTTTATTCTGACACATACAGTTCCGGGTTTCATGCACTACTTTTGATCAAAAGTAGTGCACTATATAGGGAATAGGGGGCCATTTAGGACACAACCAGTCCCTGAGCCTTGAGCCTAATAGTGGATCCAGAGTACAGTTTAGTGATTGGAATGCATTATTTTGTAGGTTTATCGGGGTAAATCAATAATAACCGGTCTTCAAAGAGAAACTCCCCACTGATGCCAGTGTCGGAACTCCTCTGAGCTGGGCCCCATTTGAATAATTATTTAATATTAGTTTCCATAAACAGCTGACATGGGGCCTACTCCGACCACAAAAGGCACACATGCTGAATACTGATGTGCATTTATGTGCTCTACCTAGCCATAGATGTTTCAAGCTAAAATTACACAACCGAAGCCCTATAATGATAGTACTATACAGTACAGCATGTGCTATTGACTCTGAACGAGGCAACTGTTTCATGTACTGCAATTGATTCTTGATGGTTTGGAATACGACGGTGCCTTACTTTGCAGTGGCACACTGCTGTCTCAGAGGGGGTATTGAAGAACACAGATTTAACCACCCCCACAACCCCCCTTCCCCCCAAGAATCACTCAGTGCTCCCTCTTCCCCATTTTTCCTCCCTCCCCCTCCCTTCACCCTTGACTGAGAGTACAGTGGTTTCCATCACTAAGCACATCCAGAAGAACATGAAGTTTAAATATTAACCATCTTTCTGGCTGGAAACGGCATACACTCCAGGACAGCAGCACAGCTGCAGCTGATCTTAGACCAGTGCTCCAGGCAACGTCTCATCTCTCCTCCTCCATCACACATGGGAGACACAATTGAGTCTTTTGTTTGACTTTCTATCTCATTCTACCACACACTCTGCAGACAGTTGGAGTGAAGGCTTGGATGGATTTTTAAAACACAAGGGGGGTTTTAAAGTCAGTGAACACTGTTGTGTCAATGGATAAAGCTGTGGCTGAGCAAGCCTGCTAGCAATGACTACCCTCTGAGGAGAGGAGGAGAGAAAAAAGGAGGGGAGCAGAGGGGGGAGGAAAGGAGAGGAGCTAGGAGACAAGCGGAGTGTGGACCAGTGAGCCAGCATGAAGCTGTCCCTGATATCAGCAGTGGGCATCGGTCTGCTACTGCTGACAGGATCAGTACACAGCAAAGAGCAGGGGTACCCGCAGAGCTAAATGAAACCACAAAAGGAGACAAGGAGAGAGAGAGAGAGAGAGGACAGGGAGAGAGAGAGAGAGAGAGAGAGAGAGAGAGAGAGAGAGAGAGAGAGAGAGAGAGAGAGAGAGAGAGAGAGAGAGAGAGAGAGAGAGAGAGAGAGAGAGAGAGACACATTTAAAATGTCTTTATTATTTTGGAACATGTGTGACTGTAATAATTACTGTTCACTTTTTATTGTTTATTTCACTTTTGTTTATCCATTTCACTTGCTTTGGAAATGTAAACATATGTTTCCCATGACAACAAAGCCCCTCAAATTGAGTTGAATTAAGAGAGAGCAGGAGAGAGAGACAGACAGACATTAGAGTGAAAGACAAATGTTTGGGTTCACAAAAAGGTTGTTTTGGTGACCATACTTCCCAGTCCCATCATAGGCCAGTTTGAACAACCTTCAACCTTGTACACACAACACTTTATTACATAACAGGGACCCAGCCCAAGGAGACACGCGTCTCAATTCATTTAATCCAGAGCCAAAGGTAATGTAGTCACAAATTCCCCCTGGCAACAGGCAGCGCTTTGTAAACACTGTCACCTTATACTCTTCCTCCTCACAGAGTGTCTCTGTCTGCCTGGTGGTACCGTGGCTAGCCTGGGGTCCCACTATAAAGCCTCTCAGCTTTAGCTCCGTGATTATATCATGGAAATTAGCTTGTGCGTTGTGCAGTGTGAGTCTCCTTCCCAGCAGATGGGATGTGATTCCATTTGGTATTTAAATAGGTCAAACTGTGGTGATTTATTCATGGTCTATGTATTTAGTGCCACTCAGGACAGCTGTCTGCTTTTCTGTCCTCCTCCCCCTTACAAAATAAACTCTCCCACCCTCCCCCTTACTGTCCCACTCCATCATACCAACTCCACAACCACCGAAGGGAATCTGAAGATTTATGTTGTTACCTTAGTGTGCACTTTATAGCCAGAATAATTGCACTGGAGGAGATGGCTGCCGTTTTACTGGCTCCTAACCACTTGTGCTATATTTGTAATGATTTTGTACATAATGTTTCTGCCACTGTCTCTTATGATTGAAAAATAACTTCTGGAAATCAGAACAGTGATTACTCACCTCGTACTGGACCAAGATTTCTTCTTTAACGAGTCAGACACGAAGGATTTACTCCAGATACCCGACAAGGACCAAATCCCTGTCCTTCGTGTGAAGGGAAGACTAAGATACAGGGGACATATGTCCGGGTGCCTTGTGAGAATTCATCAGTGAGTGTGTAACCCACTTCTATCATCTGTCCTATTGGCCACTGTGCAGTCATTGGAGAATAAACTGGATGAGCTCCGTTCAAGACTGTCCTACCAACGGGACATTAAAAACTGTAATATCTTATGTTTCACTGAGTCTTATGTTTCACCAAGACGACATGGATAATATACAGTTGGATGGTTTTTCCATGCATCGGCAGGACAGAACAGCTACCTCCGGTAAGACAAGAGGTGGTGGTCTGTGTCTATTTGTCAATAACAGCTGGTGCACAGAATCAAATATTAAGGAAGTCTCAAGGTTTTGCTCGCCTGAGGTAGAGTATCTCATGATAAGCTGTAGACTACACTTTTCACCAAGAGAGTTGTCAATTTTATTTTTCATAGCTGTCTATTTACCAACACAAACCAATGCTGGCATTAAGGCCCACTCAACGAGCTGTATAAAGCCATAAGCAAACAAGGAAAAGCTCACCATAGGCAGCGCTCCTAGTAGCCGGGGACTTTAATGCAGGGAAACATAAATCCGTTTGACCAAATTTCTATCAGCATGTTAACCGTGCAACCAGAGGGGAAAAAAACTCTGACCATAATTCTTTCCTCCTGATTCCTGCATCCATCCAAAAACTAAAGCAGGAAGTACCAGTGACTCGCTCAATACGCAAGTGGTCATATGACGCAGATGCTAAGCTACAGGACTGTTTTTGATAGCACAGACTGGAAAATGTTCCGGGACTCATCTGATGGCATTGAGAAGTACATCACATCAGTCACTGGCTTCATCCATAAGTGCATCGATGACGTTGTCCCCACAGTGACCGTACGTATATACCGCAACCAGAAGCCATGGATTACAGGCAACATCTGCACTGACTTAGTGCTGCTCTATTCAAGGAGTGGGACTCTAACCCGGACACGTATAAGAAATTCCGCTATGCACATCAGACGAACCATCAAACAGGCAAAGTGTAAATGCAGGACTAAGATTGAATCCTATTGTCACGACATCCCCCAAAGTTGGTGCCTCTCCTTGTTCGGGTGGCGTTCGGTGGTCGACGTCACCGGCCTTCTAGCCATCGCCACTCCATTTTTCATTTGTTTTGTCTTGTTCCCAGCACACCTGGTTTACATTCCCTAATCACATTGTATATACTGTATATATATATATTCCTCTGTTCCCCCCATGTCCTTGTGTGGAATTGTTATGTTTCATGTTCAGTGTGACGCACCAGGCTGGTGATTTCCCCCCTGGGTATTCTTGTTTAACCCATAGGAGGTTGGATTATTAACGTTAGTTTTGTGACTATATATTGCGCATTTCTCCTTTTGCATTTCGGCTGGAGGTTTGACGCAGTTGTATCCGTTTGTTGTGCTTTTGCCCTAATAAAGAGTGCGCCTGATCACAACTCTCTGCTCTCCTGCACCTGACTTCAACACCAGTAGCACATACGCTGACACCTACTACAACGGCTCCGACACTTGGCGGATGTGGCAGAGCTTGCAAACTATTACGAACTACAAAGAGAAGCCCAGTTGCGAGCTGCCCAGTGACACAAGCATACCAGATGAGCTAAATGACTTCTATGCACACTTCGAGGCAAGCAACACTGAAGCATGCATGAGAGCACCAGCTGTGTAATCACGCTCGCCGTAACCAATGTGACATTTAAACAGGTCAACATTCACAAGGCCACAGGACCAGACGGATTACCAAGACGTGTACTCTGAGCATGCACTGACCAACTGGCAAGTGTCTTCACTGACATTTTCAACCTGTCCCTGACTGAGTCTGTAATACCTACATGTTTCAAGTAGACTACCATAGTCCCTGAGCCCAAGAACACCAATGTAACCTACCTAAAGGACTACCAACCCATAGCACTCACATATCTACCCATGAAGTGCTTTGAAAGGCTGGTCATGGCTCACATCAACACCATCATCCCAGCAACCCTAGACCCACTCCAATTTGCATCCCGCCCTAACTGATCCACTGATGACGCAATCACACTCCATTACTGCCCTTTCCCACCTGGACAAAAGGAACACCTATGTGAGAATGCTGTTCATTGACTACAGCTCAGCGTTCAACACCATAGTGCCCTCAAAGTTCATCAGTAAGCTAAGGACCCTGGGACTAAACTTCTCCCTCTGAAACTGGATCCTGGACTTCCTGACGGGCTGCCCCCAGGTGATAAGGGTAGGCAACAATACATCTGCCACGTTGATCCTCAACACAGGGGCCACTCAGGGGTGTGTGCTTAGACCCCTCCTGTACTCCCTGTTCACCCATGACTGCATGACCAAGCATGACTCCAACACCATCATTAAGTTTTCAGACGACACAACGGTTGTAGACCTGATCAACGACAACGATGAGACAGCCTTTAGGAAGGAGGTCAGAGACCTGGAAGTGTGGTGCCAGGACAACAACCTCTCCCTGAATCTGATCAAGACTAAGGAGATGATCATGGACTACATGAAAAGCACGCCTCCATTTTCATCGATGGGTTTATAGTGGGGAAGGTTGAGAGCTTCAAGTTCCTTGGTGTCCACAACAAACCATAATGGTCCAAAGAGGGCACGTAACGCCTACTCCCACTCAGGGGACTGAAAATATCTGGCATGGGTCCTCAAATCCTCAAAGAGTTGTACAGCTGCACCATCGAGAGCATCCTAACTGGTTGCATCACCTCCTGGTTTGGCAACTGCTCGGCCTCCGACAGCAAGGTGCTACAGAGGATAATGCGAACGGCCCAGTACATCCAAGCTTCCTGCCATCCAGAACCTCTATACCAGGTGGTGTCAGAGGAAGGCCCTAAACATTGCCAAAGACTCCTGCCATCCTAGTAAGACTGTTCTCTCTGCTACATCACGCAAGCGGTACCGGAGCGCCAAGTCTAGGTCCAAAAGGCCCCTTAACACCAAGCCAACAGCTAATCAAATGGCTACCCAGACTATTTGCATTGACCCTGCCCCCCCTTTTTTACACTACTGCTACTCGCTGTTTATTATCTATTATCTATCCATAGTGTACAACCTACCTACATGTACATTTACCTCAATTACCTCGACTAACCTGTACCCCGCATATTGACTCGGTACCAGTTCCCCTTGTATATAGCCTAGTTATTGTTATTTTGTTGTTCTTTTATTTTTTTTACTTTACTTTAGTTTATTTATTAAATTGTTATTCTTAACTTATTTTTCTTATATCTGTATTGTTGGTTAAGGACTTGTAAGTAAGAATCACTGTAAGGTCTACACCTGTTGTATTCGGCGCATGTGACAAATAAAATTTGATATGGGTGTAGCAGAATACGCTATCATACAACATGAGACATGACTTTAAGTGCTGTACCAAGATGGGACCCTCCAGGTGATTCAGCACTATGGACAGTGTTAGAGACAAACAAGTACATGCAAGTGCATTTAAATAAATTGTAAATTGTATTATAGTCCCCCATCCCACCCACCCACAGTCAACAAGACACACAAGCGCATTCACATGAACATTATACTGTAAGCACACAAACACACACACAAATGCCCACATACACTAAATATCGGTCTCCTCTAAGAGAGGGAGGAAGGAGGCATCGTGCCCCATAAACAGATCTCCACTGAGCTCTTATGTGGAGTGGCACTCCTGTCAACAGTCCTACTTCTCATCTGTACTACACGCTAGAGCTATTACAGATCCCTCCCTCCTCTCCCTCACTTCTCTTTCGCTCCCTCTCTCTCTCACTCATTCACTATACTTTTCTGTCTCTCTCTTGCTTTCTCACTCATTTGCTCTTTCTCTTTGTCATTCACTCTTTTGCTTTTCTGTCTCAAACCATTCATTTAACCCCTCCTCCTTATTCACAAAAATGTGGGCCACAAAACAAGAGCCCATCAGATTAGCTCAAGTCTATCTCCCCACTGAAAGCAACTTGATAAAATAATCCAGCTGTCTTGAGTCTAGCCAAGCCGCAGACCTGGAGACATCAGCTTTAGAGTTGAGACATTAGAAGAAGGAAGTTTATATATGTAGCTGATGTAGAGAAAACAGTCTCGAGTTTAGCATATGCTACACAGCAAACTGGCCAGTGTTACCTCATGTTGATTTTTCAGTGTAACATTTCTAGTGTGGATTCAGGTGTTAAATGAACACTCACTGGTGTAAAATAACCCCAGTTTTGGTGTTAATAACCAGTGTTAAAGAAAAACCATGCCCATCATTATCATATTTATTCCAGTATGCTCTATTGCAGGTTGATTTTTAGAATAGTTTTTTATATTGATTAATAAATCTTATGCTACCTAAATATAAATAATGTACATTTTTCTAAACTAATCCAATATGTTACTTGGACTTATTGCATCCATTACTGAAATGCTCATATCTATCAGTTTCATATCTTAGTCTTCCCAACCTGGAAAGTCATTCTTATTGCAGGTTTCAGGTGAACAAAAATTCCAAATGTTGGATATCCCCAATCCATCTGGATTCCAGTAGGAATTACATATCACTTTGCAAGCCTTCATAATGTGACTTGCAGGCCTGAAAACCATGAGTGTTACGGCTGTCGACTGAATGAGACCAAGGTGCAGCGTGGTAGGCGTACATTTTGAATTTATTAAATGAACACCAAAAAACCCAAGAAAGATAAACGACACGTAAAGTATAGTAGCGCTAAACCAGCAACTAACAAAACAAGCTCCCATAACAGAAAGTGGGAAAAAGAGCTGCCTAAGTATGATCCCCAATCAGAGACAACGATAGACAGCTGCCTCTGATTGGGAACCATACTCTGCCAAAAACAATGAAATAGACAACATAGAATGCCCACCCCAAATCACACCCTGACCTAACCAAATAGAAAAACGTCTCTAAGTTCAGGGCGTGACCTAGGCCCTCAAAATAGGGCCTTGTTAACTAGTTTTTGTATTGTGTTCTATAATATAAAATGTATGATAACATATTTTCATAGAATCTCACTTGGGGAAGTCCACAGTGCTAAAAATGGATGAATGGATGTCTCTGTCACTAACAAATAAAATAATAAGTGGTGACTCTACAGTTCACAAAGGCAAGACACTGGGAAGTATGCAAACAAGGCTTTACACTAAGCAGTGTGTTAATTTAACCCTAAAAAGTCTGGACTCGTAAAGACACTGGACTAGTGTTAAATTTAACACTGTCAGTGTTGGTTTAACACTGGATAATATGCTGTGTATATAAACTATGTCCCAGACTTTTTCCTGACCATGTTACGTGACGAGGAACAACTCCTGGCCCTACAAATTACGGATGACTCTTTCCAGGGCTAACCCCTCACAACCAGAAGGATGGAAGAGGGAGCTCAGTGTCTCAAAGGGAACATCCAACCTAGACTCCCAACCGGTTTGGATTTAGCTGCAAATGGAAAAAGCTACTACCCTTGAATATTGATTCACTCCGTCTACTAATCTATATAATATTTACATTGCCCACTGAAGACAATCTTATATGACCACTGTGATCATATTCTCCTGTTGCTAGTTGAATACCATATAATACCTGTATGTATCTATTTCTAAACGCCAGCCTCTTGTGTTCAGTCACTGGTGTTGCTCACCTCACATGCTTTCAGACAGCACTCTCAGGTACAAGAGTCGACTCTCGAGTTGGTGCAGGATGCAGCCTCCTCTCTCCCTTTGAAATCATCCATCTCTCCAGCACAGTAGATTACAGTGAGCCAAGTCAGAGTCACCTGCATTAATGAACAATGGGGGAGAATAGAGCTTTTGTTTTGTGCATTCAAATTCTACCGAAAGGTTCCAAAAGATCACACACAGACACACACACAGGAACATACAGGCACTCACACACACAGGAACATACAGGCACTCACACACACAGGAACATACAGGCACTCACACACAGGAACATACAGGCACTCACACACACAGGAACATACAGGCACTCACACACAGGAACATACAGACACTCACACACAGGAACATACAGGCACTCACACACAGGAACATACAGACACACACACACAGGAACATACAGGCACTCACACACACAGGAACATACAGGCACTCACACACAGGAACATACAGGCACTCACACACACAGGAACATACAGGCACTCACACACAGGAACATACAGGCACTCACACACAGGAACATACAGGCACTCACACACACAGGAACATACAGGCACTCACACACACAGGAACATACAGGCACTCACACACACAGGAACATACAGGCACTCACACACAGGAACATACAGGCACTCACACACACAGGAACATACAGGCACTCACACACACAGGAACATACAGGCACTCACACACAGGAACATACAGGAACTCACACACACAGGAACATACAGGCACTCACACACACAGGAACATACAGGCACTCACACACAGGAACATACAGGCACTCACACACAGGAACATACAGGCACTCACACACACAGGAACATACAGGCACTCACACACACAGGAACATACAGGCACTCACACACACAGGAACATACAGGCACTCACACACACAGGAACATACAGGCACTCACACACAGGAACATACAGGCACTCACACACACACACAGGAACATACAGGCACTCACACACAGGAACATACAGACACACACACACAGGAACATACAGGCACTCACACACAGGAACATACAGGCACTCACACACAGGAACATACAGGCACTCACACACAGGAACATACAGGCACTCACACACAGGAACATACAGGCACATACACAGGCACACACACTACTCTGAAAGAGATATACAGACAATTCTACCTCTCTCTGATCATTTGTTTTGGAGTTTCAGGTGGCTGCTTTGATTCTCTCTCTTCTTTTCAGAGGGGAGGGGTGCAGTGTGTTCATTTAGCTCCCCTGAGAGAACTGCTGATGTGGGGAGAGATGGAGGGCACGATTTCACAGAGGTTTACCCGCGATTCGCCTCCGGCAAAAGCCAACAAATATAAAATAAAATACCCACCCCCCAATGCGACAAACAGCTAGAGATCCTTATCAAGGTCACCATACAGACATTGCTTCTCTCACACCTTCTCTCACACCTTCACACTGTACAATCATAGCTCTGCATTCTCATTGCTTTTTGTATCACGTCTGATGCTGATATTTCTCTCACAAGCACCTCAGACTGTCTAGTACGTCTCAGCTGAAGACAGATAAAAGGACTTTCTTTTTGTATATTTTTGGTATTTAGTATTTATTAGGATCCCCGTAAGCCGCTGCAAAAGCATCAGCTACTCTTCCTGAGGTCCACATGAAACATGACATCATACATAGTACAGAACATTATTAGTCAAGGACTGAAATACATACATTTCAAACATCACACACAGCCTACATATCAGTACATACTCACAATATCTAGGTCTAATACATAGTACAGTGCAAATGACAATAATATATATAAAATGGCGGTGTCTCTTCACAGTCCCCTTTGTGCAGTAAGGTGTTCTTTAATCTCTTTTTTTAAACAGGTTTTTATTGCTTGCTTGAGTTACCTGGGGTGGCATAGAGTTCCATGTAGTTATGGCTCTATACTGTGATTTTCCCAACCTCTGTATAGAGCACCATTGTATCATTCCAACAACAGCTAACCATTATCACTTCTATTTATATCCATACCTGTCACGGCCGTCGTTGGAAGGAGACCAAAGTGTAGCGTGGTGCGCATAAATTTTCTTTATTTTTAAAATGTCACCAACAAAACAACGAAAGAAAGACACCCTCCACCCTTTGGCTCTCAACTCCAAACTCACCGTGTGAGATGCCCAGATAAGCCACCACTGTGCGCTCGCAGTAGATATTGACAGTATTTTGGAATATATGGGCTTGTTTGTACAGTGAGTGACAGTGGTGTGATGTATTAATGCATACTCACGACTGTATCAATAACTATATAGGTTAATATAACGGGTCTGATATTAACCCTGAAACACACTCACCCCATTCCAAAGACAGTTCAATCCTTCCACTCACCAAGCTAAATGGCCTGTCTAGTTTTTCTATGGCAACTGTCTTAGTCACCATCCTTGTCTAGAAGCCTGAAACATGAGGCAATGGCAACAGCTACACATGGCAGACAATATAATAGCCTGGTCCAAGGCCTCTATTCATGAGAACACAACTATAGTCAGAATTCCCACAAAGGCCACATTGGCTTTGTCCCCAGAAGAATTGGGGCTGCTAGTTAATAGAGGAACCTTCACAGTGAATGGACAGCCCCGAAGTCTAAGCTTATATCTATAGGAAATCTCAGTAACACCAACCATACCAACACAACACCTCCTCAGTGTTTGTGTTTCACTATAGTGTGTGTGCAAGTGCTTATTTGTTCGGTCTCTGGGACAGAGAAGACCGGATGGTCCCTTGAGAGCTAACCTTGGCCCTATTCATGAAGCAGGGTTTGACCCCATGACCTCTGAAGGGGTCACCTCTGACCCTGGGCTCTTTAGGGTGTCAATAGATATTGGTTGGGGCTGTGGTAGTGCAACAACCCCCACCCTCGAATCCCACGACAGACTGCTTGACCTCTCCAGACTGAAGGCATCTGAGAGGCTGTGTGAACGACTGGGTAAGCCCCGCCTCGGCATGCCTTTACTGGGGTTCCCAGGCTCGGCTGTGGGGCCTCTGGAGGTGAACATCTGCCCTAACCAGAGAAGTTCTATAGAGGACTTAGACAGAGGGAAAGGGGGGAGGGGGTAGATGGGTAGCAGGGTACAAAGACAAATGCAAGGGAACAGACTAATGATGTCAGACCATGACAACACTGCAGCAGAGTGTGACATGAACTGTGAACTCTGTGTAGGATGTTTGGGTGAGCAAACAAAGCTGATGGGAATGTTCTAGGAGAGCTTTTTTGCTTTTTCTGCTAAAACAATGGCCTCCAAACAGCCCCTATGCCTACGCAGTACCACCACACATTCAGCGGTGTAGTGGAACACTTTTTTGCACAACAGTTTACCCAATGTACCCAAAAATGTATTAAAAGTATATGGAACGTTTTACTGTTCTGTAGGTGTGGGCCATTATTTGCTTCAAAATATAACTGAAACTTAACCCTTACATAACCTAAGGGTTAAGCTGGGATGTGGACATGAAGCTTGCGTTAGGGTTAGGGTATGAGTTGAGGCTAAGGTTAGGGTTAATGACTGGAAATGATAGGAATGGACACATGACACTATTCATTCCTATGTGAAGACTTAAAAGTGCATTGAAGCCAAATTAAGTAGTTTAAGATGGTGTCTCATGGAGACAAAACATGTTCAGTTTGAGCTATTCCAGGAAGAGACATTGCAGGCTAGCTCAGTGCTGCCCCCTCTCATTGACTAACTCAATTTGAAGGCCGACCGGGGTACTGCAGGCTGCCATGAGCAACTCAATTATCCCTCAAGGACATACATCTATCTGGTTTATTAGAAGCAATTATTGGTACCATGATTGTCTTCAAATTCAAAGAAAGATTGACCACAAAGATTGCCATTCTTCCATTCACTATAATGGGGATCCTGCTTTCTGCTAACAATGCCTACAGTAGCGCGGTCGGCCTTGAACTTCCGTGGCTTCAATGAAAGGGGGCAGGCATTTTGTATGTTTTTATTACATTTTTTATTTAACCTTTATTTAACGAGGCAAGTCAGTTAAGAACAAATTCTTATTGACAATGAAATGTAGGCCTACCAAACCCTAACCCAGGCGACTCTGGGCCAATTATGCACCTCCCTATGGGACTCCCAATCACGGCCGGTTGTGACACAGCCTGGAATCTAATCAGGGTCTGTAGAGACGCCTCTAGAACTGAGATGCAGTGCCTTAGACCGCTATGCCACTCGGAAGCCCCTAAAGCCCCTGGTTAGGGTAGAATCGGGATGTGGACATGAAGGTAGGGTTAGGGTTGTGGAACTTCACTGAACAAAAATATAAACGCAATATGTAAAGTGTTGGTCCCATGTTTCACGAGCTGAAATAAAAGATCCCAGAAATCTTCCATATGCACAAAAAGCTTATTTCTCTCAAATGTTATGCACAAATGTGTTTACATTCCTGTTCGTGAGCATTTATCCTTTGCCAAGATAATCCAGGTGTGGCATATCAAGAAGCTGACTAAAAAAACATGATCATTACACAGGTGCACCTTGTGCTGGTGACAATAAAAGGCCATTCTAAAATGTGCAGTTTTGTCACACAACACAATGCCACAGACATCTCATGTTTTGAGGGAGCGTGTAATTGGCATACTGACTGCAGGAATGTCCACCAGAGCTGTTGCCAGAGAAGAGAATGTTCATTTCTCTAACATAAATCGCCTGCAACAACGTTTTAGAGAATTTGGTACATCCAACCGGCCTCACAACCACAGACCATGCCCAGGACCTCCACATCCGGCTACTTCACCTGCGGGATCGTCTGAGACCAGCCAGCCAGACAGTTGATGAAACTGAGGAGTATTTCTGTCTGTAATAAAGCCCTTTTGTGGGGAACAACTCATTCTGATTGGCTGGGCCTCGCTCCCAAGTAGGTGGGTGCATGCTCTCTCAGGCCCACCTATGGCTTCGCCCCTGCCCAGTCATGTGAAATCCATAGATTAGGCTCTAATTAATTTATTTCAATCGAATCATTTCCTTATATGAACTGTAATGCAGTAAAATCGTTGAAATCATTGAAATTGTTGCATATTGCCTTTATTTTGTTCAGTATAATTAAATAGAACTAATTACTGACAGAAAACCACACACTATTTACAACCAACATAAGAGCCGCGCACTATCAGAGTGAAGAGATTGAGTGGACACAGGGCCATCTGCCTGAACAAGGGAGCCACAAAAACTTCATCTTAGGGTTTCTGAGTGGTACAGACTGATTAGGCCACAGAGCATTATGAATAGGCATGAAACTGTCATTGGGGATATACGTTTTTTAAAAATCAGGGTCTGTAGAGACGCCTCTAGCACTGAGATGCAGTGCCTTAGACCGCTGTGCCACTCGTGAGCCCCTGTGGCTATACTACATGGTGTGGTTACTAGACTACATGGTATATAAATGGTATGACTACAGTAAGGACTATTGTATTGCATGGCAGTAACGTCTGCTTGTACTTAAGCAGCAGCAGCAGAAACCTGGGTGGATGGACTCTTTATTACTGATGGTATCTGGGGTGTATTCCACCATTAGTCCTTAACAGCGGCCGGCCGTGTTCATATCCGTGTAACGTTACATGTAACAGATTACAAAAGAACACTGTACCTGTAATACATTATATTACCAGAAAAATATTGGAATCTTTTTACAGATACTTTTGAAAAACAAGATGATTACTTCTAGGATTACTTATAAAAAATAAAACACCAGTCTCAACGTCAATAGTGAAAAGGCAAGTCTTGGATTCTGGCCTTCTAGGCAGAGTTCCTCTGTCCAGTGTCTGTGTTCTTTTGCCCATCTTAATCTTTTCTTTTTATTAGCCAGTCTGAGATATGGCTTTTTCTTTTGCAACTCTGCATACAAGGCCAACATCCCGGAGTTGCCTCGTCACTGTTGACGTTGAGACTGGGGTTTTGCGGGTACTATTTAATGAAGCTGCCAGTTGAGGACTTGTGAGGCGTCTGTTTCTCAAACTAGACACTCTAATGTACTTGGCCTCTTGCTCAATTATGCACCGGGGCCTCCCAAATCAAATCAAATTCAATTTTATTTGTCACATACACATGGTTAGCAGATGTTAATGTGAGTGCAGCGAAATGCTTGTGCTTCTAGTTCCGACAATGCAGTAATAACCTACAAGTCATCTAACTAACAATTCCAAAACTACTATCTTATACACACAAGTGTAGGGGGATAAAGAATATGTACATAAAGATATATGCATGAGTGATGGTACAGAGCGGCATAGGCAAGATACAGTAGATGGTATCGAGTACAGTATATACATATGAGATGAGTATGTAAACAAATTGGCATAGTTAAAGTGGCTAGTGATATATTTTACATAATTTCCCATCAATTCCCATTATTAAAGTAGCTGGAGTTGAGTCAGTGTGTTGGCAGCAGCCACTCAATGTTAGTGGTGGCTGTTTAACAGTCTGATGGCCTTGAGATAGAAGCTGTTTATCAGTCTCTCGGTCCCAGCTTTGATGCACCTGTACTGACCTCGCCTTCTGGATGATAGCAGGGTGAACAGGCAGTGGCTCAGGTGGTTGTTGTCCTTGATGATCTTTATGGCCTTCCTGTGACATCGGGTGGTGTAGGTGTCCTGGAGGGCAGGTAGTTTGCCCCCGGTGATGCGTTGTGCAGACCTCACTACCCTCTGGAGAGCCTAACGGTTGTGGGCGGAGCAGTTGCCATACCAGGCGGTGGTACAGCCCGACAGGATGCTCTCGATTGTGCATCTGTAGAAGTTTGTGAGTGCTTTTGGTGACAAGCCAAATTTCTTCAGCCTCCTGAGGTTGAATAGGCGCTGCTGCACCTTCTTCACGATGCTGTCTGTGTGGGTGGACCAATTCAGTTTGTCTGTGATGTGTATGCCAAGGAACTTAAAACTTACTACCCTCTCCAATACTGTTCCATCGATGTGGATAGGGGGGTGTTCCCTCTCCTTAGTTTTGTTGACGTTGAGTGTGAGGTTATTTTCCTGACACCACACTCCGAGGGCCCTCACCTCCTCCCTGTAGGCCGTCTCGTCGTTGTTGGTAATCAAGCCTACCACTGTTGTGTTGTCCGCAAACTTGATGATTGAGTTGGAGGTGTGCGTGGCCACCAGTCGTGGGTGAACAGGGAGTACAGGAGAGGGCTCAGAACGCACCCTTGTGGGGCCCGTCAGGAAGTCCAGTACCCAGTTGCACAGGGCGGGGTCGAGACCCAGGGTCTTGAGCTTGATGACGAGCTTGGAGGGTACTATGGTGTTAAATGCGGAGCTGTAGTCGATGAACAGCATTCTCACATAGGTATTCCTCTTGTCCAGATGGGTTAGGGCAGTGTGCAGTGTGGTTGAGATCGCATCGTCTGTGGACCTATTTGGGCGGTAAGCAAATTGGAGTGGGTCTAGGGTGTCAGGTAGGGTGGAGGTGATATGGTCCTTGACTAGTCTCTCAAAGCACTCCATGATGACGGAAGTGAGTGCTACGGGGCGGTAGTCGTTTAGCTCAGTTACCTTAGCTTTCTTGGGAACAGGAACAATGGTGGCCCTCTTGAAGCATGTGGGAACAGCAGACTGGGATAGGGATTGATTGAATATGTCCGTAAACACACCAGCCAGCTGGTCTGCGCATGCTCTGAGGGCGCGGCTGGGGATGCCGTCTGGGCCTGCAGCCTTGCGAGGGTTAACACGTTTAAATGTTTTACTCACCTCGGCTGCAGTGAAGGAGAGGCTGCATGTTTTGGTTGCAGGCCATGTCAGTGGCACTGTATTGTCCTCAAAGCGGGCAAAAAAGTTATTTAGTCTGCCTGGGAGCAAGACATCCTGGTCCGTGACGGGGCTGGTTTTCTTTTTGTACTCCGTGATTGACTATAGACCCTGCCACATACCTCGTGTCCCACTCTTTCTATTCTGGTTAGAGACAGTTTGCACTGTTCTGTGAAGGGAGTAGTACACAACGTTGTACGAGATCTTCAGTTTCGTCTGCAATTTCTCGCATGGAATAGCCTTAGTTTCTCAGAACAAGAATAGACTGACGAGTTTCAGAAGAAAATTATTTGTTCCTGGCCATTTTGAGCCTGTAATCGAACTCACAAATGCTGATGCTCCAGATACTCAACTAGTTTATTGCTTCTTTAATCAGAACAATAGTTTTCGGCTGTGCAAACATAATTGCAAAAGGGTTTTCTAATGATCAATTAGCCTTTTAAAAACTTGGATTGGCTAACACAACGTGCCATTGGAACACGGGAGTGATGGTTGCACAGAATGGGCCTCTGTACGCCTATGTAGATAATCCATAAAAATCCAGCTACGATAGTTATTTACAACATTACAATGTATACACAATGTCTACACTGTATTACTGATCAATTTGATGTTATTTTAATTCGCAAAACAATGTGCTTTTCTTTCAAAAACAAGGACATTTCTAAGTGACCCCAAACTTTTGAACAGTAGTGTATATGTGTATTTTAAACCAATAATGATTGAATTGAAGAAGTTTATGCTGCCCATCAGTCATTGTTTTTGCGACCAGGAGTGTATTCATTGCAGAAACAGTTTACCGTTTAAGAACCAAACGGAAGCAAACAGGGAAAAATTAGAGTTTATATTGGACAAAGTCAGGTAAGTCCCACCTCGTTTCCTTCCGTTTGTATCTGTTTAAGAAACGTTTTTCAACAGAATCGGAGTAATGAATACACCCCAGTGGACAGGCAGTAAAAAATGTGCTCTTGCAACAGCTGCATAGTTGACTGTATTGTAACAGTTTATGAAAACACAAATGTGCTTTTTGATCTGAATTTAAGGTTAGGATTAAAGTTAGGTTTAAAAAAAATATTTTATGACTTTGTGGTTGTGCCAGTTTCTAATCTGTGCCTCTTAAGGGAAAGTAATCTAAAGGTAACTTAAAGTAATCAGATTACGTAACTCAGTTTGGGTAATGCAAAAGTTACATTACTGATTACAATTTTGGACAGGTAACCAGTAACTAACGGATTACATATAAAGTAACCTACCGAACCCTGCAGGGGACAATTACAGATCCAGATGGATTAGCTATATGAATTATTTTTATGTATTCAGGAACTAGGTCAAAGTGCATATCATTTTCTCATGCCTCAAATATGTACAGTGCATATGGAAACTATTCAAACCCCTTAACTTTTTCCACATTTTGTTACATTACAGCCTTATTCGGAAATGGATTAAATAGGTTTTCACCTTCATCAAGCTACACACAATACCCCATAATGACAAAGCAAAAACATGTTTTTAGAAAGATTAGCAAATTTATATAACAAACAACAGAAATATCACATTTACATATGTATTTAGACCCTTTACTCAGTACTTTTGTGAAGCACCTTTGGCAGTGATTACAGCCTCGAGTGTTCTTTGGTAGGACGCTACAAGCTTGGCACACCTGTATTTGGAGAGTTTCTCCCATTCTTCTCTGCAGATTCTATCAAGCTCTGTCAGGTTGGATGGGGAGCGTTGCCACACAGCTATTTTCAGGTCTCTCAAGAGATGTTTGATTGGGTTCAAGTCCGGGCTCTGACTGGGCCACTCAAGGACATTCAGAGACTTGTCCTGAAGCCACTCCTGCTTTGTTTTTGCTGTGTGCTTAGGGTCGTTGTCCTGTTGGAATGTGAAACTTGGCCCCAGTCTGAGGTGAGCCCTCTAGAGCAGGTTTTTTATCAAGGATATCTCTGTGCTTGGCTCCATTCATCTTTCCCTTGATCTTGACTAGTCTTCCAGTCCCTGCCACTGAAAAACATCCCCACAGCCTGATTCTGCCACCACCATGCTTCACCGTAGGGATGGTGCCAGGTTTCCTTCAGACGTGATTCTTGGCATTCAGGCCAAAGAGTTCAATCTTGGTTTTATCAGACCAGAGAATCTTGTTTCTCAAGGTTTGAGAGTTCTATAGGTGCCTTTTGGCAAACTCCAAGTGGGCTGTCACTCTACCATAAAGGCCTGATTGGTGGAGTGCTGCAGAGATGGTTGTCCTTCTGGAAGGTTCTCCCATCTCCACAGAGGAACTTAAGAGGCTGAATGGAGCTCTGTCAGAGTGACCATCAGGTTATTAATCACCTTCCTGACTTCCCTGACCAAAACCCTTCTCCCCCGATTGCTTAGTTTGGCCGGGCGGCCAGATCTTGGAAGAGTCTTGGTGGTTCCAAACATCTTCCATTTAATAATGATTGAGGCCACTGTGTTCTTGGGGACCTTCAATGCTGCAGACATTTTTTGGTACCCTTCCCCAGATCTGTGCCTTGACACAACCCTGTCTCGGAGCTCTACGGACAATTCCTTCCACCTCTTGGCTTGTGTTTTTCTCTGACATGCACTTTCAACTGTGGAACCTTCTATAGACAAGTGTGTGCTTTTCCAAATCATGTCCAATCAACTGAGTTTGCCACAGGTGGACTCCAATCAAGTTGTAGAAAAATCTCAAGGACGATCAATGTCAACAGGATGCACCTGAGCTCAATTTCGAGTTTCATAGCAGTGTCTGAATACTTATGTAAATAAGGTATTTGTTTTTTTATTTTCAATACATTTTCAAAAAATATATAAAAACCTGTATTTACTTTGTCATTATGGGGTATTGTGTGTAGATAGATGAAGGAAAACATTTATTTAACCCATTTCTGAATAAGGCTTTAACGTAACAAAATGTGGAAAAAGGGAAGGAGTCTCAATACTTTCCGAATGTGCTGTACAAATTCCTATGTGTATTAATATAATGAATCAACCAATCAATGTTTATTGTAGCCCTTTTTGCAACATTATTTAGTCACAAAGTGATTTATTGTGACTGAAATTAGTGTTTTCACTCGGGTATACAGGACAGCAGTGGAGGCTGGTGGGAGGAGCTATAGGAGGATGGAGATCATTCCATTTGTCCTTAGTCCTCTACCCACCCAGGGCACCAGGCCATTTTTAGCTCCATGGTCACAATTAAAGGGGCAGGACACAAATTGGCCTTTGGAGCACAGGCTCTGATGAGCCTTTTGTACAGTGACCCAACCTAGATAGCAAGTAAAAACACCATGGAAGGTAGAAAACATACAATGATTCAATAAGAGCCAGTAGACATGGCTGAGAATTTCAGTCACAAAGCAAGATGCTGGTTTTGATACAACACTGTTTTGACAGTATGGGATTGTTTTGCACTGATGTAATAAGGATTGTAATAGAGATGTATTTGACTGTAATATGGTCTGGGCAGTGAGCAGCACACTCATTGTTCAGCAAGTCTGGACTCGAGCAGCAGAGAGAGAGAGGCAGAGTCAGGATGGACCTGTGTGGGCACTGACTATAGCCATACTCCAATGCCATCTCTGGCAGACTGCAAGGCCTGCCTGGTGAGGAGCCACTCTGAAGAGCCTCATCCATATAAGCTAATTATGTTTCCCCCATAGACCCACCTGTTCTGTACCACTTTATTTTAGGTAACCATGTATTATGCACTTATTAAGTGCACAATGGCAGCTAATTAGCCAACCATTCATAATTTATATCCTCCGTGTACTAGGCACTGGTTCAGCTCTCTCTGAACAGCAATAGGCTTTCAGAAGGGAGTTACAGTGTCTCATTGTCTCACGACATCTTCAGGGAATGTCACACACTCTCCTGAGGGTCGTTCCATGTCATTTCCGCAGGCCATGACACCCACCATCTCAGATTGTTCTGACATTTCTGTAGTTTGAAACAGATATGATTATTAATTTGGTGATGTTGTTTTTCCCCTGTTCAGAGAAATTTGTAATTTAAGTTGTTAGGTTTATGTTCCCTCCTACAACCTTATATTATCAGATTTTAACCACTAGATAATGCCCACCCCACCAGCACTTCAATGTTAAAGGGATAGTTCACCCAAATGACAGAATTACATATTAGTTTCCTTACCCTGTAAGCAGTTTATGGACAAGGTATGACAGCAATCCATGTTTGGTTTTGTTTACCTGGCCACTGTTTCAAATGCAAACTTTTTACATACTGTATGTTAGCAATTTCATAATTCATATCCAAATCACCTATAAGTAACATAATTGAGTTACACAATCCATTTTTAGATACTTCAGGTTGATATGGACATAATGAACTTCATTTTTGGTTAGGGGCTTGTAAGTAAGCATTTCACGGTAAGGTTCACCTGTTGTATTCGGCACATGTGAGAAATAATATTTGATTACCAATGAATGGATTTGTACTACAGATGATAAAAAGATAAGCATTTGAAACAGTGGACAACAAAACCTACTCATGGAGTGCTGTCATACCTTGTCCATAGACAAATGTAACTTTGTAACTTGGGTGAATTATCCTTTTAACATTGTCTTCAACATCTAGTGGTCAGAACCTAGTACTATTGGGGAAAAAACACAGAAAAGATGGCGCCAAAGAACATGCTATTGTGCTATTTTGTTATTTTTTAAAAACTTATTGTGTACATAATGTTGCTTTTACTGTCTCTTATGACCGAAAATAACTTCTGGACATCATAAAAGCGATTACTCACTCCCGACTGATAGAAACATTTTCCTTTAATGAGTCTGATGAGAAGGATACCCTGCTTTCACTGGAACAGGCCCAAATCCACGACTTTTGCGTGAAGGAAAGACGCCGGAAAAGGGGCCCCAGATCGGGCATCCTTCTGAGAATCTGGAGGCAAGCAAGTAAACTCCCATTATCTTCCATTCTTCTTGCTAATGTGCAATCATTGGAAAATAAAATTGATAACCTACGATTAAGATTGTCCTACCAACGGGACATTAAAAACTGTAACATCTTATGTTTCACCGAGACGTGGCTGAACAAAGATGGGGACAATATAGAGCTAGTGTGATTTTCCATGCACGGGCAGAACAGAGAAGTGACCTCTGGTAAGACGAGGGGTTGGAGTGTGTCTTTTTGTCAATAACAGCTGGTGCGCAATGTCTAATATTAAAGAAGTCTCGAGGTATCGCTCGCCAGAGGTAAGTACCTTACGATAAACTGTAGACCACACTATGTACCAAGAGAGTTCTCATCTGTATTATTCGTAACCGTCTATTTACCACCACAAAACGAAGCTGGCACTAAGACCGCTCTCAACCAACTCTATAAGGCCATAAGCAAAGATGAAAATGCTCCCATGATCAGGTCTGAGGCGGGTGACAAGGTAATGGTGGACTGAACGAAATTATGTAGAGGACCTCAAGATAAAACGTAATATTCAATATCGGCAAGTTAGACTAAAATATTAGCACTACATAATCTGCTGGGTGATAACCTTCAATCTGGATAATAACACAAAACAAATCTTAAGACTAGAGACATTTATCGACAAATATTACGAAAACAAGCAACACCCAAACATGACGGAGAGTAAAACAGGGAACCGATTTCAAAACGAAAACGTGACTCTTCTACAGACACAGACGATTTAATATTTTCACCACCGGGAATGGTAAAGGTCGAAACCGATCTGTTAAAATCAAATAAATGACAAACTGGGTATTACTTGAATTAGTTAGTAAGGATATAAAAGAGTTGAAGGCAAGCCTTGAGATGAGTGATGAAAAAGCTGCGACTTTGGAGAAGGAAACACACAAGCTATCGACAAAATCCAACTTGAACACCGCTTCGGACAGAGAGGCCAAAGGTATGAATGCTTTATTTAAAGATAACATAATGGTGAAAAGCCTGGGTTAAATGCCAAGAAGCCTGGTTAAATGCCAAAATTGGCATGAATGATCAGTTTCCAAAGGAAATTGCAGAACGGCATAAAGTTCTGTATCCAATTTTCAAAGAAAATAGGTTAAAAGCGAAACGAGTAGCTCTCGTCGTTGATAAACTATATATTGATAACCAGTTGTTCAGAGACACAAAGACTACTCCATGGTTATTTTTAAAAATTACAAAGTTCTCATAGATGAGGAAAATAAACACAACTCTAGCCCGGGTATGGATTGTAACAATAAAACAAAAAACATAGCTTTTCTATATATCTTCACATATAACTAATTGAACACACAAGCACTAATTCAACATAGTGAAGATAAAAACTAAGTAAACAGAAGGCACAGTATGTGTGGATGGTGTGGTGTGTGTTCATTTAAAAAAAAAAATTGTTATGTTTGGGAAAGTTGAGTGAGTGAGTAATGAAATGGTTGCATATCCCAGAGCCAATGTATTGCTGTGGGCCGGGGTATGAGAGGGCTTTCAATGTTGTTCAGATGATGGATATACTTTTATAATGAATTATACATCTTATTTATTTATTTGTTGTCCTATCATGGTGGAACAGTTTAAAAATAAATTATACATTTTATTTATTCATTGTCCTATCATGGGGAACTACATTTAAAAAATAAATTATATATAATTATTTATTTATGATCCTATTTTAAATGGTACAGTCCACGACCCTAGACCCTAGACACCCACCTGAATGACCCAGATACTAAGGAGAAGTCTCTAACTGTTTTATGGGCCTGCTGTAAGCCGCCTGTATGCAGCCAAAATGAGTTCAGAGACCAAGAGCAGCATTGCCCCCTCAAGATTCTGAGCCTGCTTGGCAGGGTTGGTCCTGCAAAGCCAAAGCCCCCTAAAGGGAGAGCATACTACACAAGGAAATTCTCAAAGCTGCTAATGAGAACCTTGACGACCTTGTACCTAGCCGGTGGGGATTCCGGTGTGGTGCCCCCACCCAAGCAGTGGCAGTGCTGGCAACACTAGCTGCAGTAACCCATGGGGAGGGGGTCACACTCAGACATTCAGAGAGGGGGTATATTATTGTGACCCTGGTGGCACAAAATCAAAGTCTGACTGCATGGAGATGCTTGGGAATATGGTCAATACGGGTGACAGTATTGTGGGTGTTTCAGGGAAAAGGTGTACATTTGATCTCCATCATCTAGGCTCTCCAGAGGGTAGTGAGGACTGCACAACGCATCACCGGGGGCAAACTACCTGCCCTCCAGGACACCTACACCACCCGTTGTTACAGGAAGGCCATAAAGATCATCAAGGACATCAACCACCCGAACCACTGCCTGTTCACCCCGCTATCATCCAGAAGGCGAGGTCAGTACAGGTGCATCAAAGCTGGGACCGAGAGACTGAAAAACAGCTTCTATCTCAAGGCCATCAGACTGTTAAACAGCCACCACTAACACTGAGTGGCTGCTGCCAACACACTGTCATTGACACTGACCCAACTCCAGCCATTTTAATAATGGGAATTGATGGGAAATGATGTAAATATATCACTAGCCACTTTAAACAATGCTACCTTATATAATGTTACTTACCCTACATTATTCATCTCATATGCATATGTATATACTGTACTCTACATCATCGACTGCATCCTTATGTAACACATGTATCACTAGCCACTTTAACTATGCCACTTTGTTTACTTTGTCTACACACTCATCTCATATGTATATACTGTACTCGATACCATCTACTGTATGCTGCTCTGTACCATCACTCATTCATATATCCTTATGTACATGTTCCTTATCCCCTTACACTGTGTATAAGACAGTAGTTTTGGAATTGTTAGTTAGATTACTTGTTGGTTATCACTGCATTGTCGGAACTAGAAGCACAAGCATTTCGCTACACTCGCATTAACATCTGCTAACCATGTGTATGTGACAAATACAATTTGATTTGATTTGATTTAGGATGTGACAATGGTTAATAAAATCTCTTAATTTCTGCCCATATTTTGCTCGCTCTTGCAGGCCTTCTCATGCAGCTGCAACTGTAAGTGCATTTGTAAATCAAGACCTTTCTTGAGTTGGGCTCTGGGATGGTGCAATTGTTGAGAATGTGAGCTAATGGTTGTGTGGGGGGAAGGGTTGAGTGTGTGTGGGTGTGTGTGTGTATCCCACAGCTGCTGCGAAGGAGTAAAAGATGTTAGGGACAATAGAGGATGATCCACAGCTATATATAATACAAATCGAGGTGGGGGCGATGGAAAGAAGGGGAAGTCCCTGAATCTGTAGTTAGAGTTCCTCCGTACAGCGCTTGGGATGAGGAGGGCGTTTAGCGGGTGGAATAGTAGGGACCAATTGGAGTTTTACTTAGTAGCAATGCAAATGACATGGTAAAGCTATATAGACACTCAATCATGTTACTTTATAATGGTATGTTTACAAACATATATTTTGATAAAAATGATTGAAAATTTTGTCTCATTATGGTAAGTGGTGAAATAAGTATAGTCAGTTACAATTGTAATGGCCTGCCCTCCAAGCTCGTCATCAAGCTCGAGACCCTGGGTCTCGACCCCGCCCTGTGCAACTGGGTACTGGACTTCCTGACGGGCCACCCCCAGGTGGTGAGGGTAGGCAACAACATCTCCACCCCGCTGATCCTCAATACTGGGGCCCCACAAGGGTGCGTTCTGAGCCCTCTCCTGTACTCCCTGTTCACCCACGACTGCGTGGCCACGCACGCCTCCAACTCAATCATCAAGTTTGCGGACGACACAACAGTGGTAGGCTTGATTACCAACAACGACGAGACGGCCTACAGGGAGGAGGTGAGGGCCCTCAGAGTGTGGTGTCAGGAAAATAACCTCACACTCAACGTCAACAAAACTAAGGAGATGATTGTGGACTTCAGGAAACAGCAGAGGGAACACCCCCCTATCCACATCGATGCAACAGTAGTGGAGAGGGTAGTAAGTTTTAAGTTCCTCGGCGTACACATCACAGACAAACTGAATTGGTCCACCCACACAGACAGCATTGTGAAGAAGGTGCAGCAGCGCCTCTTCAACCTCAGGAGGCTGAAGAAATTCGGCTTGTCACCAAAAGCACTCACAAACTTCTACAGATGCACAATCGAGAGCATCCTATCAGGCTGTATCACCGCCTGGTATGGCAACTGCTCCGCCCACAACCGTAAGGCTCTCCAGAGGGTAGTGAGGTCTGCACAACGCATCACCGGGGGCAAACTACCTGCCCTCCAGGACACCTACACCACCCGATGTCACAGGAAGGCTATAAAGATCATCAAGGACAACAACCACCCGAGCCACTGCCTGTTCACCCCGCTATCATCCAGAAGGCGAGGTCAGTACAGGTGCATCAAAGCTGGGACCGAGAGACTGAAAAACAGCTTCTATCTCAAGGCCATCAGACTGTTAAACAGCCACCACTAACATTGAGTGGCTGCTGCCAACACACTGACTCAACTCCAGCCACTTTAATAATGGGAATTGATGGGAAATTATGTAAAATATATCACTAGCCACTTTAAACAATGCTACCTAATATAATGTTTACATACCCTACATTATTCTTCTCATATGTATACGTATATACTGTACTCTATATCATCTACTGTATCTTTATGTAATACATGTATCACAAGACACTTTAACTATGCCACTTTGTTTACATACTCATCTCATATGTATACACTGCACTCAATACCATCTACTGTATCTTGCCTATGCCGCTCTGTACCATCACTCATTCATATATCTTTATGTACATATTCTTTATCCCCTTACACTTGTGTCTATAAGGTAGTAGTTTTGGAATTGTTAGCTAGATTACTTGTTGGTTATTACTGCATTGTCGGAAGTAGAAGCACAAGCATTTCGCTACACTCGCATTAACATCTGCTAACCATGTGTATGTGACAAATAAAATTTCATTTGATTTGATTTGAGACAATAAGAAAAGACGATCAGTATTTACCTGGCTAAAAGAGAAGGAATGTAATATCCATTGTTTACAGGGAACCCATTCAACAATTTTAGTTTTGTGGAAAAAGAACTGGGGGGGGGGGCGAAATATATTTCTCCCATGGCCAAAGAAATTCAAAAAGGGGTGATGGTTTTAATTAACAATAACTTTGATCCAAATGTGCAAATTGTCCAAACAGATCCTCAAGGTAGATGGATTATTTTAAATATGTTTTTGGACAATAAACAGATATGGCTTATTAACCTATACGGTCTGAATAATGATGATCCAAGCTTCTTTGAAAATATATATAAGAATTTATCAACTCTACAAGCAACACTAGACTCTATTATTATGGTGGGAGATTTTAGTACGGTCTTAAATACCTCTATGGACCGGAAAGGAAGTCACATTACAAACTATCACCCTCAGGCACTTAAGGAAATCATGAATGTCATGGATATATTGGAATTAGTGGATATATGGAGACTTGACCTGACCTAGTGACATATACATGGCGGAGGCTTCATCAAGCTAGTCGTCATGACTACTTTCTTATGTCATTCTCTCTGGCACCAAAAGATGAAAAAGTGTTGATAGAGGACAGAATGCGGTCGGATCATCACATAATTGGCATATATATTACTCTTACAGAATTTCTATGTGGGCGAGGATATTGAATATTTAATCAAAGCCTACTAGATAATAAATAGTTTTGAACTAGGACAGAATAATTTATAACTGACTTTTTCAGACATAACATAGGTACAGCAGATCCCCGTTTTGTATGGGACACTTTTAAGTGTGCCTTTAGAGGCCATGCAATTCAGTACTCATAAAACAAAAGCAATTTAGATCAAAAGAGTCCATATTAACAAAGGAAATTGAGGGAATAACAGTACAGTTAGATAGCAATAAAAACTGTACCATAGAGGCACAGAATAACTTAGAGGAAAAACAAAAAGAAATGGAGGAACTTATTCAAGAAAGATCCAGTGTAATATATTTAAAAAATAAAGCGAACTGGATGGAATATTGGGAAAAATGCACCAAATTCTTTTTCAATCTTCAATATAGAAATGCTACCAGAAAACGTATTAAAACTTGTTACAAATGATGGAGTCACGCATGATTCACCAAATGATATTTTGAAAGAGGAAGTAAAGTACTTTAAGAATAAGTTTTCATTTCAGGCTCCTCCATCTCCACTAACTGAAACTAATTGTATGGATTTTTTTCCTAATAATAATGTAAAATTAACATCTGTACAGAAAGATTCATGTGAAGGCCAAATTATAGAGGAGGAACTGCTTGATGCAATTGGGGCCTTTAAGGCTGGAAAAACTCCAGGGCTGGATGGCATACCAGTGGAAGCATACAAAACCTATTTTGATATACTCAAAGGACCATTATTAGCATGTTTTAACCACTCCTATATAAATGGTAGATTATCAGACACGCAACAAGAAGGTCTGATATCATTATTACTGAAACAGGACCCATGTACCCAATATAAAGATCCAGTCCATTAAAAAAATTGGAGACCTCTTACACTTCAGTGTTGTGATGCAAAAATCCTAGCAAAATGCTTGGCGCATAGAATTTAAAAAGTATTGTCAGATATTATTCATCCTAATCAGACAGGTGTTTTACATGGACGATACATTGGAGATAATATAAGACAAGTACTGGAAACAATTGAATACTATGAAATATCGGGGGCACCAGGCCTGGTTTTCATGGACTTCCTGACGGGCCGCCCCCAGGTGGTAAGAGGAGGCAAAAACACCTCTGCCACGCTGATCCTTAATACTTGGGCCCCTCAGGGGTGTGTGCTTAGTCCCCTCCTGTATACCCTGTTCACCCACGACTGCGTGGCCAAACACGACTCCAACACCATCATTAAGTTTGCTGATGACACAACAATGGTAGGCCTGATCACCGACAACGATGAGATGGCCTATAGGGAGGAGGTCAGAGAACTGGCAGTGTGGTGCCAGGACAACAACCTCTCCCTCAATGTGAGCAAGACAAAGGAGATGATAGTGGACTAAAGGAAAAGGAGGCCGAACAGGCCCCCATTAACATCGACGGGGCTGTAGTGGAGTGAGTCAAGATACTCAAGTTCCTTGGTATCCACATCACCAACAAACTATCATGGTCCAGACATATCAAGACAGTCGTGAAGAGGGCACGACAAAACCCTCAGGAGACTGAAAAGATTTGAAATGGCTCCCCAGAGCCTCAAAAGTTTCTACAACTGCACCTTCGAGAGCATCCTGACCGGTTGCATCACCGCCTTGTATGGCAACTGCTCTGCATCTGACCGTAAGGAGCTACAGAGGGTGGTGCGAACGGCTCAGTATATCACTGGGACCAAGCTTCCTGCCATCCAGGACCTATATAATAGGCGGTGTCAGAGGAAAGCCCCCAAAATTGTCAGAGACTGTTTTCTCTGCTACCGCACAGCAAGCGGTACCGGAGCGCCAAGTCTAGAACCATAAGGCTCCCACACAGCTTCTACCCCCAAGCCATAAGACTGCTGAGCAATTCATAAAATATCGCCACCGGACAATTTACATTGACCCCCCTCCCTTTTGTACACTGCTGCTACTCGCTGTTTGTTTGTTACCTATGCATAGTTACTTCGCCCCCACCTACATGTACAGATTACCTCAACTAGCATGTACCCCTGCACACTGACTTGGTACCGGTGCCCCCTGTATATAACCTCGTTAATGTTATTCTTATTGTGTTACTTTTTATTATTACTTTTTCATTTAGGCTACTTGGTAAAATGTTCTTATTGAACAGCACTTTTTTTAAGGTCTTGTAAGTAAGCATTTCACAGTAAAGTTTACACTTGTTGTATTTGGGGCGCATGTGACAAATAAAGTTGATTTGATTTGAATATCAGGATGTAGGATGGGACAGAAACCCAACAACTTCAATTAATTATTTCTCTGAACAGAGAAGACAACCATCACCAAATTCACTGAGAATACATTACATAGGATGAAGAAACAATACTTCAAAGCCGCCTGGACATAGTGAACTGATACTATATGGGGTGTGGAGGGTGGGGGTCTGGAAGGTCTGTGGGGGACTTTTGACCATTTATTTGGATTTCTCATGTGTATAAAAATGGGATGTTAGGTACTGTATTTATTGAATATGATATGAATCCTATACATTTAAATGGCCAACTTGGGTGCAATCAACTAGCTCAATTTCTCAGAGATCGAATTATTGTTTCAACAAAATAATGTTACAGGAATGCTAATTTTATCAACAGAAACAGTCTGAAATGATGGGCGTCAAAATCGCTTGAGCTTTTTGAGGTGTAATGAACCCTGACACAATTGTAACGCACACTCCCGACACCCCTGACATAGGCCCTGTCATAGGCCCGAACACATGGCAGACGGTCCCATCTGCAAGCGTTGTTACTCCCTACACCTGTTCCATATGACTTGTGTCACACTCATAGAAATACAATGCAATAGAATTCTAGTTTTGTGCTCACACCTATAACCGCCGGGCCAACATACAGTATGTCATATGCCGGATCTTGGAATTGACAGTACGGGTCTGTCCGTCAATGCTGTGACAGTGTGATAGAGAGTTGTTCACTCCAGGGGGCTGCTTGGAGACTATTTGCACACCTTCCATTTTCTGCCTTTTGACTTCTGATGTGAATTCCACCCACAGTACAGCAGCACTGCTTGGCGATGATGTTTCCCAATAAACTACATGCTGCTGTGCCGTTAAGAATGCTGTTATATTTATTTGGTTGTATGAGTAAGAGTAAGCCTTATCACAGTATGTAACAGAGGGATAACAGTATGTAACAGAGGGATAACAAGGAACACTGTTACTGCTGAGACACACTTCCTTCTCAGTAAATCGTCTATTCAGTTTTTCCATTGGGCTGTTATCAATGAGGCAGCAGGTAGTTGAAAATACAGAAACCACTGTGTCTTCTAATGAACGGGTCCTCTTTTTCTTGCCCTCTGCATCCCACTGTGGGGGGTTAGAGAGCCACAGCTGTCACGGCCCACAGACGCAGAGATGTGATCCATGGTGCAGAGGTCAACGGTCCCACTCCAAGGTCATTACTGGGAATGGTAAGTGTGGGATGATGGGGGAAAGACAGGGGCGTGGAAGCGCTGAACAAGGCTCCAGCAGCAGGAACAGAAGACGCAGCATTAGGCCAGTAATGGAGCACTGAGAGGCCTGCTTTAGTGGATGAGCCTTTCCATCTCAGGGTGATGTTCTCTGGCTAACACATCTCAACCTCCACACGTTGACCCCACCCCTGGTGTTCATGTGTGCTTGGGTGTGTGTGTCAGTTATTGTAGTCTGCTTTAAGTCAGGCTGATTCACAGTAGGGTTGAAATGCTGGTTGTAGGAGGAGAGGAACGAAGATATTCTTTCAAATGAAGATGGTGGTGGTCAAAATATCTGCGGTGGTGATGGTCTAGAATTCTTTCTATCTGCATGAATGTCATGAAAATGACATATGTGTATGTGTATACTGTAGGTGTCATGCTTAGTGCATGCTTTGTTTGCACCGCATGGGTCTGTAGTATCACTTTGAAGCATTTAAAACATAAGACCAGTATTAGAGGGAGAGAGAGAGAGAGAGAGAGAGAGAGAGAGAGAGAGAGAGAGAGAGAGAGAGAGAGAGAGAGAGAGAGAGAGAGAGAGAGAGAGAGAGAGAGAGAGAGAGAGAGAGAGAGAGAGAGAGAGAGAGAGAAAGAGAGAGAGAGAGAGAGAGAGAGAGAGAGAGAGAGAGAGAGAGAGAGAGAGAAAATCCCCACAGACATCGTACATCATATCATTGTGTTACCTTTGCAACCATTGTGACCCCTGTTCCTTACCTAAGTGTCCCATCAATACCTCCCTCCTCTGATTGACAGAACAGGGACTAACTTTAACTAGTTTAATAACGTGGAACTCGTTAGAGACGTTACATCTCTAACGAGTTCAACATGTCCATGTACAAATTAAACCAGATTTAATCCTGCGGTGGTTGAACTCCGTTTGGAGTCATCAGAACACAGAGTTCCTGAAACACTCACTGCAAGTGAGAGTTGTTCTGTTTCCAGTCAATGGCAAGGCTACAGAACCAGACGGCACAGTTACATAGGACTTCATGGTGCATGTAGATAGTGAAAGCTTGTCGCAATTCTCTACCCACATACTTAATAAAAGGGAACATATTTATCATGCACAGGCCATTGTAACCTGAAGAGGGAAGGCGTGAGAAAGAGAGAGCCAAAAAAGAAAGAGTCACACACAGAGAATGACTAAGGTCATAGAAGTCTGTCCCTGTGAATATTATAATATATTCCATTTAGCAGACACTTTCAGTCATTCGTGCATACATTTTTTTACCGCTGGGTGGTCCCATATATCAGACCCATTATCCTGGTGTTGGAAGTGGCATGATCTACCAACTGAGCTACAGTTCCTCCCATAGATCATGCAGAGTAGCTGCTCATGACCTCAACACTAACCTTTGTCTATGCCCACTCCATGTGTTCTAGTGTACGCAGCATCCCTGCAGCAGTACACTTTAACCAACCATTTCACCCATGCACACTCAAACACCACACACACTCTAACTCATACACACACTCATTTAGTCTCTGTGTGTGTGCGTGTGCGTGCTAGTGTGTGTATGAAAGAGCGATGATGTACCTGTCCGTCACCCCGTCGCTCAGTGATGATGGATGGATTCCACTCAGTGCATCCCCACCATTACTCAGGGGGAGGACCAAGAGAGACCACCTTCATCTATATTCATATAGGCTCATTCATATTCATCAGTGGTTACACAGCTTAGATTAGCAAACTCTGAGTGTATATCCATCATTTAACTCTCAGGAATTATGTCTAAAACTGCCACTTTTTCATGTAGCCCTATTATGCTAGCCTGGTCCCATATCTTTTTCTGCTTTGCCTACTCATTGTCATTGTAAAGCCTTTAGCATGACAGTTTGATATGGAGTTGGCTGGAGAGCAGAAACAGACTGCAACCCAGCTTAGATTGCACTCTAGCCTCTGCTTAACTCATGGACTGTCTAATCAGAAATCCCTTTCCTGCAGTTAATTACCAAATCGCCCTCTAGTGGCCTCATGTGTGGAATGTTATTCATATTTTTCATTTTTTCAAAACTATTTAAATACCAAAAATCTGGTGTTTCTATGTCAAAAGATTTTGTCCTCTGTGATGTATATAAAGGGTAATGTTTGAGATGCAAACTCAAAACTGAAAACATTTCAAATATATATCTGATATGGTACAGGTGTCTTCTTTTTTTAAGCCCATAACATTGTGTGTGAGGTATATATTTTTATTTCAAAGTAAATTTGTTTAGGACAAATTAACTATGTGAAGGGTTCTGTGAATGAGGTTGCCGACGCTCTATCACAGGTTTAGTAACTGGGGATGCGTGTTGGATTTTGTTATTGCAAACTTTGCAGGTTTTGAGGTGGACGTGTTACGTACCCCAGTTTGTGTGTTGTTTTTGTCTGTATGTGTTTGTATGTGTGTATTTCAGGAAATGGCTTCCTGGATTCTACGCAGCTGATTGGTCGGCCCCATCGATTATTGGAGCTCTGAACCCTCCTTCTCGTCAGGGGAAACAGCAGTTTCAATTCAGGAAAACAACCATTTTCAATTACCAACTCCTTCCCCAGCTGGATAAAAGCCAGTGTTCCTTTGTTAAAATAAAAGATAGCTTCTTTGTATGTGCTATGTTGGTGAATTTATTGTAAAGTATTTTGTAGCTGGTCCTGCAGAGGTATGTGTATGCCATAGGACTTAGTGTTGTTGGTTTATTCAAATTGTTCACTGAGTTTGACTTATTCAGTTTCATTTGTTCCTGGTGGGAAGGGGAAGGCACCTTGGGAGTGTTTAGGCAAGAGGCCTGCGGTGGGTAGGTAGTTAGTAGTTAGTCCCCACACCTACCGTACCTAACTTTCTTTGCTTTGGTTCCATCCAGCCCTTTTCCCCCACATTTCCCAGGTTAAGGAAATAAATTCCCTGTAAACGGTAATCTTCTCTGACATTCTTACCCGCACCTAAAATCACATACCTCTTTTACTCCATGGGGAGTTGCGTTCCCTCCTCCAAGAGGTGTACGTAACAGTTGTTGAATATAACACGGAACCCAAATTAGCTGCGCGTGTGCGCTATCGTGCATAAATGTATTTTGTTCCCCCACACCAAACGCGATCACGACACTCAGGTTAAAATATAAAAACAAACTCTGAACCAATGTCATTCATTTGGGGACAGGTCGAAAAGCATTAAACATGTATGGCTAGTTAGATTGCACTTGCTAACTAATTTGTACCATTTAGCTAGGATTTTAAGAATTTGTTCTTAATTGACTTAAAGGTCAAAAATATATAAACTCTTATTTCATAGTTTTGATGCCTCCACTATTATTCTACAATGTAGAAAATAGTACAAAATAAAGAAAAACCCTTGAATTAGTAGGTGTGTCCAAACTTTTGACTGGTACTGTATATATATTAAAACATCTTGCATATCTTTATTTATTTCCACAATTAATTAATAATATATGTAATGTAGGCAGTTTAAGTGAAGGATTGTTACCTCTAACTAGGATTGTCATTCCAAACATTACATTTTAGGCAATCAACTATTATTTTGGCAAACAATTATTGAGATTCATCCTATATTGTCCTTAACATTACCCCATAGCAACAGATGTGGGATACATACTCACACATACTCATACACTCCGCACCCTTCACCCACCATCCCTGAGCCCAACTCAAAAAGGACAAAATGCATATACAGTGGTAGCTGTTTGAGATGCTCAAAATTGATGTTCAATGTCAGTTGTTCCATCCCTGAGCAGTCAGACAACCACTAACCCATTGTGGTTACTGCAGCTAGTGTTGCCAGCACTACCACTACCTGGGTGGGGGTACCACACCGGAATTCCCACCAGCTAGGTACAAAGTCGTCAAGGATCTCATTAGCAGCTTTGAGAAATTCCTTGTATATTATGCTCTCCCATCTGCAGGCTTTGGCTTTGTAGGACCAAACCTGCCAGGCAGGCTCAGACTCATGAGGGGGCAGGGCTGCTTTAGTGGGTTCATCTTTCGGTTTTGGCTGCATATACTGTAGGCTACTTGCAGTAGGCCTATTAAACAGTTCAGGACTTCTCCTTAGTGTATCACTCCATCATAAGACAATAAATACACCATACTTATAATTTATTTTAAAATGTATATCCCATATCTGCACAAAATGGAAAGCTGTCTGTCACAACTCCTGCTGTAAAAAACACATGGGCTCAGGAATTTGAAACCGTTTTCCTTTTTCACTCCCTTAACTCCATACATTTCCAAACACAAAAACACACACCCCACCTTCCATCTCAATATACCCACACATACCCACATACTGTGCCTTCTATGTCCTCTGTTTGTACTTTTGTGTTCCAGCTCCTTATATTTGAAGATGTATTATTTCAATAATGACCCTTTTTACTTATGCTGTCTTTTATATATTTATTAATACTATAAATAGAAAGTCTAGTACTAATTATTTTACATCATTCCCTATCTTGAATGGTATAGTGCATTTGTAGTTTATTTCTTTATCAATTGTTGTATTTGATTGTTTTCTTGTTAGTTTTTTTTATTACAATCCCTACCATGGATATTATTGGGTGTTCCATTATTCAACTCCTCTATGGGATCTTTGTATTATTTAGAATAGCCATGGAGTAGTCTTGGTGTCTCGGAACTGTTGGTTATCAATATACAGTTTATCGACGACAAGAGCCACACGTTTCCCTTTTAATCTAGAGTGGGTACAGAACTTTGCACCGTTCTGCAATTTCCTTCAGGAACAGATCATTCATGACTATTTTTTTGCTAGTGATTCTTTTGCCCCGGCTTTTAACCATTATTTTTCATCTTTAAGAATGCAAATTTGGCAACGATTGGGCGCTCATATCTCTGTCCTCTCTGCCCGAAACGGTGTACACGGTCGAGTTAGTCGACAGTATCGCCTGGGATCTGTAGCGCTTTAAGAAATAATTATTTCGCCACACTTTTAGTATCTTCACCTTTATTTGATACTCGTAAGTACCAGATTTTCCCACATAGATCTAGTATATATTTCAAGTAAGGCTTCTCTCAGATACATGCTCTCCTTTTTAAGTTCTTTAATGTCCGTTTAAATCTTATTGACTGTACCTTTGAGCTTGTTTGTTTGTTTCTCCGTTGTCGCAGTTTTTTCAGCACTCATTTCGAGGCTTGCCTTCAACTCCTTTATATCTTTACTGACTGGTTCAAGTATGCCCAGTTGTATAAGGACACAGCGCGAGACCCAGACGCAGACACGGGAGGCAGATGGTTCGAGTCTCAGATATTTATTATAATCCAAGGGGCAGGCAAGAGAATGGTCGTGGAGAGGCAAAAGATCATAACCAGGTCATCTACTTTTTTAGTCTTTACTGAAATTAACCTGTTGATGGCTGCTTGAAAGTTGGGCCACAAACTGCATGAGAATACATCTTTTAGAGCAGTGCTGGTTTAAGTGCCAAGCATTTGCAATGGACTAAAGTGTTAGTGTGAGCTTTACTCTTCCACTAAACTTCTCTTATCCAATGAAAACATGTAGAGAACTGAACTAGGGTAACTCATGGGATGTTTAAGGTTTAAAACTAAGGCTGGTCAAGGTAGCTCCAGAACAGAAATAATTTGAATGTCCTCATTTAGATGACAACTCTGCCTCATCTCTGACCTAACCAAGTTTAAGAGCCCTGCTCTGTATTGGCTATTGATTTGCTTGCAGAAGAGCCAAATGGAGCACCCTCAACATTAGATGAAGTCTGATGAAATAGTTTAGTAATGATTGTGAATGGGACACCAAAGCGCTTACTTGTGTTTTTCTTAGGCCAGGGTGAAGTCATCACACTGCAGTGAAATTACATTATTATACCTTAATTTAGGAATAACTCGCTGGCCTCGATCCGCTGATCCCAAGACTCTTATTTAAACATTGTCTTCTTTTGTGTAATGTACTACACTGTTATTTGATAGCAGGAAGTGTAAATATATTATTGTGATGCCAGTCCAACAGCCCAGTATAGTTCTGCTGTTAATTACATTTACCATGGCTACAATTATCCTAACTCCCACACGTAATCATAGCTTTATTGGTAAAGTATTAAGATGCTATTTTAGTCCTTTCTAACAGATCCCTCTCCCTCTCTGTCTCAGAGAAGTAGATGTGATCTCAGTCCAGAAATCATTCAGACATGGCAGCAGGGCTCTCCCTCATCATTCATTATCAGCACCACACACTAATTCACTCAGCTGCCTGCGTTTGATTAATACCGCAGTCGCCATGTGGAAAAAAATACCTGGATTGTGTGAAGATTACCCAATTAATTAAACTTTTCATAAAAGGGAGTCTGGTGGTTTTTTTTCAGATTCTTCTCTTCCTCCATTGTTCTTCCGTGTGAGTTATGTTCCACCCCTCTATCCTTTGCTTCCCACTGTAGCACCCCATTCTTCCCCAATCATTCTTTAATTGGCCGATCTCCTGCCGTGAGAGGGAGTTCAGACCTTCTCTCTCTCTGTGAAATAGAACAGAGTGTTACTCTCATAGCCCTGAACAGCCACAGAGGCTCTGCTGGTGTTTCAAGGCTGGTTAGAAATGTTCCTTTCTACTTCATTTGAAAAGACTGGTAAACTGGTAGTTACTGTCTCGGGAATGATTAGCGTTTTCTCTCCCCTGGTGTATTTGAGACGCTCACCAAGGATTCATGGACTGATTGTATCTCAACTCATTTTTCTCTCTTTCACTCTTTACGTCAGTCCCTTTAATTTCTTCTGCCCTTTCCTGCTTTTTTCGGTCCACCTCCCTCTGTTTCCCTCTTTCGTCTTGGGAGTTGAGTCGCCATCTGGGGGTCTGAAGAGGTCCTTGGGTGAGGCAGGCATGTGAAAAGGACAGAGGGGGAGAGAGAGGTGAGAGTGCGACTGAGAAAGAGAGACACTAAGAGTGTTAGACAGAGAAGGATGACAGAATAGTAGTAGTGCAGGATACTGCCTGTCTGGGGTTGGTCAGAGTCCCAGGAGTTTGATAGACAACTGCTTCCCTCCTGTACAGAGCATTACATAAAAGCATCAGTCACTGATCAGTGAGTAGGCCTACTCAGTGAAAAAACAGAAAGTATGTGTGTGTGCTTGCTTGCATACATGTGCGTGCATAATATGCATCCGTGCATCTATTCATGCATGTTTGTGTATGTGTGCATGTTTCTGGCCGTGTTAAATCAGTGGGGGTGTAGTCCTCTCCCTTGTCTCATTATGTATGTCTGTTTTGTTGACCTACGTGCTGTGATCAGCAGTAAAAGGCCTTTAATCACCACCAATTAGACGAGCGGCCAATCTCTCCTGGGTCCTGACCAAGACTGAGGAGAACATGACACTCTCTCTTGCAGCTGATGAGAGCCAAATCTTCTCTCCAGGCGCCACATAGGCCTACACAGTGCAGGCCAGGCTCCTCACAGAGAAAACCAACCAGTCTCTCCACTGAGACACTTTAGGGATGCATCCCAAATGGCACCCTATTCCATATAGTGCATTACTTTTGACCAAGCCCCCCTGGTTGTTTCATTTGTCACAACAAAAGCAACAAAAAACATGAAAAATTAGAAAGGAAGAAAAGAAAATCAGGAGAGTATAAGCTATATACAGGGTCAGTGCAAGTACCAAATTTACAGTGTGCGGGGATACTGGAGTAGTTGATATGTAAATGTAGGCAGGAATTAGGAGAAAGTGACTGGTGGCAGGATTAATCATAATAATAATAATAGTAAACAATATAGCAGTGTAAACAGGCCTGAAAAGTGACTGGTAGCAGGAATATATAAATACTTATGGTAATATACTAATGGTAATATATACTGAGAGTACAAAACATTAGGAACACCTGCTATTTTCATGATGTAGACTGACCAGGTGAATACAAGTGAAGCTATGATCCCTTATTGATTGCACTTGTTAAATCCATTTTAATCAGTGAAGGGGAGGATTTTTAAGACATGGATCGTGTGAGAAGGGGGGTAGAGAGGGAGAGGGATAGCAGTAGTTGTTAGCCATTTAACATTATTATGGCCAGAGGATAGAAATTGTTTAGTAGTCTGTTGGTCTGGGCCTTGATGAACTGGTACAGTCCATGGCTCGGGTGGCTGGAGTCTTTGCCAATCTTTCGGGCCTTTATCAGACATCGCCTGACATGTACCGAACGTCTTGGATGGCTGGAAGCTCACCCCCAGTGATGCGGTGAGCAGTCCGCACCACCCTCTGTAGGGTCTTTCGGCAGTTGCCATACCAGACGGTGATACAACTTGTCAGGATACTCTTGATGGTGCAGTTGTGAAGGTTCTTAAAGATCTAAGGGGCCATTTCAGCCTATTGAGGGAGAAGAGACATTGTCGTACCTTTTTAACAACTGTTCTGGTATGAGAGGGCCCTGTTAAGTCCTCAGCGATGTGGACACAGAGGAACTTGAAACTCTTGACCCTCTACACTGTGGCCCTCCCCCTTTCCTGTAGTCCACGATCAGCTCCTCGGTCTTGCTGATGGAGAGGTTGTTGTCCTGGCACCTCACTGCCAGGTCTCTGACCTCCTCCCTGTAGGTTGTCTCATCGGCGTTGTTGATCAGGCCTACTACCGTCATGTTGTCAGCAAACTTGATGATGGAGTTGTGCATGGCCACACAGTCATGGATACACAGGGAGTACAGTAGGGGGCTAAGCACACACCCCTGGGGAGCCCACGTGTTGAGTGTCAGAGTGGCGTGGCGGAGGTGCTGTTGCCTACTCTCACCCCCTGGGGCCGGCCTGTCAGGTAGTCCAGGATCCAGTTGCAGAGGGAGGCATTCAGTCCCAGTGTCCCGAGCTTGTTGACGAGCTTGGAGGCCACTGTGGTGTTGAACGCTGAGCTGAACAGCATTATCACATTGGTATTCATTTTGTCCAGGTTGGAGTAGGCAGTGTTGAGTGCAATTGAGATTGCATCGTCTGTAGATCTGTTGGGGCGGTATGCAAATTGGAGTGGGTCTAGGGTGTATGGGATGATGTAGTTTACAGTATGTGTGCCATGACCAGCCTTTCAATGCACTTCATGATTATAAATGTGAGTGCTACAGGGCGGTAGTTATTGTGGCAGGTAGCCTTTGAGTTCTTGGGAACAGGAATATGGTCAGCTTGAAACATGACAGGTGTCTTTTATACTGATAACAAGTTCAAACAGGTGACATTAATACAGGTAACGAGTGGAGGACAGAGGAGCCTCTTAAAGAAGTTGTTACAGGTCTGTGAGAGCCAGAAATCTTGCTTGTTTGTAGGTGACCAAATACTTATTTTCCACCATAATTTGCAAATAAATTCATAAAAAATCCTACAATGTGATTTTTTTCTCATTTTGTCAGTCATAGTTGAAGTGTACCTATGATGACAATAACAGGCCTCTCTCATATTTTTAAGTGGGAGAACTTGCACAATTGGTGGCTGACTAAATACCTCTTCCTCTCTTCCTCCCTCAGCTCCCTGAGGACCAGCATATGGGGAAGGGGTGAACGGGCGACACCTGATGCGGCTGCCTCCGTTTCATCACCACCACCTCGTCATCTGGATTTTCCCTCTCCCCCCTAATCTGCCAGGGAGGGGTATAATTTGGTTTTAGGTGATGTCTCTGTGGGAGACTTGGGAGTCTTCTCTGTCTGCTCCTGGCTACCTAATTCTTCCTCCTTAGTAGCTCCCTTTTTCTTTGCCCCCTCCGCTCTTTCTCTAGCTTCAGCCAGCCAAATACGAGCGGTGTCGAGCCCTTCTGTCCTTCTACCTTGTCCCCACGAACCCTATTTATTTGTTTAGTCATTGATTCCAGTTGTTCTATATTTAAACGTCCGTTAAATTCGTATTTCCTCCTCCATTTCTGGCCAAAATAATGTTCCTCTTATCTTTTCCCTGCATATATTTCTCATCTCCCGTTAATTCCAGGACCTCCTTTGAGGATTCACTACCCATGTTTAGTAAAACCTTGTAGTTACTATGCTTATTCTCACAATCTATGTGTCATTTATCTCTACGTTCTATGTGTCATTTATCTCTACGTTCTATGTGTGTGCTCTTTTCCCATTATCCAATTACTATAGTTGCTCTCCTGCACAATCTATGTGTGTCTCTTTAATCTTCTACTCCATTGCTATCGTCCTTAACTATTGTGTATTCTCGTAACCTATGTGTGTTTTTCCTTTCTTGAAACTTTATCTATAGAGGTGTCTTTCGATCTGACATTAGATCTCATCCGTATACAACCTATAAGCTATTTTCCAGGGGTCGTAAATCCCTAGTAAGCAGCCTATTTTTCTGTTGTTCCTTGTTATTTTGACGTTAATATCTCATATCTCACTCCGCTATATTAGGCTCACTTCTTCCTTCTTTCTGTTAGTTTATATAGGTAGTGTCCACTGATAGTCTTGGTGGTAGCTGCTGCTACCTCGTGTCATTATGAATCTAGTTTACATTGGTACTGCAGATACCTCGTGTCATATCGGATCTAGTTGACGTTGGTATCGTGTCATTTGTGATCTAGTTTACGTTGGTATCATGTCATTTCGGACCTTCTTCTGTTGCCTAGGTGGCTCTACACCAAATTCCTATTTTTCAATTACCTAGAATACTACCTATATCAATCAGGGTTCTCTACACAAAATTCTAAAAATAGGTCACCAGGTAAGAATGTCCTATGGGAATTTTAAAATCAACACCTAAACTACACAAAAACAATAAAATATATTTCTGAATGTTCCCGATAATTTGTGAATAAAGATTTACTGACCTTCGTCTCGTAGACTGGGAAAAGCAATGTAGGTTAGATTCCGTCACCGTCTCTGCCGACCTTAGATATATACCGGCCTGTTATAGAACCCCAATGTAAGGGGACAAATCTTTAATTTACAGGTCCTGTCCAAGCACGGTTTTTGGCGTGGTCCCTTCTGACGGCAGGGACAGGTATTGGAATCCGGCTCGAAGGACCACATTGTCACGATAATTATTTTCTCAATGTTCATAAACCAATTAAATGAACTTTTCAAATATGCTTTACAGCTAAAGCACAACATATGATTATGTTAGATCACCGCCAAGTCGAAAAAAACACACAGCCATTTTTCCAGCCAAAGAAAGGAGTCACAAAAAGCAGAAATATAGATAAAATGAATCACTAACCTTTGATTTTCATCAGATGACACTCATAGGACTTCATGTTACGCATGATTTGTTCGATAATGTGCATATTTATATCCAAAAATCTCAGTTTATATTGGCGCCTTACGTGCAGTAATGTTTTGATTCCAAAACATCCAGTGATTTTGCAGAAATACTAATAATAAACATTGATAAAATATACTAGTGTTATTCACAGAATTAAAGATAGACTTCTCTTAATGCAACCGCTGTGTCAGATTTCTAAAAAGTATCAAAAAAGTATAATCTGAGAACGGCACTCAGAACCCAAAACAGACAGATGAATAGCCGCCATTTTGGAATCAACAAAGTTAGAAACAACACCATAAATATTCACTTACCTTTGATGATCTTCATCAGAAGGCACTCCCAGGAATCCCAGTTCGACAATAAATGACTGATTTGTTCCATAAAGTTCCATCATTTATGTCCAAATAGCCACTTGTTGTTAGCGTGTTCAGCCCAGTAATCCATCTTCATGAGGCGCGAGCATTGCATCCAGACAAAAACTCAAAGTTCCGTTAGTCCATTAGAAACATGTCAAACAATGTATGGAATCAATCGTTAGGATGTTTTTAACATAAAACATCAATAATGTTCCCATCGGAGAATTCATTTGTCTTCAGAAAAAGCACTGGAACGCGAGGTAACTGTCGGGAGCGCGTGTCATGAGACCAAGGCTCTCTGCCAGACCTCTTACTCAGAGGTCTCATGAGCCCCTCCTTTATAGTAGGATCCTCATTCAATGTTCAAAAGACGGTTGACATCTAGTGGAAGCCGTAGGGAGTGCAACCTCATCTTTATCTCAATGTGTACTCGGTAGGCCAAGCTTTGAAAAACTACAAACCTCAGACGTCCCACTTCCTAGTTGGATTTTTCTCAGGTTTTCACCTGCCATATGAGTTCTGTTATACTCACAGACATCATTCAAACAGTTTTAGAAACTTCAGAGTATTTTCTATCCAATACTAATACTAATATGCATATATTAGCATCTGTGACAGAGTCGTAGGCAGTTTCCTCTGGGCACGCTATTCATCCAAAAGTGAAAATGCTGCCCCCAATCCCAAAAAGGTTAAACTACTCGGTCTGCAACCCAGAATTTGTAAGATACTGGTTGAATGAAACAGACGGAGGCCCAGCTATGATAGTCAAAATGTTTATTCACAAGAGCGATGGTTCGTTGTAGAAAACCATTCATTTTATACTAGCTCCTTACGCGCATACTTTTGCACACAAACTGTAGGTATCCTACGCACATACTTTCCCACTACCCAGCCGACAAAGATGAGGGCCTTGAGAATCACTCCCTGTCCTCCCTCAAGATAGGGAGAACGTGGGAAGTACTTCCCGTCCTTTCCCCAATCTCTGAGGCCCCTAGCCAGGTCGGCACCGAATTCTGCTAAGACAGCCTGTGTTTAAGATACTATAAAGACATATTGTACAGATCTATTGCTTTACCCTATTTCTGACTTAAACTACACATTTATTATAATTTCACTGACTAACATGTATTATAATTTCACTGACTAAAACTACACACATCATTAATAATAAATGTATGATTCTAATCAATTTCATACAATTATATGACTTCAGGGTGGAATATTCTAATCATTCATTTAAACATATCAATTCCATCAGCAGACTGCCAGATGGTGAAGTGTGATTCATCATTTCAGAGAATGCGTTTTCCACTGCTCAAACAGAATCAAACTTTATTTGCCACATGCGCAGAATGCAACAAGTGTAGATTTGACCGTGAAATGCTTCCTTACAAACCCTTAACCAAAGTGCAGTTCAAGAAGAAGAAAATATTTACCAAGTAGGCTAAAATAAAAAAAAGTTATAATAAAAAGTAACACAATAAGAATAACAATATCCAGAGTGCAATGGCCGCGAGCTTTACACCACTCCAGCCGACGTTTTGCGTTGAGCATGGTGATGTTAGGCTTGTGTTCGGCTGCTCGGCCATGGAATCCTATTTCATGAAGCTTTCGACAAACAATTATTGTGCTGACGTTGCTTTCAGAGGCCGTTTGGAAATCTTTAGAGTGTTGCAACTGAGGACAGATGATTTTTACGTGCTACTCGCTCCAGCACTAGGCAATCCCATTCTGTGAGCTTGTGTGGCCTACCACCACGCGGCTGAGCCATTGTTGCTCCTAGACATTTCCACTTGACAATAACAGCCCTTACAGTTGACTGAGGCAGCTCTAGCAGGGCAGAAGTTTAACGAACTGACTTGTTGGAAAGGTGGCATCCTATGACATTGCCACATTGAAAGTCACTGAGCTCTTCAGTAAGGCTTTTCTACTGCCAATGTTTTGTCTATGGAGATTGCATGGCGGTCTCAATTTTATACACCTGCCAGCAACGGCCGTTGCTTAAATAGCCAAATCCACTAATTTGAAGGGTTGTCCACATACTTTTGTATATAGTGTATATAGTGTAGAAAGGGAGGCATACAGGCGTAACAGAGAGATACAATGTGACTGAAAGAAACATTTTCATCGGGATATTTTCAGAATATTTTCTACTGATTTGCCGGCTTTTACTTTCTATAGTTGAACATGGAATTTATAGGCCTACTGCATCTGTATAGTGCAGGGCTGCCCAACCCTTTTCCTGGAGATATACTGTCCTGTAGGTTTTCAGTCCAACCCTAATTTAACATATCTGATCCAGCTAGTTAAGGTAATGTTGAGCAGCTATTTAGTAGAATCAGGTTGATTAAATTAGGGTTGGACTGAAAAGCCACAGGATGGTAGATCTCCAGGAAGAGGGTTGGGCAGCCCTGGTATATTGTATAAATGAGTCCATACTTTATGACAGAGGCTAGTGCTCTCGCTATAGTTGAATTTTAACCTTGAGATTTGTATCGTTTTACTTCAGATTTTTATGATTAACCACATGGCAATGATTTTGAGAAACAAAAACATTATTATTGAAATTAAACTGTTCTGCGAAAATATGCATATCAAAATAATCTGAACTGGCACGCAGATTAGTAAAAATAGTAGGGTAAATTATAAACTTCCCCAAAGTTGAAACTCACCAGCTGCCTATGGTCTTTACTATTACATCCATTAAAAAAGAATGTGAACACGCTAGCGTGGGCACACATAGGAGGTTCCGTAAAAAAACGTGCCCACCTATGGAAATCAAATGCCCTTCCAACTGATTCGTTCTGGTGCCCGGTCTGCCCCGCGGCCATGCAAGTGAGAGACCAGTAGTACACTATAGGGAATAGTGCTACAAATTCCCTGCCAATGGCAGTTATCAGCACCTCCGAATCCTTTCAAGCTGCACACTCCACTCCCCATTCCCCAGGAGCGGTGCCTGAGAGTCTAGGGACACCATAAACCGGTCTCTCAAACTGTCCTTGACCTGTGTGAAGTGGGCCCTGATTGGTTGCTAAGGGGCACATTGTTAGAGGCAGGACACCTGACAGCTCTTCTGACTGTGCAGGCCAGTGTCTCCTCACTTCTCCACTTCTCCTCTGAGTGGACTTGTGTGTTGGAGTGTGAGTTGTTATTGTTGTAACTTTGTGTTTACTGTTACTGGTTGCAGTTTCTGATAGTTGTTTGCATTTGTAGTTCTATTATTATATGATGAGTGTTATTATTGCCCCAGCTGTGCTACTGTTGGTATTAGTCCATTCTATTCTATTCTGGATCCATTTGCTTGTCATGTTGATCCATTGCATATATTCATTGCTCTTATTTTCCTGTATTACAGATAACCACCCTTCCCACATCTATTTCCTGTCAGTTGTGAATGGCAATACAGTTCCCTTGTTGTGTAACTCTGAGGTTGCCTCATTCCCCCCTTACCGGGGAAGAGCAAGTGGGTGACAGATCAGCCCAAATGGAGAGTCACTCTCTTTCAAATAGGATGCCATTTGTGACGCAGAAATACAGTGTACAGAGTGAACCAAGCAGGCTCTTCACTAAGGCACATTAGATGAACAGGAGCCATCACATCGCAGGTTGTTTTCCCCTCGGTGGACGGTGGCAATGATAAATCATAGGGAAGAAACAGCAGGAGGCTCCTGGACAGCTGCTGGCTCCTCTGAGCTCCTCTCAGCCAAGCTTAAAACACCCCGACCATCTGTAGATAAGCACAGTCCTATGCACACAAACACATAACTATTGCTCACGCAATCAAACCTACTGGTTATTGTAAGTCCACGCAAACAAGAGTACACAGATACACAACGCTACTATTCTTAGGTATGCCCAAACTTTTTGAAACCAGACCCACATAGCTGAAACATTGCTCAAATGCCCACATTGCTCAAATGCCCTTTATGCAGGCATTTGAGCATGGCATAGAGGTCAAAACAAGTAGCAGTGAGGACAGGCTCTACTACCTCGAGCAATTCACTTCCAGTCAGCCTAGGGATCTGGTCAGAAGCGGTCTTCATATGGATGGCTGAAGTGGCTTTACTGAGACTAGAGATTGCTGGAGGAACACTTTGACAATGAATTAAGTCACCACTGCTTTCATGGAAAAGTCTCTGAATTCGAATCCTGTTAAAGCTGATGATGGAAAAGCACTGTATAGCTATACCCTCTATCTGCGAGGCTGTTACAATACTATGCAAGACCTGGAATACATGGAAGAGCTCAACCTTCCCTCCAATTTGAAGCTGATTGTATCCAAACTTCCATACAACCTAAGGGAGAGATGGTGGTCATCGGCATTTGATGTTTTAGAGAGAAGCAAGCATAGAGCCAAATTCTGTGACCATGTGACTTTCATGCAGAGACAGGCCAGGGTCATGCAAGATCCATTGTTTGGCAATAATTAAGACCCAGTTTCCAGCCCAAAGATGAAGACCATAACAGACTCCAGATGGAGTAAATCAAAGAGCGAAGGAAGCAGCTTTGCTACATCAGTGGCAGTTGTGGATGACACAGCTGAAAGCCCTTCAATAGAAATGACATCCAAAGGGAAAAGGCAAAGCAGCAACATACCTGAGACCCCCAAAGGCTAAGGACCATGTACTGTATGTACTGCGATGGTAAGCATCCTTTGGTTGAGTGTTAGCGAGTCAAAGCACAGTCACATGACACTAAGATTGAGTTTCTGAGAACCAATGGCCTCTGCTTTGGTTGTTTGACTAAAGGTCACATGAGCAGAGACTACAAGAAAAGATGACCTGCCTAAGCTGTAATGGAAGACACCCCACCATTCTACATATGGAAGGAAAAGAGAGATCTCCATGTCAGAAGGCAGAGCGGTCAGACTCTCAAAGGTCAAAGGGGGGTAGAGTAGCAGCCATGCAGGAGGAAACATCTGTCAGCAGTGCTCTCGTGTCATTGGGAGATGGTGAAGGAACTGGGACAGGTAGGGATTAAACATTGGCAATAGTACCTGTTCAAGAGAAGGTTGCAAAGGAAACCAAGACCGTGTTCACCGATGCTTTCCTTGATCATGTTAGCTCAGCAACGTTTTGTACGGAGAAATTAATGAGGAAGATGTCCGAAGACGGACATTCTTCTACGAACAATAGGGCAGAAGAAGCCTGTCAAGAGCTATGTGGTATCAGGTTTGGAGGGAGGTAGCATAGACAGCAACATGTTTTTGGAACTCCCAAAGGCCTACACACAGAGCAAAATCCCGGTGACAAGAGACAACATCCCCACTCAGAAAGATATCCAAAGGTGGCCTCATCTATAGGAAACCCAACTGAATGAGATTGACACTGACATTGAGTAACTGATTGTGTCATGTTTGTCATTTATTATCATGTCTTGTCCCTGTGCTCCCCATGCTATTCGTTTCCCTCTGCTGGTCTTATTTGGTTCTTTCCCTCCTTCTATCCCTCTCTCTCCCCCTCCCTCTCTCACTCTCTCGCTCTCTCTTCTCTCTATCGTTCCGTTCCTGCTCCCAGCTGTTCCTATTCCCCTAATCATCATTTAGTCTTCCCACACCTGTTCCCGATCCTTTCCCCTGATTAGAGTCCCTATTTATTCCTTTGTGATCCGTTCCTGTCCCGTCGGTTCCTTGTATTGTATTCACCATGCTGTGATTGCGTTTCGCCCTGTCCTGTCGTGTTTTTGCTGTGATTGTGTATCGCCCTGTCCTGTCGTGTTTTTGCCTTCATCAGATGCTGCGTGTGAGCAGGTGTCTCTGTCGACTACGGCCTGCGCCTACCCGAATCGACCTGCAGTCTGTGGCCGCTTCTCCAGTTGTTTCCCTCTACAAGTCTAGAGGATTTCTGTTATTCCGTTTTGGACTTAAATAAACTCTGTTTCTGTTAAGTCGCTTTTGGGTCCTCTTTCACCTGCATGACAGAAGGAACCGACCAGGAATGGACCCAGCGACTTCAGACGCTCGTTACACTGCCGTCGAGATCCAAGGAGCCATGCTCGGCAGACACGAGCAGGAATTGTCCGCTGCTCGCCATGCCGTGGAGAACCTGGCCGCTCAGGTTTCCGACCTCTCTGGACAGTTCCAGAGTCTGTCTCGTGCCACCTGTTACTTCCTGGCCTGCCGAGCCTCCAGAACCTAGGGTTAATAACCCACCTTGCTACTCCGGGCAGCCCACTGAGTGCCGCTCCTTTCTCACGCAGTGTGAGATTGTGTTCTCTCTCCAACCCAACACATACTCTAGAGAGAAGCTCGGGTTGCTTACGTCATTTCACTCCTTACTGGCCGGGCTCGAGAATGGGGCACAGCTATCTGGGAGGCAAGGGCTGATTGCTCTAACAAATTCCAGAACTTTAAAGAGGAGATGATTCGGTTTTTGACCGTTCAGTTTTTGGTGGGGAGGCTTCTAGGGCCCTGGCTTCCTTATGCCAAGGTGAACGGTCCATAACGGATTATTCCATTGAGTTTCGCACTCTTGCTGCCTCTAGTGAGTGGAACTACACATTTAGCCGGCGCTGCTGCTAACGTTTTCTGGAGGGACTCCACGCAGTGGTTAAGGATGAGATTCTCTCCCGGGAGGTTCCTTCAGATGTGGACTCTTTGATTGCTCTCATCCGCATAGAACATAGATCTTCGTCACCGGGCTCGTGGAAGAGAGCTCGCATCAACGGTGTTTCCCTGCTCCGCATCGCAACCATCTCCCTCCTCTGGCTTTGAGACTGAGCCCATGCAGCTGGGAGGGATTCGCATCTCGAATAAGGAGAGGGAACGGAGGATCACCAACCGCCTGTGCCTCTATTGCGGAGTTGCTGGACATTTTGTTAATTCATGTCCAGTAAAAGCCAGAGCTCATCTGTAAGCGGAGGGCTACAGGTGAGCGCAATATCAAGTCTCTCCATCAAGGTCCTGTACTACTTTGTCGGTCCACCTACGCTGGACCGGTTGGGCATGCTACATGTAGTGCCTTGATAGACTCTGGGGCTGAGGGTTGTTTCATGGACGAAAACATTATTCGGACACATGACATTCCTTTCAGAGAGTTAGATAAGCCTACGCCCATGTTCGCCTTAGATGGTAGTCATCTTCCCAGTATCAGATTTGAGACACTACCTTTAACCCTCACAGTATCTGGTAACCACAGTGAGACTATTTCTTTTTTGATTTTCCGTTCACCGTTTACACCTGTTGTTTTGGGTCATCCCTGGCTAGTATGTCATAATCCTTCTATTAATTGGTCTAGTAATTCTATCCTATCCTGGAACGTTTCTTGTCATGTGAAGTGTTTAATGTCTGCCATCCCTCCCGTTTCTTCTGTCCCTACTTCTCAGGAGGAACCTGGCGATTTGACAGGAGTGCCGGAGGAATATCATGATCTGCGCACGGTCTTCAGTCGGTCCCGAGCCAACTCCCTTCCTCCTCACCGGTCGTATGATTGTAGTATTGATCTCCTTCCGAAAGGGACCACTCCTCCTCGAGGTAGACTATACTCTCTGTGGCTGAACGAAACTCTCGAGGATTATTTGTCTGTGTCTCTTGATTTGCCGGTACCATAGTGCCTTCTTCTTCTCCGGCCGGGCGGGGTTCTTTTTGTTAAGAAGAAGGACGGTACTCTGCGCCCCTGCGTGGATTATCGAGGGCTGAATGACATAACGGTTAAGAATCGTTATCCGCTTCCCCTTATGTCATCAGCCTTGAGAGATTCTGCAGGGAGCCAGGTGTTGGACTAAGTTGGACCTTCGTAACGTTAAATCTCGTCCATCAGACAGGGGCTAGTGGAAATAGTTGAATTTAACACTCCGTTAGAGATTTTGAGTACCGGGTTCTGCAGTTTTTATGTCTAACCAATGCGCCATGATTTTTCAGGCATTAGTTAATGATGTTCTGAAGACATGCTGAACATTTTCTTTTTGTCTATCTTGCGATATCCTGATTTTCTCCGTCACTCGAGATTCATGTTCAAATAGTTCGGGTTCTAATTATAGAGAATTGTCTCTACGTAAAGGCTGAAAGTGCTCTTTTCATGTCTCCTCCGTTACTTTTCTCGGTTCCGTTATTTCCGCTGAAGGCATTCAGATGGATTCCGCTAAGGTCCAAGCTGTCAGTGATTGGCCCGTTCCAAGGTCACGTGTCGAGTTGCAGCGCTTTTTAGGTTTCGCTAATTTCTATCGGCGTTTCATTCGTAATTTCGGTCAAGTTGCTGCCCACACATAGGAGGTTCTCTCACAGCTCTTACTTCTGTCAAGACGTGTTTTAAGTGGTCCCCATTCCGCCCAGGAGCTTTTGATCTTCTAAAAGAACGTTTAGGGCTCCTATCCTCGTTACTCCTGACGTCACTAGACCATTGTCGAAGTTGGCCCTTCAGAGGTTGGCGTGGGGCCATTCTATCCCAGCGCTTCCAGTCTGACAGCTAAGGTTCATCCTTGCGCTTATTTTCTCATCGCCTGTCGCCATCTGAGTGCACTTGATGTGGGTAACCGTGAACTGCTCGCCATCCGCTGTAGCCCTAGGCGAATGGCGACAGTGGTTGCAGTTGCGACCGTTCCTTTTGCGTTTGGACAGACCATAAGAACCTTGAGTACATCCGTTCTGCCAAACGACTTAATGCCCATCAAGCTCGTTGGGCGTTGTTTTTCGCTCGTTTCGAGTTTGTGATTTCTTACCGTCCGGGTAGCAAGAACACCAAGCCTGATGCCTTATCCCGTCTGTTTAGTTCTTCTGTGGCTTCTACTGATCCCTTGGGTTCTTCCTTATGGGCGTGTTGTCGGGTTAACAGTCTGGGGAATTGAAAGACAGGTTAAGCAAGCACTCACGCACACTGGAGAGTCACGCGCTTGTCCTAGTAACCTCCTTTTCGTTCCTGTTTCCACTGTCTGGCTGTTCTTCAGTGGGCTCACTCTGCCAAGTTAGCTGGTCATCCCGGTGTTCAGGCACTCTTGCAGGTCTATTTTCCAGCGCTTTTGGTGGCCGACTCAGGAGCGTGACACGCGCCGTTTCGTGGCTGCTTGTTCGGACTGCGCGCAGACAAGTCGGGTAACTCTCCTCCTCTGTCGATCAGACAGCTCCCCATGCCTTCTCGACCATGGTCTCACATTGCCTTAGACTTCATTACCGGTCTGCCTTTGTCTGCGGGGAAGACTGTGATTCTGACGGTTGTCGATAGGTTCTCTAAGGCGGCACATTTCATTCCCCTGCCCAAACTTTTGAAACCAGACCCAAAGCTGAAACTTCCTTCCGCTAAGGAGACGGCACAAATCATTATTGAGAATGTATTCAGAATTCATGGCCTCCCGTTTACGCAGTTTCAGACAGAGGCCCGCAATTCAAGTCACAGTTTTGGAGGGAGTTCTGTCGTTTGATTGGTGCGTCCGTCAGTCTCTCTTCCGGGTTTCATCCCCAGTCTAACGGTCAAGCAGAGCGGGCCAATCAGATGATTGGTGGCTTTACTACGCAGCCTTTCTTTCAGAAACCCTGCGTCTTGGGCAGAACAGCTCCCCTGGGCAGAATACGCTCTGAATTCGCTTCCTTAAAGTCTGCTGGACCGGGTTATCTCCGTTTCAGAGTAGTCTGGGTTACCAGCCTCCTCTGTTCTCATCCCATTGAAGAGTCAGCGTTCCCTCCGCTTTGAAGCGTTTGTCCAAACGTTGTGACGCACCTGGAGGAGGGTGAGGTCTGCACTTTGCCGTTACAGGGCACAGACGGTGAGAGCCGCCAATAAACGCAGGATTAAGACCATGTCTTTCAGGTATTGTTGCATGCCAGAGATTGGCTTTCCACTCGCAACCTTCCTCTTCGACAGCTTCTCGTAAGATGAAGACCATTCATTGGTCCGTTCCAGTCTCCCAGGAGTCAATCCTGTCGCTGTGCGAAGGAAGCAGCTTTGCGACATCAGTGGTCCATCCTGTCTTCCATGTCTCCTGTGAAAGCCCTTTCTTCGCAATGACTTCCCTCCCCCTCCCGTCCTTGTCGAAGCGCACCTATTTACAAGGTACATAAGATCATGGACATGCGTTCTCGGGACGGGGTCATCCTTTACCTAGTGGATTGGGAAAGTTACAGTCACATGAGGACTAAGAGTTGGGTTCCGTCTCGGAACGTGCTGGACCGTTCACTCATCGATGATTTCCTCCGTTGCCGCCAGGATTCTCCAAGAAAAGATGACCAGGAGGCGCTGGTGATGGGGGGTACTGTCATGTTTGTCATTTATTATCATGTCTTGTCCCTGTGCTCCCCATGCTATTCGTTTCCCTCTGCTGGTCTTATTTGGTTCTTTCCCTCCTTCTATCCCTCTCTCTCCCCCTCCCTCTCAGCAGTGCTCTCGCTCTCTCTTCTCTCTATGGTTCCGTTCCTGCTCCCAGCTGTTCCTATTCCCCTAATCATCATTTCAAGTCTTCCCAAGACCTGTTCCCGATCCTTTCCCCTGATTAGAGTCCCTATTTATTCCTTTGTGATCCGTTCCTGTCCCGTCGGTTCCTTGTATTGTATTCACCATGCTGGGCAGTTTCGCCCTGTCCTGTCGTGTTTTTGCTGTGATTGTGTATCAGGTGTCCTGTCGTGTTTTTGCCTTCATCAGATGCTGCGTGTGAGCAGGTGTCTTGTTGAACTCCTGCGCCTACCCACAGCAGTCTGTGGCCGCTTCTCCAGTTGTTTCCCCCTACAAGTCTAGAAATTTCTGTTATTCCGTTTTGGACTTAAATAAACTCTGTTTCTGTTAAGTCGCTTTTGGGTCCTCTTTCACCTGCATGACAGATTGGAGTCAATGCACCAAAAGTAACAGAACCCTGGCAGGTCATTAATAGTGAAGGAAAAACGGACCGTATGCGGTAAGGACAGTTTTAGGATGGGTGGTAAATGGTCCACTTAATCCCTGTACTGCCACGGATGAATGCGGACGTCCTACAGTGACTTCCAACCGCGTATCTATTGTTAAATTGGAAAATCTGTCCATAAGTAGAACCTTGATTTCTCTGAAAAGGAGTATGAAGGGAAGAGTGAGATGTCAGCTGAAGATCTAAAGTTCATGCAGATGGCCTCAAGCTCCATAGCTCTTAAAGATGACCACTATAACTTACCTTTACATAAGGTAAGGATGTGATCATGCCAAACAACTATTTGATGGCAGAGCAGCGAACCTTGAACCCAGGGTTGCACATTTTGGGGAATATTCAGAGGTGGAAACTTTCCTTTAGATTTACGGGAATATCTGGGAATTAACGTGAATACAGTTGAAGTTGGAAGTTTACATACACTTAGGTTGGAGTCATTAAAACTGTTTTTTTAAATCACTACACAAATTTCTTGTTAACAAACTATAGTTTTAGCAAGTTGGTTAGGACATCTACTTTGTGCATGACACAAGTAATTACTTAGACAGATTATTTCACTTATAATTCACAGAATCCCAATTCCAGTGGGTCAGAAGGTTACATACATTAAGTTGACTGTGCCTTTAAACAGCATGGAAAATCCCGGAAAATTATGTCATGGCTTTAGACGCTTCTGATAGGCTAATTGAAATAATTTGAGTCAATTGGAGGTGTACCTGTGGATGTATTTCATGGCCTACCTTCAAACTCTGTGCCTCTTTGCTTGACATCATCGGAAAATCAAAAGAAATCAGCCAAGACCTCAGAAAAAATATTGTAGACCACAAGTCTGGTTCATCCTTGGGAGCAATTTCCAAACGCCTGAAGGTAACATGTTCATCTGTACAAACAATAGTACGCAAGTATAAACAACATGGGACCACACAGCCGTCATACCGCTCAGGAAGGAGACGCGTTCTGTCTCCTAGAGATGAACGTACGTTGGTGCAAAAAGTGAAAATCAATCCCAGAACACCAGCAAAGGACCTTGTGAAGATGTTGGAGGAAACAGGTACAAAAGTATCTGTAGGACTCGTTTCACTGTGGCTATATCAACATGCTCAGCAAGGAAAAGCCACTACTCCAAAACCGCCATAAAAAAGCCAGACTACGGTTTGCAACTGCATATGGAGACAAAGATTGTACTTTTTGGAGAAGTGTCCTCTGGTTTCATGACACAAAAATGGAACTGTTTGGCCATAATGACCATTGTTATGTTTGGAGGAAAAAGGGGGAGGCATGTAAGCCGAAGAACACCATCCCAACCGTGAAGCAAGGGGGTGGCAGCATCATGTTGTGGGGGTGATTTGCTGCAGGAGGGACTGGTGCACTTCACAAAATAGATGGCGTCATGAGGAAGGAAAATCATGTATAGAGATGTTGCTTCAATATATCCACATGAGTCAGGAAGTTAAAGCTTGGTTGCAAATGGGTCTTCCAAATGGACAATGACCCCAAGCATACTTCCAAAGTTGCGCCAAAATGGCTAAGGACATCAAAGGCAATGTATTGGAGTGGCCATTACAAAGCCCTGACATTAATCCCATAGAAAATGTGAGGGGAGAACTGAAAAAGCGTGTGCGAGTAAGGAGGCCAACAAACCTGACTCAGTTACACTCGCTCTGTCAGGAAGAATGGGCCAAAATTCACCCAACTTATTGTTGCAAGTTTGTGGAAGGCTAACCGAAACGTTTGACCCAAGTTAAACAATTTAAAGGCAATGCTACCAAATGCATGTAAACTGCTGACCCACTGGGAATGTGATGAAAGAAATAAAAGCTGAAAGAAATCATTCTTTCTACAATTTTTCGGACATTTCACATTTTTTAAATAAAGTGGTGATCCTAACAGACCTAAGACAGGGAATTTTTAATCGGATTAAATGCTTTGGCTGAGGTGTGTGTCTACTTCCGACTTCAACTGTATATGGAAATTAATGGAAATATATGCTAATTAATATTTTTACCATTTAAATGTATATGTTTTTTGCATTGGATATATTTACGATATTTGGAGACGGAAACATAAACCTTTTACCGTATAAGTAGACATTGCAAATTATTAAATTATTCCAATAGAAAAAAAAATATTTAGTTACGAATTTAACTTTAATTAAATTAGTTGACTCTTCACATGGGATGATTTCACTGAAAAACAAAAAGGAAAAATCAAAAGGAATGATCTCCAATGATCCATCGCATCTCCCAAAACCTTTCTCAACATATATCTGTAAAATGATAATCTAGAAACTAAAGCTTTAGTTGTCTTCCTCTCAGGCTTCCATGTCTTCTCCCTGGACCTCCTCAATGTCCACCTCTTGAACATCAGACTCTTGATTCCTCATCTTCACTGTCACTTTCTAACCTTGTTGAGGATGGCTCATTGTCAGGCTCAAAAAGCCTCAAATTTGCCCTGATGGCAACCAATTTTGTTGCTTTGGTGTGTGTGTTCCCAAACAAGGACCAATTGCGCTCTGAGGCGGCTGATGTTGGTGGGATTTGGAAGATGATGGAGGCAACAGGGAAAAGAACCTCATATCCACAAAGTCCCTTCCACCAGGTGGCTGATAGTGATGACACCATAGGCCTTGTTGATAGTGATGACACCATAGGCCTTGTTGATCTCTGCACCAGACAGGATGCTCTTGCCAGCATACTTGGGGTCCAACATCTACGCTGCAGCGTCTATGGGCTTCAGGCATAAGTCCACAGTGAAGTGGACAGGGCAGTACGGATTTCTTCTCTTACATCTGCAAGCAGAGTCTGAACATCAGACAGGATGGCATTGTCTCCTTCAATCCGTGCAATGGCTACTGCTATACATTTCAGGCTGCTTACCACTCTCTCCCAAAATACATTCCAGGAGGATCCTCCTGATAGGGCTGTCCATATTTGTAGACTGTGATATGGCCATTTCTTGGAGAGACTCCTTTCCCTCCAGGAGACTGTCAAACTTGATGACAACACCACTCCAACAGGTGTTGCTGGGCAGCTTCAATGTGGTGCCCTTATTCTTCTCACTTTGCTTGGTGAGGTAGATTGCTGCTATAATTTGATGACCCTTCACATACCTAACTATTTCCTTGGCTCTCTTGTAGAGTGTGTCCATTGTTTTCAGTGCCATGATTTACTTGATGAGCAGATTCAATACATAAGCAGCACAGCCAATGGGTGTGATGTGAGGGTAGGACTCCTCACCTCGAATAGAAGTAGAGGGACTTTTGAGGTTGCTTGTTGTGAGCGCTGAGGGAACTTTATGCACTTGGCCAGATGATTCTGCATCTTTATTGCATTCTTCACATATGATTTGGCACAGTATTTGCAAACGTATACAGCTTTCTCTTCTACATTAGCTGCAGTGATATGTCTCCACACATCAGATAGTACTCGTGGCATTTTCCTCTGAAGATTAGAAAGAAAAAAAATACAATTCCATGTACAGATAAATAGTTAAGCAGTTAGATTAAACAACTCCTTTGTAAGATGCATGTTTTAAAATGAAATATGTATGGAAACAGGTGAATTAACACTCCTCAGTTAGCAGGCTCAAGCAAGCTAAAACCCACATGTTAGCAAAAACTAACTAGCAGAAATTGTTAACAAGTTATAAATGATTTAAACACACTTTGCTGTAGGCTACTATTTACTAGTTAACAAAAAATTATGAATGTCGTATGAAATATATTCACCCCACCCAGTATTGTAATCAAAACTTACCAAAAGCATTTAGTCCTTGGCTCACACAGTGTAGTAGTGTGGGCTCTATAGCATCTCATTAGCATGCAAGATCTTGAGAATCAGCAGCACATGTGATGGAATAATGCCCTGTGCATAGGAGGAGGAAAGGTTATTTGAGGGAGGAAGTCAGGCCTACGAGGAGGAGTCTTGGTTAGACGGGGGAGCAGTGTAGTTTTTTGACCGCACTTACTCACATGATATCTTGAATTGACTGCACACACTAGCCTTCATTTATTGCACTACTAGAATAAGAGGAATTATAAAAAAATATTGTTTCCCCATATTTTATATTAGAAAGTCTGTACGGTTTATATGCTTCAATGAAGAAGCATCCTTTTGTTTGTCAACTTGCAATCTGAAGTGCCACACTGCCATCTCTACGGACGTGCATTAAAGCCTGTTGTGAGCGTGTCTTTGAAATAGCACCTCTCTCTCCAGGGCAGTGGTCATATTTGTTGGATGGAATAGAGAAAATATGCCATTATAAATACTTTTAGTAAAATTATTTCCTTAACTTACAATCTGTAGACACAATGCGATTAGACCGGTTCAGACCGTATGCGAAAAATCTAAACACAGTTAAAATATATATCTCACATGGAAATCATAACAGGGAGGTTTGCGGAGATGGGTGGGATGGATTGAGACTTGAGGGGTGTGTTTAAAAGCTCATGTTCCATAATAGTTATGACTGGAAATAAGATTTATAATGTATAAGTTGGAATATATCAAAATATCAAGTTACTTTATTCTTGCTATGTAACTGCTGGAAATAATAATAATGAAATGCCATGTATGTAAAACGTGTGTAGAATGTACTGTACATGTAACAACAAAAGAAAAAGCTGTAAAAACAACATGTATTTTTGTCCTCTGAAGAGGGTGGTGGATGGGCCCCAAAAATAAAAAAATCCAGTTGAGTGAAGGTGCTTTAGTTCACATTATATCACATGCTTTTGTTCACACCGTGTAAAGAATTTTAGTTTCCATAGTATTACAACCTTTAGTGAGAGTGGAGTAAAAAGGATAGTTTAAAATGACATGGTGACCTTGCTGTGCCAACACTTATACCACAGAGTAAAACCCCTCTGCCGTAACCATGTGATGGGCTAATGGTGGTTGCTGTAGAATCAAATTCTTCAACCATGTATGAGGCAAATGTGGTGTGCCAGTTAGGGCATAGAAAGTATAATGAGGTTTTTATGTAATGTTGGGGAGCTTGCTACTGCAGTCTGTTTTTAAATGGATCACTGGTTTATGAAAAAATAACAATATTCAGTGTCACTTTATGAGTTGTACACTGCTAGGAAAAAAATATTAATATTGACAGAATTCACATTTTCTCAGTCCATTCATTCCTATTCCATTAAATAATTCATCAAGATCCAATACCCACGTAGCAATATAACACTTTGGAAAGCAATCCCATTTCGGATCCATTCTCATATACTTTCATTATGTCAAACGCGAAACAGAAATTCCATTCTGTCCTTTGGGTTAAATGGAATGTTGCTGCTTGCTCAGCTTGTTTTGCTTTGTTGCTTCTCCCCTCTTGTCATTTCCTATTTGCTCCACAGTGAGGAAAAATCGGATTAAAAACACAATCACCATGGCGCCGGGCTCTGTGCCTTCTAATCAAAACATAATGGGAGTTTAACATGCATTATCTCAGAGTGGAATTTAATGAGAGTTTAACAAGCCTTATCTCAGAGTGAATTTTAATAGCGGCTTCCAGAGGCATCTCGAAATAATGATCTCATCTGCATCTCATCCCAAGACAAAGTCAGAGGAGACCAAGAACAATAACTCCAGGGGTGACAAGGGAAACATCTGCAGCTCACGTGGACAAGGCGTGTGTCTCAAAGTCATACTATCTGGTGCTGTTGTGTTCTGTCTGTCTGTCTTGAGGTGTCAGGGTTGCAGTTTCCATCTGGTGTTTGTTGCTTTAACTTTGTTTGGTTTTTAGTCTCTGTCTATTATTGTTTTGTCTGGTTTCAAATTTTGGGGAGTTTTTGTCTTTTTTAGTTGGACTGACATACAGTACCAGTCAAAAGTTTGGACACACCTACTCATTCCAGGGTTTTTCTTTATTTGACTATTTTCTACGTTGTAGAATAATAGTGAAGACATCAAAACTATGAAATAACACATATGGAATAATTTAGTAACCAAAAAAGTGTTAAACAAATCAAAATATATTTTATATTTGAGATTCTTCAAAATAAATACCCTTTGCCTTGATGACAGCTTTCCACACACTTGGCATTCTCTCAACCAGCTTCATGAGGTAGTCACCTGGAATGCATTTCAATTAACAGGTGTGCCTTGTTAAAAGTACATTTCTTTCCTTCTTAATGCGAGCCAATCAGTTGTGTTGTGACAAGGTAGGGGTGATATACAGAAGATAGTCCTATTTGGTAAAAGACTAAGTCCATATTATGGCAAGAACAGCTCAAATAAGCAAGGAGAAATGGCAGTCCATTACTTTAACACATGAAGGTCAGTTAATAAAGAACATTTCAAGAACTTTAAGTGTATTTTAGTGCAGTCGCTAAAACCATCAAGTGCTATGATTAAACTGGCTCTCCTGAGGACCGCCACAGGAACGGAAGACCCAGATTTACCTCTGCTCCATAGGATAAGTTCAGTAGAGTTAACTGCACCTCAGATTGCAGCCCAAATAAATGCTTCACAGAGTTCAAGAAACAGACAGATCTCAACATCAACTGTTCAGAGGAGACTGCGTGAATCAGGCCTTCATGATCGAATTGCTGCAACCACTACTTAAGGACACCAATAAGAAGAAGACACTTGCTTGGAACAAGAAACACGAGCAATGGACAGCAATGTGAGATTTTTGGTTCCAACCGCGTGTCTTTGTGAGACGCAGAGTGGTTCCCACCGTGAAGCATGGAGGAGGGGTGATGGTGTGGTGGTGCTTTGCTGTTGACACTGTTAGTGATTTTTTAAATTTTATTCAAGGCACACTTAACCATGGCTACCATAACATTCTGCAACGGTACACCATTCCATCTGGTTTGCGCTTAGTGGGACTATAATTTGTTTTTCAACATGACAATGACCCAAAACACACCTCCAGGCTGTGTAAGGGCTATTTGACCAAGAAGGAGAGTGATGGAGTGCTGCATCAGATGACCTGGCCTCCACAATCACCCGACCTCAACCCATTTGAGATGGTTTGGGATGAGTTGGACCGCAGAGTGAAGAAAAAGCAGTCAACAAGTGCTCAGCATATGTGGGAACTACTTCAAGACTGTTGGAAAAGAATTCCTCATGAAGCTGGTTGAGAGAATACCAAGAGTGTGCAAAGCTGTCGTCAAGGCAAAGGGTGGCTTTGCCGATGACACAACCGTGGTAGGCTTGATCAGCTGACAATGACTAGACAGCCTATAGGGAAGAGGTCAGAGATCTGGCCGTGAGGTGCCAGGACAACAACCTCTCCCTCAACGTGATCAAGATAAAGGAGATGATTGTGGACTACAGGAAAAAGAGGACCGAGCACACCCCATTCTCATCGACGGAGCTGCAGTGGAGCAGGTTCAGAGCTTCAAGTTCCTTGGTGTTCACATCACCAGCAAACTAACATGGTCCATGCACACCAAGACAGTCGTGAAGAGGGCACGACAAAATCTATTCCCCCTCAGGAGACTGAAAAGATTTGGCATGGGTCCTCAGATCCTCAAAAGGTTCTACAGCTGCACCACCAAGGGCATCTTGACTGGTTGCATCACTGCCTGGTATGGCAACTGCTTGGCCTCCAACCACAAGGCACTACAGAGGGTAGTGCAAACGGCCCAGTACATCACTGGGGTCAAGCTTCCTGCCATCCAGGACTTCTATACCAGGCGGTGTCAGAGGAAGGCCCTAAAAATGGTCAAAGACTCCAGCCACCCTAGTCGTAGACTGTTCTTTCTGCTACCTCATGGCAAGTGGCACCAGAGAGTCTAGTCCATGAGGCTTCTAAACAGCTTCTACCCCCAAACCATAAGACTCCTGAACATCTAATCAAATGGCTACCCAGACGATTTGCATTGCCCCTCTCCCTCTTTTACACCGCTGCTACTCTCTGTTGTTACCGTCTATGTATAGTCACTTTAATAACTCTACCTACATGTACATATTACCTCGACTTACCGGTGTCCCTGCACATTGACTCTGTACCGGTACCCCCTGTATATAGTCTCGCCATTGTTATTTTACTGCTGCTCTTTAATTACTTGTTACTTTTATTCCTTATTCTTATCCATATTTTTTAAAACTGCATTGTTGGTTAGGGGCTTGTCAGTAAGCATTTCACTGTAAGGTCTAAACCTGTTGTATTTGGCGCATGTGACTAATAAAAATTGATTTGATTTTGATTTTTGGCTACTTTGAGAATCTCAAATATAAAATATATTTGGATTTGTTTAAGGCTTTTTTTGGTTACTAAATGATTCCATATGTGTTATTTCATAGTGTTGATGTCTTCACTATTATTCTACAAAGTAGAAAATAGTAAAAATTAAGAAAAACCCTTGAATGAGTAGGTGTGTCCAAACTTTTGACTGGTACTGTATACCCGTAATTAATTTAAGATGAATTAAACTTTCATTAATGGGTCACCTCTCAATCTTAAACAGGATTAAACCTCAGCTCAACAAGACTGTGTGGTGTATATTTGAGCGATATCTCTGTATAGAGAGTGATTAGAAAGAGATGAAAACAAAAAGTATACTTCGTTCTCAGCAAAGATGTATTATCTGTGGAGAGGTCCATTCCACCTACAGATCATATATGCTTTTACTCACTTTGAAATGTTTCTTACCAACATATTATTTTGTCCCTGCTGTCCACCTTGAAAATAGTTTCTTAAAGACACTGTGTGCTTGAGGTATTATTGTGTGACAAATAAAATTGAATCAAATCTACTGCAGATCACGCTCTTTCCAGAAGGACAAACCACAAACTCTAAGAAAACCATTATCCTTTGTTCTCCAGCCTCAAAGGTATCTGTTTCATTTCATCCTCTGGGCTCAATGTTTATTTGTTTATTCACACAGACAGATGCAGAGTTGCTTATCTCTCCTCTCTCAGATCTCCCACTTTAAAGGACACATGACTGGGTCGCTAAGGACTTCACACGGCAACAGCAGCCCTGGAGCCCAGGAACAACAAGGTAAGCAGGACCCTTACAGGTCCCACTGGAGTTAGAAGCCATGACTGGAGAGAAACAAGACAAGGGGAAGGTAGGTAGTGATGAGAGGGTGAATCATTGTTGTTATGAAGAAGATGAGCTGTCACTGTCTTCTGCCGGTACACCGGTGTATATTCATGTGGTGTTGAGAAATGGAAACTCAAATGGAAACTTATGTATTCTGTTTGAAGAACCAAATTTAAGGTTGTGGTTTGACTCTCTGACACTGACTTTTTCCACATTTTGTTACGTTACAGCCTTATTAAATTGATTAAATGTTTTTTTTCCCTCAACAATCTACACACAATACCCCATAATGACAAAGCATAAACAAGTTTTTAGAAAACGTTGAAAATTAAACATTTTAAATAACCTGAAACATCACATTTATATAAGTATTCAGACCCTTTACTCAGTACTTTGTTGAAGCACCTTTGGCAGCGATTACAGCCTCAAGTCTTCTTGAGTATGACGCTACAAGCTTGGTACACCTGTATGTGGGAAGTTTCTTCCATTCTTCTCTGCAGATCCTCAAGCTCTGTCAGGTTGGATGGGGTGCGTTGCTGCACAGCTATTTTCAGGTCTCTCCAGAGATGTTCAATCAGGTTCAAATCCGGGCTCTTGCCGTGCTAGTCAAGGACATTCAGAGATTTGTCCCGAAGCCACTCCTGCGTTGTCTTGGCTGTGTGCTTAGGGTTGTTGTCCTGTTGTAAGGTGAACCTTTGCCCCAGTCTGAGAACCTGAGCGCTCTGGAGCAGGTTTTCATCAAGGATCTCTCTGTACTTTGCTCCGTTCATCTTTCCCTCGATCCTGACTAGTCTCCATGTTCCTGTTTTTAGTAAATTAGCAAACATTTCTAAACCTGTTTTGCTTTGTCATTATGGGGTATTGATGAACAAAAAAAACAATTTAATCCATTTTAGAATAAAGCTGTAACGTAACAAAATGTGGAAAAAGTCTAGGGTTCTGGAAACTTTCCGAATGCACCGTAGTAGGCGGATCCATCAGATGTCTGAATGTGACAGATGTTTTCCCTGATATGCTGTTGATGACACATACTGTATATGTAATTTGCAATCTCCACATGTGGTGACCTCGAGGAGCCCAGGGAGTGTGTTCGTGGTGTGCCCCACTTCCCTCTTCAGACGAAGGAAAGTACCACAATGGAAAAAGGGAAAAATAAGTGATCATGCCCTTGTTTTTGTGCATGTATCTGTTTGTGACTATGTATACTGTTCTTTCTCTCCACATTTATAAAAAAATATTAGTTGCACCAAATATAATTTGATTTGTTATCATCAAATCACTTAATGTAATAGCTCCCAGGAGCCCTTGTTTTCAGTGTCTGCCAGGACATTATGGTGGCTGATTTGGGTCTAATTTATTATGTCCTCTGTGCTGAAGTGACAGCTGTTGAGAGTTAGTCCTACACCACAAACCCTTAGCCTATGATTGAACTGTTATTCAAAATGGAAGCAAATTCCTCAACATGTGTAAATTGAAATGACATTAAAAAACAATTGTGGGCCTCCCGGGTGGCGCAGTGGTTAAGGGCGCTGTACTGCAGCGCCAGCTGTGCCATCAGAGTCCCTGGGTTCCCGCCCAGGCTCTGTCGTAACCGGCCGCGACCGGGAGGTCCGTGGGGTGATGCACAATTGGCCTAGTGTTGCCCGGATTAGGGAGGGCTTGGTCGGTAGGGGTGTCCTTGTCTCATCGTGCACCAGCGACTCCTGTGGCGGGCTGGGCGCAGTGTGTGCTAGCCAAGGTGGCCAGGTGCACGGTGTTTCCTCCGGCGCATTGGTGCGGCTGGCTTCCGGGTTGGATGCGCACTGTGTTAAGAAGCAGTGCGGCTTGGTTGGGTTGTGTATCGGAGGACGCATGACTTTCAACCTTCGTCTCTCCCGAGCCCGTACGGGATTTGTAGCGATGAGACAAGATAGTAGCTACTACAACAATTGGATACCATGAAATTGGGGAGAAAAAAAAGAAAGAAAAAAACAATTGTACAGCGGACAAATGTTCCTATGCTGATCTGTTCAGTCAAATGAGCAGCTACATTCATAAAGTCATAAAACCTTTGGTGTACATCAGTAATTAGGAGTGACAGTGATGTTATCACCTCAACTTGTCATCTGAGACCTGAGTGGTGACTTGAGTGATGTATGACACATGGCAAGCACTGTCACAGGGGAATACAGGAGTATTCAAATGTATTGCTCCATTCAACAGTGAACAGAGAAATTTACCAAATTATCAAATTTATTTCAGGCAATGTGAATACTGCAAGGAGAGAAAAAGACATGTTCTGCATCAAGGTATAGAGAGAGACCCACTGAGACGGTGAGAGAGACACTGCCCAGTGCCAACTGTGTAACTGAGATATAGATTGATCTATCAATACTAGCATATTATATTTTTTAAGATTAGGTTTATTGCCATCTCATTGTCATGACAATTATATCACTTTATTGGTACAGTGCTGGGGGAGGGAGATTGTTAGCATGAAGATCACCAGGGGAGACAGAGGGAGAAACTCCCTCATGTATTTTTCATCTCAACAGTATGACCTTTTCCACACATTCTTAGGACTCACACTCTCTCTGTCACACACACAACACGCACACAAACCAATGAATCATAATTTGTGTACTTCAGCGATTAGACTTTAATGAGGTCAAAACAACCTTGGGCTGACAACTTTTGAGGGCCAGTCAAACTTCACAGAGTACAACTAGGCCACAGATGTTTCATGACTGAGATTTCACATCATACTGTATGTCTTACAGGCTTTCTTTTTACTCTTTTGATTTCTGTTTTTTAAGATGTTCAAGCTTTGCCTGGAGTATCTGAGGCTTTGAGCATTACGTTGGAGTGTTGAAAAATGAAGAATCTCTCAGATTAATGTTGGACTTTCATCGGCCCTCCGATGCTCTGAAGGTCTTAGAGCCGTGAGCAGTGAGACCACAGAGAACCTACACAGGGTGGAAATAAAAGAGTTACACAAATAATGGGCAAACCCTTACCCAGCAAACTCTGTCCCAGTGTTATCACCACAGGCATACTGTATAATCACAGCGTAGCCTAGTGGTTAGAGCGTTGGACTAGTAATCGGAAGGTTGCAAGTTCAAACCCCCGAGCTGACAAGGTACAAATCTGTCGTTCTGCCCCTGAACAGGCAGTTAACCCACTGTTCCTAGGTCGTCATTGAAAATAAGAATTTGTTCTTAACTGACTTGCCTAGTTAAATAAAGGAAAAATAAAAAAGATTGGAGAAGAGTACAACCACAACTCAAAATGAAAACTTGTAAGAGAAGTAGCAAACATGCTGTCATTTTCCTTGTAATTTGAGCAGCTGCCTACTAGTGAATTAGCAACTGTTTTAAGCCTGGTTCTAAGAACAGAGGCTGTTGACTCTGTCATGTTCCTCTCTAGGTTTCTTCTATCTAAGGAGTTCTTCCTGGCCATTGCACTCTCGCTACTGCTTTGCTTGTACTGTGGGTTTAGGCTGGATTACTGTTTGTGACAACTTGTGATGTAAAGAGGGCCCAAAACATTTGATTGATTGATTGTGACTTCTTGCAGTGTGAAATGGTGAAATGTTGAAGATTCAGGACATAGATTTGGGGGATTTACTGTAAACCAAAATACAGGCTGCAGATGCCCAACATACAGCACAGTCTAACCAATCCACAATCAGCACCTGGGCATATGCTCATACATATTTATGTGCCCTTGGTCTAAAACCCCGGTAAAAAGCTCCTTATTAAAACAGGAAAACGTTAATACGTGTTCAGTTACAGTCCCAATGCGCCAACAGTGTTCTGAGTATCAGAGAAGATAGCGAGAAGGAGGACCTCATAAATCCCGCTGTGTAGATAGATGTATGACTTAACACAGTGTGAATGAATTAGGCACGCATAAAACATCCCCTATGTAAACGCTTTGATTATAGTGGTGCTGCTGCACTGTCTACCTGCTCATCTGTGGTGGTCTTTCCCCATCCCATCTAATGAAGGAGCTCATTTGAGGGAGACCATGTTTCAGCTATATGGAAGCTAGGCTATTTGAGTTGTGTGCAACAAGACAGCCTCAACACCTGAGAGTCCCAGGTCAGAGTTGTCATGGGTCAAATTAAGCCCCTCCTAGAATTGGCAGTAGTTCAGTGTACTTAGTTCACTGTCTTAGGACTTTTCTCATTTGGGCAAAAGTCCATCCTCCACCCTCTTGCCTTCGTCTCCTTCTCAAAACACATTAGATGAGAAAGCCAGAGGTTCCTCCCCTCTGACCTTCTCGTCCAATTGGTTTTGAGAAGGAGACGAGGATAGAGGAGAATGGGCGCCAGGAGTATGCATTTGAGATCTTGCCTTGTTCATGTTTTGGACTGCTATTTGCACTGTCCCAGGTCTTGTTTAGCCCACTTAGGACTGGTCCTACTGCTCTGTCCTAGACCTGGTTGAGCCCTGTTGGGCCTGAGTCATTAGGACTGTTGCTAGACCCATAGACTTTGTTCTGACAGGCCATTGATTTCATGAGCAGCTGACAAACAGGCCTTTAGAGGGCCACATGGCTGAATGGGCACTGAGTGCTGCTGCCTTCCCACCAGTAATGAGCCACTTTACTGAATGAGCCTTAAGTACATGTTTTTGTTGAGAAGAGCACAGTCACACATGCTCCCAGGTATCAGAAACCGTCTCATCACTGTGTGTGTGTGCATACGAGTCATGTGCACTAATTAGAGCATAATATATGAAACCATTTGGAAATATAGCTCCCTGTTGTATTATTCAGCTGTGGCATAATGTGGTCCTGGAACAGATTATCAAATCATGATGCACCCAAGGAACAGTAAGTTTGATCATCTTCACAACCATTAGGATTCCCTCATCTGTATTCTTGAAGCATATGCATCTTTATCCATATACTTCAGGATCTGTGGTTTGTATCCACACAGAGTATATTCCTCATATTGATTTAAGCCTTCAGAACATCAGAGGTAAAAATCAGTGAGTCATCAACAGCCAATAAAAACCCTTATACCTTCACAAATCTTTATTGTGCATTTCAATAGAATCAGAATAGTTGTATTCAGCAGTGTTATGCATCTTCGACTACATCCAGAGGTGTTCGAATCATGTTATATGTTTAGTGCAGGAATGATAAAGTACTTACATATAAAAAAACAAACGAATGACAGCCAATGTGTGCTCACACTAAGCTACTAGAGCACTACAGTCTCTTATAAAACCTGTTAAGCTAATTGATTCAATTGATTTGGTACTGGCACCAAAGCCATGGGGATAAGAGCACTTAAAAAGCATCACAAAAAAAAAACACAAACAAAACTATTGTAACTGAAATCAAAATTCGGATGTCAAATCAATTGTTAAATGCATTGGTTTATTAAATACCTCAGAATTCTCACATTATGATTTTCTGAGCATTATTTTATTATTGGTAAGATTTACAAAATGAACAGAGCTCTGTATTAAATTGGGCTCACAGCATCAGGCACAGAATATATTCCAGACTGATTGAATTGATTCCACATGTCGAGCACAATGATGCAGTGACCTCTGTATAGTTTACGGAGGGAAACATATGCCAGTGGCTAACAGGGGATTGCATGTAATTGCCTTGATAGTTAATCACATGCAGAAAACAGGAACCACAACACCAGTAAACAGGAAGAGGGAGAGTGAGGAAACCAATAGAATGCATGCATAGTTAGAACATACAGCCAACTCCTGGTAAATGCAATAGCATGTCTGATTGGGACTATCTTGAATGCATGCACCAAATCAGAGCATGCAGATTAACAAGCAAGTAAAATAGATATACAGGTATTTGAAATGGGATAGGTGAATTGCAATGCAGTTGAGAGCAGCAGTGGGCTTTACGGCTGGGTTATCTTGACTCCAGAACAGGGTGAATACAGTATGATGTCAAGACCATCTCTGCTGTGTCCAAACACTCCTTCACTGTCAGATTACCACATCCTGTTCTCCTTCTTTCTTCCTGATTACTGGGATGGGACTTACTCCTCCCCACGACTCAGAGAATACAGACCAAGACAGACAAGTTCAAAGACACAGCAGCATCCTCATAGATATGGCCAACAGTCAACACAGGGCACAGCATAGAGTGAAGAGTCAGGGATCAGCCACAGTGGAGAGAACAGCACAAAGATCAGTCATAGGATCGACCAATCCCAGAATTGACCCCCAACCACTTATGGAGATTTGGGAGGTTGAAGAAGTTTAAGCAATACCAGCCTACCATAGCTATTACCATATTGCTTATACATATCACATCCAAACATGTGCCAAGGGGTAGGGTTAGTGGTCTTTTTGAATTGGACAGCCTAGAGAACACACATTCAGTAATAGAAGGATCGTCTTAGGGCCCAGGCACAGTTAGTTGAGGAAGCACCAGAAGAAAGAACAGTCGTTGAATCAGCATATAAACCAAACAGAGGGGAGAGCAGAGGGAACAGTCCCAGAGTCCGAATACAGAGAGAGTGGGAGTGTCCTTGGGAGGAGTCTAACACACTGATTAATGACCCTGGAGTGAGAAACACACACAGGCAGCCAGAGAGTTGGAGAATCAGTTCATCATGCTTTATATTGTGTGACCCTTACTACTGATGTGGCGATGGCTAGAGATCTGCACAGAACTCTCTCCTCTCCTCAATGTAATGTCTGCACCATTGCACAACACTGACAATCCAACTCCCTCTCTGCTAGGGAGAGGGGGAGGGGGTTTGGACAGAGGGCACAGTATGTGACTGTGTGAGAGAGAGACAAAGCTATTGGGTTATTATTGCTATAAGGATTATGCTAAATTCCCTACATTTACAAGTTTAATGGAAGCAGGGCTTGACGCATACATAGACAATGCATGTACATATTTAGTGTGAGGTGCTCAGACAGTCAAACTGTGTTCAGGTGGGTCAGAGGGGTGTCTGGCCGGTGGTGGTCACTCCCCCAGCCCTTTGAAGGCCTGCAAGTGCTGGCTGTAGCGGAAGGAGGTGTCCCTGGCTGTTTCAAGCTGCTTCTCACACCACAGAATCAGAGCCTGGCGTAACAACTCCACATGAGTACGGTGGAACCTTGCTATCTGGAACACACACACGCCACTGAACTTTAGAATAAATAGAACAGAAAATACATTTCAGTCAAAACTCAGCAGACAAAAAGCAACAGTCTGTTGTATAAGAGCAGCTGATAGGAGAGGTGAGAGTCAGAATGAAGTGAACATTGGAGGTGAAAGACAGCAGTCCAGTGGGCTGTATGTACCTCCTGTTTAGCCACTCCAGATACATGATCAAACTCCTTCTCAGCTGCCACCTTCAATTCATCCATCTGAATCAGAAAGGAAAATACATCACCCACACAGCGCAGAACATAACACAGTTTCAGAAATATTAGTCAATATACAGTCAAGTCCTGATAAGTGAACATTGGAAAAATTGTAAAAAACTGTTTAATTGTATTGCAGTTCACCAGTACCAATTCAATTATATTTTTTACTGACACATCTTTATGCAAGAATGACAGTCTCAAACCATATAAGCAGTTGGCTCTAGATGAGAGAGCACTACTGACACCTGCTTGACCTATGAGGAACAAGCAGTGCCTGATGTGTCCCCATCTGTGTGAACAAAAACACTTACAGCAGCTTTCTTTACAGGCTTGGCTCGCTCTGCATTCCCGCTGGCTGTTTCTAGCTCTACAAGCTTACAGGTCCTCCTGTACAGCATCTCCTACAAAACACACTCAAATGGCTCAAAGATCAACCTTATTTATCCATAAAGATAATATTTAATAACAACTTTTTATTTATACATTTTTTATTTAACCTTTATTTAACAACTAGACAAGGCAGTTAAGAGCAAATGCGTATATACAATGACGGCCTACACCGGCCAAAACCGGACGACACTGGGCCAATCTATAGGACTCCCAATAATGGACGGTTGTGATACAGCCTGGATTTGAATAAGGGTGTCTGTAGTGACGCCTCTAGCACTGAGATGCAGTGCCTTAGACCGCTGCACCACTCAGGAGACCTTTAATATCAACAATATGTGTTAAGAGTTTCCTGTGCAATTTGTTATGTCTATGACAGCTGAATGGGTTGAGTTTTTTCCACCATGACCTAATACAAACTGTGAGCACTAACACTAACACCGAACAATGTTCTTGTTCACCAATAACTGAGCAGCTAACACTAAGGCAAGGAGTTTTTCCCAGTCAGGTCATGTAGACAGGAAAAACTCCTGGCCCTAGTAATGAAAGATGATGTCTGACCTTCTCTGCCTCTTGGCAACGAGACTCCAGATCCAGCCCCAGCCCCAGAGTGCTCAAGTTGTTCTCAGCAACACTCTCAAAGTTTCTCTGCCCACAGAGAAAGAGACAAACATAATAGTAATGCATGTGTGGTGAATCAAGTGAAATAACCTCCCAGTCTTTTTTTCCTTCAAATTTTTGATGTTTGGTCAAATGTATATTTCCACAGGGTGAGGATGCCATTTTACCTTGATTGAATCTATGACCTCAGACAGCTTGACACATATCCTGCAAGATGAAATAGGGGAATAGGTGAGTCCCTTTAAAAACAGCCCCCCATATACAGTGGGGAGAACAAGTATTTGATACACTGCCAATTTTGCAGGTTTTCCTACTTACAAAGCATGTAGAGGTCTGCAATATTTTATTATAAGTACACTTCAACTGTGGGAGACGGAATCAAAAATCCAGAAAATCACATTGTATGATGTTTAAGTAATTAATTTGCATTGTATTGCATGACATAAGTATTTGATCACCTACCAACCAGTAATAATTGACAGCTTAGGATAGAAAACACTCTAAAGTTTCCAAAACTGTAAAACTATTGTCTGTGAGTATAACAGAACTGATATTGCAGGCGAAAGCCTGAGAAAAATCCAATCAGGAAGTGACTCTTATTTAGAAACCTCTGCGTTCCTATGCGTCCCTTTTGAGCAGTGAAAGGGATATCAACCAGATTCCTTTTTCTATGGCTTCCCTAATGTGTCTAGTGTCACAAGACATAGTTTCAGGCTTTTATTTTGAAAAATGAGCGTGAGTGACAACATTGCGTCAGCTGGTGGCTCTCAGAGTGATATGTGCCTAATAGACAAATGCGGCCATTGTTTCTCTCGCTCCTACTAAGAAGCCAACTGACCCGGTTGATATACTGTATTATCAAATATATATTTGAAAAACACCTTGAGGATTGATTATAAAAAAATGTTTGCCATGTTTCTGTCGATATTATGGATCTAATTTGGAATATTTTTCTGTGTTGTCATGACCGCAATTTCCGGACGATTTCTCAGCCAAACGTGAAGAACAAACGGAGCTATTTCGGCTACAAAAATAATCTTTATGGAAAAATGGAACATTTACTATCTAACTGGGAGTCGCGCGAGTGAAAACATCTGAAGCTCAAAGGTAACCGATTTAATTTGATTGCTTTTCTGATTTTCGTGACCAAGCTGCCTGCTGCTAGCTAGGCATAATGCTATGCTAGGCTATCGATAAACTTACACAAAACATAATTTCAAAATCTGAGATGACAGGGTGATTAACAAAAGGCTAAGCTGTGTTTCAATACATTTCACTTGTGATTTCATGAATATGAATATTTTCCAGTAATATTTTTTGTCCGTTGCGTTATGCTAATTAGTGTCAGTTGATGACAATTCTCCCGGATCTGGGAGCAGTAGTTCCAAGAGGTTAAAGAAGTTACAGGTCTGTGATCTGAACCAGAAATCTTGCTTGTTTGTAGGTGAACAAATACTTATTTTCCACCATAATTTGCAAATAAATAAATTAAAAATCTTCTTTTTTTAAATTCTCATTTTGTCTGTCATAGTTGAAGTGTACCTATGATGAAAATTACAGGCCTCTCTCATCCCTTTAAGTGGGAGAACTTGCACAATTGGTGGCTGACTAAATACTTTTTTGCCCCACTGTATGTGTGTATATATATATATATATATATATTCTTTATCCTATTGTTTAATTCTGGCAGCCCCACTGCATTTAGGGTCGAAAGCCCAACTTTGAATACCTCTGGTTTATTCTATGTAAATGTAGATATGACATCTATGGTGTGGTTCACTCACTTTGAGAAGGCCAGGACAGCAGAGTCTTCTTCCTGCTCCACACAGAGATGCAGAGCGGTTGAGAAGTGTCCACAAGCCACTGCTAGTTCTGGGGAAACACACATGGTTAGCAACAGCTGCAGAAACCACAAACACATGTAACTTCTAAAACTTTGTTGAGCCACAACACAACATGTGCCACCACACTCGATCGCAACCTCACTCTGACTCAAAATGTCTTACTTTGTTCTGTCAGCACCACATCAATGAACCTCTGGAAAAAGAGAAGATATAAGAGGGGCTGCAGACAACCAAAACAGGCCAAGAGAGAGAGAGAGGAGGGTACAGAGCACAAACCTCTGTTGCTGATTTGAAGCACCCAGTGAGGGTTAAGTTGTTATCACGTTCAGTCTGAAAAAAGTCATCCACATCCTGGAGACAGAATGGAATGTACTGATTCACTTCGGACAATCTGACAACACACACATCTTCTCAACACTTTCAGCTATTGTGGATGTTGTGCTGAACACACAGTATTGTCTGGTCAATGTATGGATGGATGTGATGGGGTTAGATCTTGTTTGTCCTTAGAGTGACATGTGGAAGGTGCAAGGTTTAGATTGTCCAGAATATTATACTGAGGTACCTTGTGGCCCTCCTTCCTCATCCCTTCCATGGCCTGGCTCAGGCGATTGAAGATACCCTTCCTCGCCCTCTGATGACCTGGGGGCTGGAGCACACACACACACACACACACACACACACACACACACACACACACACACACACACACACACACACACACACACACACACACACACACACACACACACACACACACACACACACACACACACACACACACGAAAGGGACAGATTAAGGGTACGAGTAACTCACTTCATTACATTGAATCAAACTTTATTTGTCACATGCGCCGATTACAACAGGTGTAGACCTTACTGTGAAATTCTTATTTACAAGCCCTTAACCAACAGTGCAGTTCAAGAAAGACTTAATAAGAAAATATTTACCAAATAAACTCAAGTAAAAATTATAAAAAAGTAACACAATAAAATAACAATAACGAGGCAATATACAAGGGGTACCGGTAAAGAGTCAATGTGCGGGGGTACAGGTTAGTTGAGGTAATTTGTACATGTAGGTAGGGGTGAAGTGACTATGCATAGATAATAAACAGCAAGTAGCAGCAGTGTACAAACAAATCAATATAAATAGTCCAGGTGGCAATTTGATGAATTGTTCAGCAGTCTTATGGCTTGTGAGTAGAAGCTGGCAAGGAGCCTTTTGGTCCGACACTTGAAGCTCCGGTACCGCTTGCCGTGAGGTAGCAGAGAGAACAGTCTATGATTTGGGTGACTGGAGTCTGACAATTTTTTGGGCTTTCCTCCGACACCACCTAGTATATACAGTTGAAGTTGGAAGTTTACATACATTTACGTAGGTTGGAGTCATTAAAACTCATTTTTCAACCACTCCACAAATTTCTTGTTAATTAACAAACTATAGTTTTGGCAAATCAGTTAGGATTTGCCATTAAACAGCTTGGAAAATTCCAGAAAATTACGTCATGGCTTTAGAAGCTTCTGATAGGCTAATTGACATAATTTGAGGTGTACCTGTGGATGTATTTCAAGGCCTACTTTCAAACTCAGTACCTCTTTGCTTGACATCATGGGAAAATCAAAAGAAATCAGCCAAGACCTCAGAAAAAGATTGTAGACCTCCACAAGTCTAAAATCAAATCAAATCTAATTTTATTTGTCACATACACATGGTTAGCAGATGTTAATGCGAGTGTAGCGAAATGCTTGTGCTTCTAGTTCCGACAATGCAGTGATAACCAACAAGTAATCTAACTAACAATTCCAAAACTACTGTCTTATACACAGTGTAAGGGGATAAGGAACATGTACATAAGGATATATGAATGAGTGATGGTACAGAGCAGCATACAGTAGATGGTATCGAGTACAGTATATACATATGAGATGAGTGTGTAGACAAAGTAAACAAAGTGGCATAGTTAAAGTGGCTAGTGATACATGTGTTACATAAGGATGCAGTCGATGATGTAGAGTACAGTATATACATATGCATATGAGATGAATAATGTAGGGTAAGTAACATTATATAAGGTAGCATTGTTTAAAGTGGCTAGTGATATATTTACATCATTTCCCATCAATTCCCATTATTAAAATGGCTGGGTCAGTGTCAATGACAGTGTGTTGGCAGCAGCCACTCAATGTTAGTGGTGGCTGTTTAACAGTCTGATGGCCTTGAGATAGAAGCTGTTTTTCAGTCTCTTGGTCCCAGCTTTGATGCACCTGTACTGACCTCGCCTTCTGGATGATAGCGGGGTGAACAGGCAGTGGTTCGGGTGGTTGATGTCCTTGATGATCTTTATGGCCTTCCTGTAACAACGGGTGGTGTAGGTGTCCTGGAGGGCAGGTAGTTTGCCCCCGGTGATGCGTTGTGCAGTCCTCACTACCCTCTGGAGAGCCTTACGGTTGAGGGCGGAGCAGTTGCCGTACCAGGCGGTGATACAGCCCGCCAGGATGCTCTCGATTGTGCATCTGTAGAAGTTTGTGAGTGCTTTTGGTGACAAGCCAAATTTCTTCAGCCTCCTGAGGTTGAATAGGCGCTGCTGCGCCTTCTTCACGACGCTGTCAGTGTGAGTGGACCAATTCAGTTTGTCTGTGATGTGTATGCCGAGGAACTTAAAACTAGCTAGCCTCTCCACTACTGTTCCATCGATGTGGATAGGGGGGTGTTCCCTCTGCTGTTTCCTGAAGTCCACAATCATCTCCTTAGTTTTGTTGACGTTGAGTGTGAGGTTATTTTCCTGACACCACACTCCGAGGGCCCTCACCTCCTCCCTGTAGGCCGTCTCGTCGTTGTTGGTAATCAAGCCTACCACTGTTGTGTCGTCCGCAAACTTGATGATTGAGTTGGAGGCGTGCGTGGCCACGCAGTCGTGGGTGAACAGGGAGTACAGGAGAGGGCTCAGAACGCACCCTTGTGGGGCCCCCGTGTTGAGGATCAGCGGGGAGGAGATGTTGTTGCCTACCCTCACCACCTGGGGGCGGCCCGTCAGGAAGTCCAGTACCCAGTCTGGTTCATCCTTGGGAGCAATTTCCAAAAGCCTGAAGGTACCACGTTCATCTGTACAAACAATAGTATGCAAGTATAAACACCATGGGACCACGCAGCTGTCAAACCGCTCAGGAAGGAGATGCGTTCTGTCTCCTAGAGATGAAAGTACTTTGGTGCGAAAAGTGCAAATCAATCCCAGAACAACAGCAAAGGACCCTGTGAAGATGCTGGCAGAAACAGATTAAAAAGTACCTATATCCACAGTAAAATGAGTCCTAAAATCGACATAACCTGAAAGGCTGCTCTGCAAGGAAGAAGCCACTGCTCCAAAACCGCCATAAAAAAGCCAGACTACGGTTTGCAACTGCACATGGGGACAAAGATCGTACTTTTTGGAGAAATGTCCTCTGGTCTGATGAAACAAAAATGGAACTGTTTGGCCATAATGACCACCGGAGGGAAAATGGGAGGCTTGCAAGCCGAAGAACACCATCCCAACCGTGAAGCACGGGGGTGGCAGCATCATGTTGTGGGGGTCAGAAAGTTAAAGCTTGGTCGCAAATGGGTCTTCCAAATGGACAATGACCCCAAGCATACTTCCAAAGTTGTGGCAAAATGGCTTAAGGACAACAAAACCAAGGTATTGGGGTGGCCATCACAAAGCCCTGACTTCAACCCTATAGAAAATTTGTGGGCAGAACTGAAAAAGCGTGTGCGAGCAAGGAGGCCTACAAACCTGACTCAGTTACACCAGCTCTGTCAGGAGGAATGAGACAAAATTCACCCAACTTATTGTGGCAAGCTTGTGGAAGGCAACTCAAAACATTTGACCCAAGTTAAACCATTTAAAGGCAATGCTACCAAATACTAATTGAGTGTATGTGAACTTCTGACCCACTGGGAATGTGATGAAATAATTAAAAGCTTAAATAAATCACTCTCTATTAATCTGACATTTCACATTCTTAAAATAAAGTGGTGACCCTAACTGACCTAAGACGTGGAATTTTTACTAGGATTAAATGTTGGGAATTGTGAAAAACTGAGTTTAAAAGTATTTGGCCAAGGTATATGTACACTTCCAACTTCAACTGTAGGTCCTGGATGGCAGGAAGCTTGGCCACAGTGATGTACTGAGTTTTATGTACTATCCTCTGTAGCGCCTTACGGTCAGATGCCGAGCAGTTGCCATACCAGGCAGTGATTTAACAGGTCAGGATGCTCTCAATGGTGCAGCTGTAGAACTTTGTGAGGATCTGGGGACCCATATCAAATCTTTTCAGTCTCCTGAGGGGAAAAAGGTGTTGTCGTGCCCTCTTCACGGCTGTTTTGTTGTGTTTGGACCATAATAGTTTGTTGGTGATGTGGATACCAAGGAACTTGAGTCTCTCGACCGGCTCCACTTCAGCCCCGTCGATGTTAATGGGGGCCTGCTCGGCCCGCCTTTTCCTGTAGTCCCCGATCAGCTCCTTTGTCTTGCTCACATTGAGAGAGAGGTTGTTGTCTCTGACCTCCCTATAGGCTATGTCATCGTTGTCGGTGATCAGGCCTACCACTGTTCTGTCATCAGCAAACTTAATGATGATGTTGGAGTCATATTTGGCCACGCAGTGGTGGGTGAACATGGATACTACAATGCAAAATAATGCCATTGTCAGACAATCATCTCCTACATTGACACTTCATTTTGAGAAGAGCTGACTATTACATTTACATTACATTTAAGTCATTTAGCAGACGCTCTTATCCAGAGCGACTTACAAATTGGTGCATTCACCTTATGACATCCAGTGGAACAGCCACTTTACAATAGTGCATCTAAATCTTTTAAGAGGGGGGTGAGAAGGATTACTTTATCCTATCCTAGGTATTCCTTAAAGAGGTGGGGTTTCAGGTGTCTCCGGAAGGTGGTGATTGACTCCGCTGTCCTGGCGTCGTGAGGGAGTTTGTTCCACCATTGGGGAGCCAGAGCAGCGAACAGTTTTGACTGGGCTGAGCGGGAACTGTACTTCCTCAGTGGTAGGGAGGCGAGCAGGCCAGAGGTGGATGAACGCAGTGCCCTTATTTGGGTGTAGGGCCTGATAAGAGCCTGTAGGTACTGAGGTGCCGTTCCCCTCACAGCTCCGTAGGCAAGCACCATGGTCTTGTAGCGGATGCGAGCTTCAACTGGAAGCCAGTGGAGAGAGCGGAGTGACGTGAGATAACTTGGGAAGGTTGAACACTAGACGGGCTGCGGCGTTCTGGATGAGTTGTAGGGGTTTAATGGCACAGGCAGGGAGCCCAGCCAACAGCGAGTTGCAGTAATCCAGACGGGAGATGACAAGTGCCTGGATTAGGACCTGCGCCGCTTCCTGTGTGAGGCAGGGTCGTACTCTGCGGATGTTGTAGAGCATGAACCTACAGGAACGGGCCACCACCTTGATGTTAGCTGAGAACGACAGACTATAATAAGAGGAATATGACTGTTTAGAGAAGAAAGAGAAAGGCCTGTTAGAGAGACCTGGAACAGGATGTGGGCTGAGAGATAGGCGGTGCTGATGGTCCTCATACAATCCAGTCTATTTCTATGACTACTGTTACTCATACAGTACTGAAATACCATTATCAGATTAGCAGAGTTAACACTCACAGGGGGGAGGTGTATGTCAAATGCTGTTTCTTTTAACACTTAAAACACACTGAACAAACAGTCTATTTTGGTTTACAGCATGCTGTATATCTCTCAACATCAGGACACAGTAGTCATGTGGACCTCAGTGCCTGATCACCTCTTTCCTTCAAATCACTGCAGGTAGTGGGGTATTTAATGTAATGGAGACAAACAACTTACAAAATAAATCAGATAAGGTGTACGCAAAAAACAATATACACCACGTACACTATACTGTATGTGCTGTTGAAAGATAAAGTAGAATATATTGCAGATTAAAACAGTACATCTGAAGAATCACAAGCACAAGATGCGTTACTTGTTGCGTTTATCTGCTGTATTTATCAAGACATTCATTTAACTGTCCGTTTGTGTAACAGACAGTGCCCTTGCTTCGCTGTTAAAAGTAAGAGCTTAACATTTCATTTGATCATCAGTGCAACTGCAAAGGATTCTGTTATGAGGCACTAGTTGCATATTTGATTGCCTACAGACACAGTACATGCAGAATCCTGAATTTGAAACGTAATCTAAAGATTTTTACACTGTGCATTTGCAAGCTGTACTCTGTCAGGAACTAACAACCCACAGCAGGAGATCACTGCCTACACAGGCCAGTCTGTGCTCCTGTAGTGGGCAGTAATATTAGACATGTGTATATACAGTGTATATGATAAGACTAAGTAATTAGCCTATTCAAATGTTTATCTGAGACCATAAAGATAATTAGCAATATGCAAGAGACTACAGTTGAACCATGTGCAATTTAGCTGACTAAGATCAATGAATGGTCATGAGAAGTGAATATCAAAGCAAGTATTATTTAATAACTTTGCAAAATTAATGGGTTCACATACAAGCCATAAAACTTAAGTTATGAGGCAATACTGACATTAACAAAGGATTATTCTCGGCGTATAGATTGTAAAGTTAATTTACAGGCAAACATGGACAAAGAGAAGCTTAGTAGGCCAGAGTCCTAGAAGCCTAGGATACTGGATACAGGATAAGAGAGAAAACAAATGCATGTCATTCCATTTATAACATCTGAAGGTGTAACCTTTCAACCAAAGACCAACCACCATTGACCAATCAATCAAACTATACCAAGTTTACAGTGTCACCTGACCACCAAGGCCCAATCTCCACAGGGTGTCACAGCATTTAGAGGCTAGTGTGGGGGATGAGACCAATGTAAATATGACAGAATTCATGATAGGAATATAATATATATACATCAGAGTTATCCTCAGTGAACAAGTGAACAAGTTTCAGATGGAATAATACTATAGTATCCATGTATGCAAAGTGTTATGTTTGGGGCAAAACCAACACATCACTGAGTACCACTCTTCATATTTTGAAGCATGATGGTGGCTGCATCATGTTATGGATGTGCATGCTATCGGCAAGTACTAGGGAGTTTTTGGGGGGGATAAAAATAAACACAGTAGAGCTAAGCACAGGCAAAATCCTAGAGGAAACCCTAGTTCAGTCTGCTTTCCAACAGACACTGGGAGACAGATTCACCTTTTAGCAGGAAAATAACCTCAAACACAAGGCCAAAAATACACTGGAGTTGCTTACCAAGACAACGTTGAGTTGCCTAGTTACAGTTTTGATTTAAATTTTCTTGAAACTCTATGGCAAGACTTGAAAATGATTGTCTAGTGTTAATCAACAACAGAACTTGACAAATTTTAAAAGAATAATGTGCAAATATTGTACAATTTGGATCTTAGAGACTTACCCAGAAAGACTCACAGCTGTAATTGCTGGCAAAGTTGATTATATCATCTATTGACTCAGGGGTGTGAATACTTATGTACATGAGATATTTCTGTATTTCTTTTCAATAAATGTACCAAAATGTCTAAAAACATATTTTCACTTTTCATTATGGGGTATTGTGTGTAGATGGGTGAGAAAAAAAATAGATGTAATCTATTTTGAATTCAGGCTGTAACACAACAAAATATGGAATAAGTGAAGGGGTGGCAGGTAGCCAAGTGGTTAGAGCTTTGGGCCAGTAACCGAAAGGTTGCTAGATTGAATCCCCGAGCTGACAAGGTAAAAATCTGTCGTTCTGCCCCTGAACAAGGCAGTTAACCCGCTGTTCCTAGGCAGTCATTGTACAATCATTTAGATTTGAATTATGGGCGTTTCAGGCCCCGAAGTGAACAGTAATTGTACACTCATAAGGTCGACCAAAAACGACCAAAAACGAGAGCTGAGGGGCTTACTCTGCTAATTTATCTTCCAGCTTCACATGGTCTAAAGTCAGAGATAGACAGAACTCTATCAACCCAGAAAAAACAGGGTGAAGATGTTTAATATTCCTCTCAAACCTCACCAATGAGATCAGGAAGATTACATGTGTAGAATCAGTGACACTCAAAACATCCGACTCATTGTTAAAGGTAAACCATTGATGGGTTTTAGGCTGGGTTTCTGTACAGCACTTTGAGATATCAGCTGATGTACGAAGGGCTATATAAATAAAATTTGATTTGATTTGATGATCATAATCTCATCATTTTGGCAAATCAACACATACATGATGTTATCACAAAAGTCTCTATACATCAGTGGTCACCAACCTATTTTGATTCAAGGTCACTTTCGCAGTCAAAAAGAAAGGCAAGATCTACCGCTCAGATTTGTTTTTTTAAACATGACTTTTAAAAGATGATGTTAACCTAATAAAAACAGTTCTGTAGGAATGAGGTTTGTGCAGTAAGTCTAATACATTATCACAGCATATTGTCTATATGCCTGGCCTGCCAATGTTGTTCTTCCAAGACCATATTACTCTGAACAAAAATATAAAACCCAACAATTTCAAAGACTTTTGTGGCAGTTCATAAGGAAATCAGGCAATTTATATAAATTCATTAGTCTCTAATCTATGGATCTTACATGACTGGGAATACAGATGCATCTGTTGGTCACAGATGCCTTAAAAAAGGGGTGTGGGTCAGAAAAACAGTCAGTATCTGGTATGACCACCATTTGCCTCATACAGCGAGACATCTCTCGCACAGAGATGATCCCGCTGTTGATTGTGGCCCATGGAATTTTGTCCCACTCCTCTTCAATGGCTGTGTGAAGTTGCTGGATATTGGCGGGAACTGGAACACGGTGTCGTACACGTCGATCCAGTGAATATGCAGGCCATGGAAGAACTGGGACATTTTAAGATTCCAAGAATTGTGTACAGATTCTTGCAACATGGGGCCGTGCATTATCATTCTGAAACATGAGGTGATGGCGGTGGATGAATGCCACGACAATGGGCCTCAGGATCTCGTCACGGTATCTCTGTGCATTCAAGTTGCCATCATTGTTTGTAGCTTATGCCTGCCCATACCCATCGCCACAAAGGGGCACTCTGTTGGGGGCGGCAGGGTAGCCTAGTAGAGTGTTGGACTAGTAACCGGAAGGTTGCAAGTTCAAACCCCCGAGCTGACAAGGTACAAATCTGTCGTTCTGCCCCTGAACAGTCAGTTAACCCACTGTTCCTAGGCTGTCATTGAAAATAATAATTTGTTCTTAACTGGTTAAAAAAAAGTTAAATTAGTTTAAAGGTTCACTTCGGGGCCTGAAACGCCCCATAAATTTAAAAATTTTTTTTTAAATCTGTTCACAACGTTGACATCAGCAAACCGCTCACCAATACGATGCCATACGCGCTGGCTGCCTGGTACAGTTGAAACCAGGATTAATCTGTGAAGGGCACACTTCACGGTTGGATCTACTGCCAAATTCTCTAAAACAACGTCAGAGAAATGATCATTAGATGGAAACAAACCATGACGTCAGCGTCCAAGTCAGATTTCTAGAAAGAGTTTCTGACTTGGAATTCAGAGTTGGATAACTGTTAAACTGTTTTTCCCAGACGGATCTTCCTTTTTTTCATAGTTACCAGTTGTCTTCAACGCATTGAAGCCTAAGATTTCTGAGTTGTTTTGAACACTGCATTAGTCTCAGAGGAGGGAGAGAGAGAGAAGCAGAGGGGTCCACCTCTCACGGTCTTTGCTCTCTCCTTTTCCTCCAGTGAGACTGACCAGAGAGAGGGTACAGTCTTCCACCTGATGGTGAAACTCGAGTCGCATTGTATCTGCCTCATGCACAAATTCATGTTGTTCCTATGACCAGAGAAAGTGAAATACTCCTCCATATTAAAATAGACATGATGAGCTGCTGACAATAATAAAACACAGAGCTGTCGATACACTTGTCTACTCATTCATTGCAGCTGCATTGAGAGTGGAAGTAGGGAGAAGCGTGCTGATCAGGGCTCTGTGCAGGCCAGTCAAGTTCTTCCACACCAATCTCGATAAACTATTTATTTATGGGCCTCGCATTGTGCACGGAGGCATTGTCATGTCGAAACAGAAACATTACCTGTCAGCAATGGGTGTGGCTGAAATAGACATTATTACTATTTTTGGCTCATTGCCATGTTAAACTATTTCAAAACTATTTTAACTAACTACACTAATGATAACTTCCTTGGTTAGGAACAGATCAACCCACTACCACCAAACACTCAACAGATCAACCCAAAGGACACGCCACTACAAATGTAACAAATTCACCTCAAGGTTAGTACAAACTGAAATTCTACTATATGAGCTAGATATTCTAGCAAAAACCTTACATATTCATACTGTATATCTGTCAAAAGTTACATTTTCACTGCTCTGTCTGACAATCTCAAATGATGTTTCAACCATCAAATTATATCTGTAATAAATCAAATGACCAAGCCTGCTCCTTTGCTGTAGCACTCATGCAACTTCCCCTGCCATCTCAGCTACACTGACATAACATGTTCATGCCCAGGAAGGAACTCAGGGGGACTTCAGGAGAAGCTCAACCTTCATCCTCTGACCCCAATACAATCCTCTACATCTTACTGTCTGTTCTACCAGTCATACTGACCATCGCTAGAGTGGCTCTGTACATATACAAGAGGAACAAAGGTACTTCTTTCACACACAGTTAAAACTGCTAGATGAAAAATATTGTTGTCATTGTTATGAGTTCAGATAGTGAATCCCTTTGACCCCTATGGAAGAAAAACACAGAGAAGAAAAATAGTGGGAGCCAAACAGGAGGAAGGCAAAAAGAGGAGGTAAAATAATGCACGTCACATTACACTGAGAATGTTACTGAATTAAATTGCCTCAGTTTCAGTGGAAAAATCAAGCCTTGAAGTAGTATTATATAGTAGTAATGATTAATTAATGATGGAGGTGTGCAAGTCTCATTGTATCTCTTCTCTAGGATGATCCCTCTGCATTGTACTCCACAATTTGACAGAAACACTGCTGTTGACGAAAATATGTTAGTGTAAGAGAATGTGTGTGCGCTAGTATAAACTTTAAATAGGCCTCGTGGGAATTAAAATAGTTCAGCGCACGCAGTTTCTCTGAATGTATCTTGTGTTTGTAATTGTCCCTCTCTATCGGAGAATCTCTCAGTGACATACTCCACCATCGACCACATGAAAGGAATGCGGAAAGCAGCAGTAAGTCTAGAGAAGTGGAGAAACAGAGTACGCCAGCATCAAGATAGGCAGATGCTCCTACAGCCCCTATACAGTAGGCCTACAACTGGCCAGCCTTATACTGCAGAGAGATCTCATATTGTGTCCAGTATAATGTGGTTTTATCTGACACACTTGACTGTAAATATGTTTCACTCTCCACCTCAGTAAGACAAGTTTTGTGCTGAGCTGTTCACAGGAGATCAGATGTTAATCAACCAAACACTCTAGAGAAGAGATGTGTAAGATTAGTGAAGTAACAAGAAGACATGTTTGTCTGTGTGTGGCAGAGACACACAAAGCGCCTTAAATGGCTGTAAGTTGACCTAGTTCCTTTTTTATATTGCTGTTGTGCAATTATTTTTTGATCTGTAAACTTCTTTGAAATAAAAAAGGAGAACTTCAGACATTTCTTTCAGCCAGTATCTTTCTGACAAATATCTGGTGCACTCTGAGCAATTCGTCTTTCCACATTGACAACATAAAAACAGACTAAAAAATGTTGTGTCACAGACAACAATCTCTGCGAATACAACCTCAACCTTTTGTCAAAACCAATTAACTACTTTCTCTTTGGTGTAATGAGGAAATCACACATTGTGAAAATCAGTCTAACAATGACATCGACTGAAGCTACTCTTTAGTGCAGTGTGTGAAATGTTTCTGAGGTCTGTTCTCTTGCCCTTGTTTAGATACAGACAACATTGTCATTTGTCAAAGTCAGATCCTACAATGGTCTACTTCAGCACACTCCTATAGACCCAAATCAGACGGCCATCTATCTACAGCTTCTTAATAAATTGTAATGAAACAGGAAGGGAGTGCGGCTCGAACCTTCAGCTTTCTGGCCCGTAGCCCTGTGGAAATCAACTGTGCCACAGAAGCATGCTCGAGTCGATATCCACGCTTATAAAGCATGGTCACTACAACATCTTGGCTGAGTAAGATCATGTGTTTTTGACACGTCCTTATGTTTCTACAACTTCGTTGGAGTCGATCTGTGGTAAATTCAATTGATTGGACATGATTTGGAAAGGCACACACCTGTCTATATAAGATCCCACAGTTGCCAGTGCATGTCAGAGCACAAACCAAGCCATGAGGTCGAAGGAATTGTCTGTAGCGCTCCAAGACACGATTGTGTCAAGGCAAGGGGAAGGATACCAAAAGAGGTCTGCAGCATTGAAGGTCCCCAAGAAAACAGTGGTCTCCATCATTCTTAGATGGAAGAAGTTTGGAACCACCAAGACTTCCTACAGCTGGCTGTCCGGCCAAACTGAGTAATTGGGGGAGAAGGGCCTTGGTCAGAGAGGTGACTAAGAACACAATGGTCACTCTGACCGAGCTTAGAATTCCTCTGTGGAGATGGGAGAACCTTCCAGAAGGACAACCATCTCTGCAGCACTCCACCAATCATGCCTTTATTGTTGAATGGCCATACAGACGCCACTCTTCAGTAAAAGGCACATGACAGCCCGCTTGGAGTTTTCCAAATGGCACCTAAAGGAATCTCAGACCATGAGAAACAAGATATTCTGGTCAGATGAAACCAAAATTTAAACCTGGCACCATCCCTAAGGTGAAGCTTAGGTTGTGTGGATGTTTTTCAGTGGCAGGACTGTGAGACTAGTCAGGACCAAGGGATATATCAACGGAATAAAGTACAGAGAGATCCTTGATGAAATTCTTCTCCAGAGTGCTCAGGACCTCAGACTGGGGTGAAGGTTCCCCTTCCAACAGGACAACGACCCTAAGCACACAGCCAAAACAACTCAGGGGTGGCTTCGGGACAAGTCTCTGAATGTCCTTGAGTGGCCCAGCCAGAGCCCGGACCTGAACCTGATTGAACATCTCTGGAGAGACCTGAAAATAGCTGTGCAGTGACGCTCCCATCCAACCTGACAGAGCTTGAGAGGATCTGCAGAGAAAAGTGGAAGAAACTTCCCACATACAGGTGTACCAAGCTTGTAGCGTCATACACAAGAAGACTCGAGGCTGTGATCGCTGCCAAAGGTGCTTCAAAAAGTACTGAGTAAAGGGTCTGAATACTTATGGACATGTGATATCAGTTTTTAAATTTTAAATAAATGTGCAAACATTTCAAAAAATCTGTTTTGCTTTGTCATTATGGAGTAGTGCGTGTAGATTGATGAGGGGAAACAAATATTTAATCAATTTTAGAATAAGGCTGCCTGAATACTTTCCAAATTCACTGTATGTAGCCAATGGGCAAGGGCCCTATGCTGATAAACTTTACTGATAAACTTTGTGCATAAACTGTTTGCCAGTCTATTAAACAATGTGTGGAAACTCAATTATCCCTAGTTACTAAATGAATCATGTTACAAAGTACAAGACAAACAACTGGAGCTGGCCAATTGGAAGCCAAACAGGTCATTATTGGTAAAGACACAGGTCAAACACATGGAGATGATTGGACTCAAACTGAACAGGAGAGGATAGGACATTGAGAAAAGGGTAGGATTAAACAGATGGAGAATGAAAAGAGGGTTTTGTGGTAATAACACACCTCTGAGCTAGTGAGGAAGTTCTCCAGGCATTTGTTCTTGCTGAGCGTGGTGTGTGCTGCCACCTGCTGGAGATAGGTCTCCAGTGCCATGCAGTACATACGCCAGTCCTCCCCCATGGCCAAGAAACCTACACAACAGACCAGTGAGACAGCCAAATCTTTCACTTCAAACCAATATAAAAACATGGGTATGGCCACTCATACAATATCAGACAAGAAACTGACCAATACATAACGCTGTAGAGTTTCATTGGATGTAAGTTATGCATATTTAAAAAAAAAATGTTTTTCACATATTAATGATACAACATAATTATTTGTAACAAATTATCAAAATAACTTAATATCTGTTAATAAAACACATTGTTAGCAAGCATTGATAAATATCTGTGTGATGTCAGGTACATTGGGTCAGGGCTGTAAGCGATATATTTGTTGACAATACATACCAAGTTGTTTCAGAACTTTGGCTGGTGCATTCAACTGAGGCTTGGCTGGTAGAGGAGGAAACTAGAGAGAGAAGTCACAGTGGTATTTTTTTCATGAGGCTTGAATTCCCAATGTAATGGTGTATAGCCTACATTGAGCTACATTTTGAAATGGTTTGAGCCCTGAATTGGCTGACAGCCGTGGTATATCAGAGAATGCAGAGTGTGCAAAGCTGTCATCAAGGCAAAGGGTGGCTACTTTGAAAAATCTAAAATATATTTTGATTAACACTGTTTTGGTTACTACATGATTCCATATGTGTTATTTCATAGCTGACGTCTTCACTATTATTCTACAATGTAGAAAATATAAAAATGAAGAAAAAACATTGAATGAATAGGTGTGTCCAAACTTTAGACTGGTACTGTATAGTCACTGTTGAAGCTTATAGGTTTGCTAGTTAGGGTCAGTGTCAGGATTCGATCATGTGTCAGGTGTAGGTAGGAAGAGGTGGGATACGAACAATGACACCCAGTATCCCAGGCACCACCTCCTGAGAGAACAGACACTGCTGCAACCACTGAAAGTCCTCATGAGTCCTAGCCACATGGTATTCCCCACTGCCTGACAACTGGGGGACGGACAGACAGACAGACAGACAGACAGACAGACAGACAGACAGACAGACAGACAGACAGACAGACAGACAGACAGACAGACAGACAGACAGACAGACAGACAGACAGACAGACAGACAGGCAGGCAGAGATACAGAGCAGAGAGACAGAGAGAACATGTCACAACAGTCAAACAGGAAACCAGTGCATTTGGTACAGTATTCATGCACGCCATTGAAAACCTCCTGATGCTATAGTACATGTGGACACAATAACAGGCACTGAGAAAAAATACTAACTTTATAGTCACTGTATCCAACAAAGGAAATAAGAAACTGACCAATGTATAGTATATACCATAATTGTGCACTATACTATTACTGAATGACTTCAGTTAATGGCTATCTTCAAGGCTTTAAGGTCCCAATGACTGGGGTTCTGACAATCAGTCATTCTCCAAAATAGTGGCAACATTACGCTGCAAGACCATTTAATTTATCTCTGAACACTACTTACCTTCTGGGATATGACTATGAAGGTCAGTGCATCCCCGTCTCTCACGGCCTCAGTGACCCGGATAGTTTGGGCACTCACACTAAGTGACCCCTCTCTAGCCTCCTCCTGAAATCAACAACAATCATTTCTGTCAGACTCCAAACAACACCAGAAAGTATTCATCATGAGACATGGTTATTGCTACAACTATTGAATGTCATTTAACTTAAAGTAGCTTATCATCCTGCACATGCGCTGATAAATGTCCATTATTACCACACCCTCACAAATGTACACTTTCAGGTTTACAAAAACATCAGCATTCCAATACTTGCAGTATGATTAATTTTAGCGTTTTAAATTCTCTTCACAGCTAAAACGTAAAATGCATAAGGTGTGTCTCTGGCAGACAGCCTATCACATGATGACCAGGAACCGTAGATAAACTGTCTAATCAGACTACAACATACTACACATCAGACTTACCATCATTTTCTAACTACTGTATGTGCAGTCACTCCCCCAACGTCTTTAGTGTGGTGAAACTGTAAATTTGATACAAATATAAAAGCACAGATCCTTTGTCTCCTAACGGCAGCGGTGCACAAACAGAGACACACTAACTACTGAAGAGGCACAGGATTTCCTTTAGGTCAAAGTGCAGGAGTGAGAGGGGGAAGAAAACAGCCAAACCAAAGAAAATGCTGGTGCAGGGAAAAACAGAGAGGGGAGTAACAATGTGTTACTGAGTAACTCATATGTCTGGACCACGGCCACACCCGTACAGGAAAGATAGGAGAACTGACCATAGAGTTCCCCTCAGTCAACACTACAGACTGGTAAACTACTGGAACTTATTTTGGACCATAAAAGTAGCACAGCTCATTCAATAGTATATAACGTTTCTAATGTCCAGTTTATACTATGGAACACAGGTGGTATGTGCTGTTATGTGACAGAATCAACACCAGACATAATCAATGTAAGGGCACTGTGACTTTATTGCACATTCAACCCATCTGACTGAAAACATTATATGAGCCCATGAAAATAGATCATGCCCCCTCACACACTTCCTCAACACTGCTGTCTGTATGTGTTTTCTTCCAGCAGAACTGCTGTCCCTCTTGCTCCCCAAACCCCTCCGCATGGTCCCACAGCCCCATCTGGCTAGAGGGATCCCCCGAGAGGTCAAAGAAGCTGCTACCCAGGAAGGCCTGATACTCATGGAGGTCATCCTCATCCTCTCCCCCCAACTGGAAGCTCCAGGAGTCCCCCACATCCTCCAGAAAGGGGTCCTCATCCATAGTCAGGCCCTGGAACAGCTCCTCCAGGTTAAAGTAGAAGGAGCCTTGGCCCCCTCCATCCCCGGCCCAGTCCTCTTTACCCCCATCCTCCCCCTCAGTCTGGAAAGCCTCATGACCCATCTGGTCATACCGCATCCGTTTCTCCTCGTTTGAGAGCACCTCGTATGCTTGAAGTGGAGAGAGGAGCACTCTGTTACCATAGCACTGGCAGCTCTGAAGTCTTTCAGTCCATTCACTCACACAATTACCCAGAACACATTGCTACATTACCTGAGCTTAAAACAGGTAGCCTATTCTGAAAGTTTAATGTGGTGTTTTAGTGGTCTGAGTGCAGTGCAGTATGAGACAAAACAATCTGCCTCTGTTGCAACCAATACCTCCAGACACACTCTTTGCAAAGAATGTCAGCTTTATCTTAAAATTATCAAGATATATTAGCACATACAAAGACATATTTTATTACATACAGTACTATATATATTCAGCTCTTACTGATCAAAGAGAGAAAAATAAAGTTGTGAGCCTAGGACCTTACCTTCAGCGATCTCCCTGAAAATCTTCTCTGCATTGGGACTTTTGTTCCTGTCTGGGTGGTATGTCATGGCCAGTGTATGGAAGGTCTTCTTGACCTGCCAGTCAGTGGCAGACTGTGGAACACCCAGCACCTCATAGTAGTCTCTAGTAGTAGCCTCAGAGTCACAGGGCCATAGGAACACAACACACCACAACGAGCCCAGTAGCAGCATCCCAGAGGAAAGATGTTGCATTGCATATACTGTACCTGCTGCAGTGAAGACATGAAGTCTAAGAAAAACTGTTTTTCAATGTAACACACACAGTTAGTTATTCTTCACTGTAACTCTAGTAGGAGTGGTGTCCCGCTCGTAACCACACAAAAGCAAAGTTAAACGTACAAGCTTCATGTCAGCATACCAACAGTGTACATAGGCATATGATGTCTTCAAGCAACACACACCCATTTGCATAACGCTGTATTGGGGTATAAATTGTATACACACAAATGTTGGTATCAAACTAGGCTATTCATCAAAATGTGGATTCTCTGCTTGCACTAGTTACATGGCTTGCTAATGCTTGCATTAGTAGCTAGTAAGCTAATAGCATGCCAGGTCTAGTAAATAAGCAGCAGCCACGGTCGTGTTCAAATTCGTGTCCCTCCTCGGAATATTTAGAAGATTATTTTTGACAAACTACATACACACCAAAGTTCAGCTGGTACCTCCTAAAAGATTAGTGCAGCTATCAATTAGGCATTATAGGCTATAAAGAACCACCGCCAGCATCTTGTTCATGTTTTACAGCTGCACTGTAAATATCCCCGCCCACAATTTATCCAGGCAGGTACAGGGTCACCTGTCCTGTCATCCTGCAAACCCCGTCGTGTCTGAATCCCCCACCAGAGGGCACTCTGTTGTCATCATCAGCGCAGACGCTGTATCTCTAGTGTTGGTTTTGACAAACATTTTTTTACAACCATAATCTCATTGTTCTATTTGTTGTCCTCCAATACATCCAGTAAATGGCACAAAAATCTGCCAGACGGTTTGTGAGAACATGTTGGATCAATAGAGGTAGAAATGGTTCTGACCCCCCTTCTCTGGGGGTTGTGCTTTGAGTCTTTGGAGGACCGACCCGGAGTGTTCAACAACATAGCAGGGACAATAGTCAGCAAAGAGAATGTGTTGAGAAAAGCCAGAGGAATTAAGTCTCAAATGATACGTTAGCCGTCTCACATTCGTAACAGAAATCCCACCAGCTGACATGGAAAGTAGATAATACATCGTTTCTTCTGCGTAAAATACTTCTCCTCGAGGCAGCATTTTGGTAAGTTCCTGATGGCTAATCATAGGTAACGTTAGCTAGCTAGCTTGTTAGCAAACTAACGATAGCTAGCTCTATAATCAGACACCTTCAACATACTAGTGGAATCCCTGTAGTTTGCTTGCACAATTGTACCATGCTGTGACTTTGCAGCTTGTAACTAGATAACCACGTCGGGTGTTATAATATTGTGGCTATCTAGCCATAACTAGCTCTCATTCGGCTTGCTAACGTTAAGTCGCTAAATAGCTAACATGTTGTTTAGCTAACCAGCTAACTAGCTCGGCTGTAGCGGCTAGCTAGGCTACTACCTCCCAAACAGCCAGAAACAGCTAGCTACAGACAAGACATGTTTAATGGTCCTGTCCCGGTCTTTGGTCTGTATAATTAAACGTTCTATTCACTTCTGTATTTGTCCAATCAATGATTTCAGAACAAGCATTTGTTCTGGCTGATGTCATTGCCTATGTATACATTGATTTAGCTAACTAGCTTGATAACTGTCAGTAAGAGTGTATTTAACTTGATAACACAACCAATTTGACATGTATATTTCAGACGCCTCGGTAGAGGATTGCATTGGTCCGAAGAGCGTTGGACTTACACTCATTATCAGGGAACAGAAAAGGCTGTTGGAATAAGTCACTTGCCCACACACATGAGTGCTGTGTTCCCCTTGCGCTGGGCTGAGCGCCATGCCTGACCGGGACAGCGCCTACCTCTCAGGCGGTTGCAGCAGCGGTGTGTTGGGTACTAGTGTGGGCGAGGAAGGCGTGCCAGGGTCTGGTTTAGGAGGGGGCACAGGAGAGGGCCGAGGGGGATCAGTGGGAGGTGGAGGCAGTGGCTCTGGTTCTGGGGGCATGGGTGGAGTAGGGGCCCTGGGAAATGGGAACAACTGTGGGGGAGGTGGAGCAGGGGGCCCGGGGTCGGGACCGGCCCCGGATGGGGTCTGCAGGGACTTTCTGAGGAACGTGTGTAAGAGGGGCAAACGCTGCCGCTTCAAACACCCAGACTTCAATGAGGTGCCAGACCTCGGGGTGCAGAAGAATGAGTTTGTATTCTGCCACGACTACCAGAACAAGGAGTGCGTCCGCTCCAACTGCCGCTTCGTCCACGGCTCCAAGGAGGATGAGGACTACTATAAGAAGTCAGGGGAGTTGCCCCTCAGGCTGAGGGGGAAAGTGGCGGCAGGACTGGGCCTGTCCCCGATGGACCTCCCACACAGCCGAGGGGAGGTCCCCATCTGCAGGGACTTCCTAAAGGGAGAATGCCAGCGGGGCAACAAGTGCAAGTTCCGCCACGTCAAGAAGGACTATGAGTATGAGCAAGCCAGGGTGGGTGCCGGGGTCGTGATGGGCCCGGGATCCAGTGGGATGGTGAACACAGGCGGGGGGGTAGGAGGTGTTGGGGTGGGTGCTTGTGGGGGCATGGCCGGACTGGTTGGGGGTGGGGGTAACATGATGGGGATGGGCTGTCCCAGCCTGGGAGGCTGCAGAGATCCAGGTATATCAGGGGTGGGGGGAGTAGGGGTAGGTGGGATGGGGGGTTGCCTCTCCATGGCCTCAGGACAGCGTCGTTTTGACAGGGGACCTTGCTCGGTGTACGACTCCCTGTTTGAGAGTGGTCTGTATGAGACAGGGCCCCTGGAGTCCCCTTTGGACCACACAATGCTGCAGCTGAAGAGACGCAGGCTGGAGGGGCTCCGGCTGGACGGGAACGGAGGGGGGGCACTATGAGCTGGGGATGCAGGCGGCCCTCCCGCCTCGGCCCCTGGAGTACAGATTTCTGGAGGAGGAGAACGCCCTGCTGAGGAGGAGAGTGGAGGAATTGAAGAAACAGGTCAGTGTAGGAGACAGGAGATGATCAACAACCCTCCACACATAAATCAACAACCACACATAATACAATGATTCTATTAACCTTTTTAAGATCACTCCTCAAACACCTTAATCTCTTCTTCAGGTGTCTAACCTCATGGCCACTAACGAGGTGCTGCTGGAACAGAATGCCCAGTTCCGGAGCCAGACTAAGGTGTCGGTGATGACCCTGTCCTCCACCCCAGCCCCCTCTGAGCAGACCTTAGCTCCCCCTGTGGGTGCGGTCAGCTCCTACAACCACAGCATCGCCCAGACCCATACCACCCTGAGCAGCGCCGGGCTGCAGCCTCGTACCGTCACCCTCACCCAACAGGACCTAGTGGCCCCCACTGGTGCCCCTACAGTACCCCCATCCAACACCGCCCCACCCAGTGCTCCCCTGCCCCACCTCAACCCAGAGATCACCCCGCTCTCGGCCGCCCTGGCTCAGACCATCGTCCAGGGCATGGTGCCTCCTGTTTCCATGGCACCTGTGACTGTTTCTGTGGCACCGGTGGCTGTATCCATGGCACAGCCTCTACCTTGCATCACTATAAGTCACGCCACCACCCCAATGGTGTCCTACCCTATTGCCAGCCAGAGCATGAGGATCACCACCATACCTCACTGATGCACTCTCTGGCAAACTCTGTCGAACTCTCCCATGGAACTAGAGATGGGGATGGTATGCAGAATGCATCTTTCAAGTTTCAATTGACCCACAGCAACTGACTGACTCGAGGGGCAAAGTTGTGGGGGAACCCTAATACCCACACGCCATAGTCAAAGAAAATGCTAACTTTGATAGGATGACTCTGCCACACACACCCTGCTCTGTGGCAGCGTTAAAGTCAGGTGGTCCTCTGAGGTGACCTCCGACCTTGTTAAAGGTTGGTGTGCCAAACGGCCTTCTTCAAACACAGGCAGCAAAAATAACGACAAACTGAAGATATGTCAGTCATGGCGATATTCAGTTTTCACACATTTGACTGATGTCTTGATTACCAGGGGATTGTGACATTTCCATTAGCTTCTGTTATTTGTTTGTGGATTTTTAATGTGTAATGTTGAAATTTTACATTGCACACATTTGATGGAATAACAACCACAATAAAATGCATCTCCTGTTGTTTTATTGCTAATTAATTAAGTTATCCAGAGTAATGTTATTGTGTGAGGATATGGTTATTGACTGACACACCATCAGATACATTTTTCAGTGCTTGATGCATTGGTATCTTTACCCTAGATTTAATGCTCAAGCTTAAACTCAGCTGAGAGCCTACAAACAAATGCAAGTAAATCATGAAGGGAATAGGTAAGCTTGGAAAAGAAACACCTTTAATAAACATGTTATGGATCATTTTTATGCAGTCAGATGATTGTGTGAACCGATGGCCTCGGGTCGATACTTAAAATACTAACATACTGTAAAATAAAATATATGCAGCCCTCAGAACAGCCTCATTGTGTGAACTACATTGGCAAGCATTCCACAGGGATGTTGGCCCATGTTGAAAATACAGTTGTGTCAAGTTGGCTTTGGGTGGTAGACCATTCTTGATACACATGGGTTTCTGTTGAGTGAAAAACCTCAGCAGTGTTGCAGTTCTTGACACAAATGTTCTTTCCCATTCACCCTCTGAATGGCACCTGGATTAAAAATCCTGTCTCCTCCCCTTAATCTACACTGATTTAATAAGTGACATCAATAACTGCCCAGATTTTCCACCATAATTTGCAAATAAATTCATTAAAAATCCTCAATCTTTTCCCCCCCTCATTGTCTGTCATAGATGAAGTGTACCTATGATGAAAATTACTGGCCTCATCTTTTTAAGTGGGAAAACTTGCACAATTGGTGGCTGACTAAATACTTTTTTGCCCCACTGTATGTGGTATCAGGTTTGGAGGTAGGTAGCATAGACGGCAAACATGTTTTTGGAACTCCCAAAGGCCTACACACAGCAAAATCCCTGATTTTTTTTTTTTTTCATTTTGTCTGTCATAGTTGAAGTGTACCTATGATGAAAATTACAGGCCTCTCATCTTTTTAAGTGGGAGAACTTGCACAATTGGTGGCTGACTAAATACTTGTTTGCCCCACTGAACATAAGTATTCTGACCTTTTGCTATGAGACTTGAAATTGAGCTCCGGTGCATCCTGTTTCCATTGACCATCCTTGAGATGTTTTACAACCTGTGGTAGATTCTATTGATTGGACATGATTTGGAAAGGCACATACCTGTCTATATAAGGTCCCACAGTTGACAGTGCATGTCAGAGCAAAAACCAAGCCATGAGGTTGAAGGAATTGTACATGGAGCGCCGAGACAAGATTGTGTCAAGATGTAAATCGGAAGAAAGTACCAAAACTTTGAATGTCCCCAAGAACACAGAATTAATTGTTTGCCAACTACTATCTCCACATTGACCCACTTGTCAAACTCATTCCACGGAGGGCTGAGTGTCTGTGGGTTTTTTCTTTTGTACTTGATTGCGGAATTAAAGTCACTAATTAGTAAAGAACTCCCCACACGTAGGTATTTATTGAAAGCAGAAACCAAAAAACAGCAGTTTGACACCCCTGCCCTAAACCTAAACCCTTTAACTCCTAACCTTACCCTAACCCTTAGCCTAGCTAACATTAGCACTAGCCACCTAGCTAACGTTTTCAACAACATAGTTTGTGAATTCATAACATATTGCACAAATTGTTAAGCAATTTGTAACATATCATACGAATTAAATTCATAACATATCATTCAAAATGATTGATAGACATCCACACATTAATACATACCATACGAAATGAAATTTAGCATTGTAAATGGAGTGTGACTCATTTGCGTACAGAATAATACGATACGCTTTGAGACCAGGTTGCAAAGAAGGCAGGCAGACGCGCATTCACGAATGAGTACACATATTTCGACTGCGGCATTTCTCTTCATGGACTGGGCGTGTTTCGGTTCTGCTAACGGTATTGGCTAGATTCTAGAACAGTTGTACAATAGATAGTCTCTGTTGGAAAGGAAGTAATGAAGAACTTGCACTAGCTAGACTACTTTTTCTGTGAGAATCTTGATATTAAAAAAATCACGATGCAAAATCCGGACTCGGGACAGGGAGAATCCACCAAGAATGCATCTGGGTCGGTCCATTCCGATAATAATGCACCGAATAGCGGAGAAATTAAGCCACCGGGTTTTGACGCTGTATCGGTTCTTTGGACATTTGGCAAGTGCCTAGGTGCCTTGCTGCCCGTGTACCTTGCAGGATACTACCGGGTTAGCGCCAGTTTTTTGGTTTTCGGGCTTATGGTCTACACGGGATGGAGGCACTCGCGCGAGGCAAAAGAAGCTCGTCTGCGGTCCGCCATTCACCACTATGACAACGAGAAACAATATACATCCATGAAACATTTCAGAAGTAAAAAGGATCTCCCTGCTTGGGTAAGACAATGTGTGATAACGGTCTGTCACTCACTTCAAAAAGTTTACTTGGTTCACCAAGTGTTTCTGGATTTAAAGCCCCCTATCAGATGCCACAACACGACGTCCTCGATTCTATCCGATTAGGCTAGTATGGTCCTAACCAGCCAGTCTTCCAAAATCTTCACACACAATGCCACAATAGGCTATGCACATGCATGGTTACAGAAACTAGCCTATCGCTGGACCAAAGAGATCCTGTAAAATGTATCCTAAACCATAGTTTGATATTTATTTTACCGTTATTTTACCAGGTAAATTGACTGAGAACACATTCTCATTTACAGCAACAACCTGGGGAATAGTTACAGGGGAGAGGAGGGGGATGAATGAGCCAATTGTAAACTGGGGAGGATTAGGGGACCGTGATGGTATGAGGGACAGTTTGGTAACGTGCCATCCCTAAAACGGATGTAAATTATATAAAATATATAAATGATAACTGCGCTAATAGGATATAAAATAATTTGAAACATGGGTAGAACAATATTATTATACAGTTACTACATGTACATGACAAAATCTCTGGCTCAAACTGCAATTAATATTTGTGTGGCTGGTATACTGTATCCAAGCTACAGTAGCCTAGGCCATCATCCCCCATGCAGCTGAGCTGAGTGGATAATTGATCTTTCTTCCCAAAAGGACCCAGTAAAGTAATGCTCTGACGCTTGCAGACCATATTGATGCCGAGGTATAGATTAGAAAGGCCATTTGAGATGCATTGATTGAGGTGTGGTCTTTTGATGCACTCTCTCTTTTCTCTCTCTCACTATGTATAATTCCACCGCTTCCTCAGCTGCTTCTATATTAGGCCATTCTCGATATATCTTCTCTTGGGACTAAGGAGCGAGTGAGTCAGAGAGAATGCCTCTATTTCCAAATAACAGATAAGGGGAAGAAACAAGATATCCCAACTACTGGTCACAACATAACCTTTGGCAGAGAGTCTAGTCTGCTATGGGTGAAGAATGGTGTTTGAATGATTTACACTATAAGATAGTTTTGTTTAGTGACAAAATAAGCCATTGAGATGGTGGTGTACTTCTTTCTCACCCCCACTTCCTGCCCTTTGGATGTTGACAGTTCATTTTTCGCTGTAGCACAATTTACAACACACAACATCAGACAAACACACTGGGAAAAGCTAGTCAGATCAGATTACACTTTATAGTGCATATGCATATGACTAGACAACTGCTGAATTCCTAAATCTGTTCTATATGTGAATGATTTATATTCTAATTCCTTACAGGTCAACTTCCCAGATGTGGAGAAGGTGGAGTGGCTCAATAAGGTACTACTATATCACCCCCTACTGTACTTTCCGTCTGGCTCCCTCTGCTCACAGATGGCTGCACTTTAGAGAGGATAAAGAGAAACCCTATGCATACTTCTCCCATTAAACACACAGTAAACACACATGCCTATCTCTGTCTCTGTGAGCCAGGTGCTGTGTTGATAGATGGTTGGTGGGGCATGGTAGCTGTCTGAGAGACTAGCGCTGCTGCTGTTACACTACCATGTTACAACATGGACACCCACTCCAGTAGCCTCGCCACTGTGTCTAGGCAGCGGCAGCAATCTATCCTCTCCTGCAGCAGAGAGCAGGCAGCAGGCCCAGAGCCAGGCTACTCTGTCAACCTTTCCACATTAGTGCAGGTTGACTCACAGGAAGGGGGGGGGGGGCAGCCAAACCCCTAAAATCCAATCATATGGCAATATTTGTCCTCTCTTCCAGCCCTGAAAAACCAGGCTGTGTTGCTAAAAATAGACCTCCTCAGCCAAGACTGAAATGATTGTGTTCGCTACATTGGGAACACGAGGTCCGAGCACCGCTATCTTTTGGACAAAGCAGAGATTTGAGTCGGGTTTGCTACAGGGACATCAGCAGACTCTACTGGCCTCTAGACACCAGAAACCCTTGCTGTTAGTGTTGTTGATGACTCATTCTTTAGATTTACATATGCAGCCATCACCTTTGTGTTGAGATGTCTTGTGACATGCAATTGGAAAGGGAAAGGGGGATACCTAGTCAGTTGTATAACTGAATGCCTTCAACTGAAATGGGTCTTCCGCATTTAACCCAACCCCTCTGAACCAATTGAGACGTCTCAAGACACTTTTGTTCTCAAGACATGCCTTAAGACACATTTTGAAGACGTTTTGAGACAGCCTGTCAATCAAGACACTGAATTATGTCTTGAGACATTTTATGGCTGGGAAAAATTGTTTAACAGTTATCCAACTCGGAATTCCAAGTCAGAAACTCTGGCATCATTCTCGAGATCTGACTTTGACGCTGAAGTCATGGTTTGACCCCCTCCCCTATTTCCCAGTTGTCTTGAAAGCACCATGACCAGCATATGCAGGTACCATCAATCCAGTCAAATAGAAAAGCAAACTATTTGTAACTATTTGACAGCTGTGGCATATCAAGAAGCTGATTAAACAGCATGATCATTACACAGGTGCACCTTGTGCTGGGGACATTAAAAGGCCACTCTAAAATGTGAAGTTTTGTCACACAACACAATACCACAACACAAGCCTTCCCCAACGTCGCTTTAGAGAATTTGGCAGTACATTCAACTAGCCTAATACCTTTGGCAACGATTACAGCCTTGAGTCCTCTTGAGTGTGACTCTACAAACTTGGCACACCTGTATTTGGGGAGTTTCTCACAAGCTCCGTCAGGTTGGATGGGGAGCGTCGCTGCACAGCTATTTTCAGCTCTCTCCAGAGATGTTAGATCGGGTTCAAGTGCGGGCTCTGGCTGGGCAACTCGAGGACATTCAGAGACTTGTCCCGAAGACACTCCTGTGTTGTCTTGGCTGTGTGCTTAGTGTCGTTGTCCAGTTGGAAAAAAATAAAATAGTAAAATAGTTATATGTCTTGAGATTTTATTTTGGAATGTTGAACATTTCAAACTCATGGAACATTCTTCCCTCAACTGACGGTTGATGTAAGACTCAAAAACTACAGTCTGTCAAGCGTGGAGGATTTACAAACTGTTTTTTCAACCTGAGGAAAGCAAGCAAATCATTTTAATATGTAATGTACAGTGCATTTGGAAAGAATTCAGACCCCTTGACTTTTTCCACATTTTGTGACCTTACAGCCTTATTCTAAAATTGAAAAATCCTCATCAATCTTCGCCCAATACCACATAATGAATGGCGAAAACAGGTTTTTAGAAATAACAGAAATACCTTATTTACAAAATTCTGCAGCATTGAAGATCCCCAAGAACATAGTGGCCTCCATCATTCTTAAATGGAAGAAGTTTGGAACCACCAAGACTCTTCCTAGAGCTGACCACCCGGCCAAACTAAGCAATCGGGGGAGAAGGGCCTTGGTCACGAAGAACCCGATGGTCACTCTGACAGAGCTCCAGAGTTCCTCTGTGGAGATGGGAAAACCTTCCAGAAGGACAACCATCTCTGCAACACTCCATCAATCTGGCCTTTATGGTAGAGTGGCCAGACGAAAGCCACTCTTCAGTAAAAGGCACATGACAGCCTGCTTGGAGTTTGCCGAAAGGCACATAAAGGACTCTCAGACCATGAGAATCAAGTTTATCTGGTCTGAAGTAACCAAGATTGAACTCTTTGGCCTGAATGCCAATCGTCACGTCTGGAGGAAACCTGGCACCATCCCTAAGGTGAAGCATGGTGTTGGCAGTATTATGCTGTGGGGATGTTTTTCAGCGGAAAGGACTGGGAGACTAGTCAGGATCGAGGGAAAGATGAACAGAGCAAAGTACAGAGAGATCATAGATGAAAACCTGCTCCATAGCGCTCAGGACCTCAGACTGGGGCGAAGGTTCACCTTCCATCTGGTCAATGTCCCTAAGCACACAGCCAAGACAACACAGGAGTGTCTTCGGGACAAGTCTCTGAATGTCCTTGAGTTGCCCAGCCAGAGCCCGCACTTGAACCCAATCTAACATCTCTGGAGAGCCTTGAAAATAGCTGTGCAGTGACACTCCCCATCTAACCTGACAGAGCTTGAGAGAAACTCCCCAAATACAGGTGTGCCAAGTTTGTAGCGTCATACCCAAGAAGACTCAAGGCTGTAATCGCTGCCAAAGGTATGAGGCTAGTTGAATGTACTGCCAAATATTCTAAAGCGACGTTGGGGAAGGCTTATGGTGGAGAAATGAACTTTGAATTATCTGGCAACAGCTGTGGTGGACATTCCTGCAGTCAGCATGCCAATTGCACACTCCCTCAAAACTTGAAACATCTGTGGTATTGTGTTGTGTGATGAAACTTCACATTTTAGAGTGGCCTTTCATTGTCCCCAGCACAAGGTGCACCTGTGTAATGACCATGCTGTTTAATTAGCTTCTTGATATGCCACAGCTGTCAAGTGGGTGGATTATCTTGGCAAAGGAGAAATGCTTACTAACAGGATTGTAAACAAATTTGTGCACAACATTTGAGAGAAAAAAGCTTTTTGTGCACACGGAAAATTGCTGGTATCTTTTATTTTAGCTCATGAAACATGGGACCAACACATTAAACGTTGAGTTTATATTTTTGTGCAAGTATATATTGCAAAACTCAAGCTTCAGTAATGAAATAGATCAGTTGGTGTAGCATTTGCGAGGCACAGTTGGGGATAAATTCAAATAATTTACAAATAGTTTGCTTTTTTATTTGACTGGATTGATGGTACCTACATATGCTGGTCATGGTACTTTCAAGACAACTGGGAAATAGGGGAGGGGGGGGGGGTCAATCCATGACATCAGTGTCAAAGTAGGATCTCTAGAAAGATGCCAGAGTTTCTGATTTGGAATTCAGAGTTGGATAACTGTTAAACTATCTTTCCCAGCCGAATCTCGTTTTTTTCAGAGTTACCAGTTGTCTTCAACGCACTGAAGTTTGTTCAACATTTTGAAATGAGTTTGAAAGGTTCAATATTCTAACATAAAATGTCTCAAGACGTAGAACTATTTTACAAGTCTATCTGTGTTTCCCTCAGAATGTTGTAATAACCTGATTTAGGATTGCTGAAAAGCAATTGCTTGGTGTGCATTACACAAACTATGACCATCATCCCTGCTCCTCTCCCTGTCCCCCACCTCAGATTCTGCAGCAGGTGTGGCCGTTTGTGGGTCAGTATCTGGAAAAGTTGCTGGTGGAGACCATCGCTCCCTCCATCCGTTCCTCCAGCACTCACCTCCAGACCCTCACCTTCACCAAGGTGGACTTTGGGGACAAGGTAACTTCTAAGATAAATTTCACCATTAAACACACTGCTTACAGGTCTCATCATACGGATACACTGTGACACTGTTTAAACACAGCACAAGATTTTATTTCACTCTCACTGAAGTGAACTTCAGACATATTGGTCAATGACCTTTTATAATTTTAAAATTATAATTTGACAACGACTGTTATATTTAGTGTATATTATGTTCTGTATGTAACTATGCTGTGTGTATGTTGTAGGCCATGAAGGTTGTGGGTGTGAAAGCACACACAGAGAATGAGAGGGGACAAGTTCTGCTGGACGTGTACATCAGGTGACCTTCAACCCTTCCATGTTTGACTTTCCTCCAGGTGTCACGTTCGTCATATTGATGAGACCAGGGCGCAGCGTGATATGAATACATACTTCTTTTAATAAAGAAAGAACACTAAACAAACTAACAAAATGAACGTGACGCTATATAAACCGAGTGCTGACAGACAACCACACAGACAATAACCCACAAAACCAAAATGGAAAATGACAACCTAAATGGGATCCCCAATCAGAGACAACAATAAACAGCTGCCTCTGATTGGGAACCAATTCAGGTCACTATAGACCTACATTTACCTAGACATACCAAAACCCCATAGATATACAAAAACCCTAGACAAGACAAAAACACACATACCACCCTCATCACACCCTGACCTAAACAAAATTAAGAACACAAAGATAACTAAGGTCAGGGCGTGACAGTAACCCCCTTCCCCCCAAGGTGCGGACTCCCGCCAGCAAACCTAAACCTATATGGGAGAGTCTGGGTGGGCGTCTAACCTTCGTGGCGGCTCTGGTTCTGGACGCCGCCCCCCCTTCTTTACACTGAGTCTGCTCTTGTGACCCGTGGATCATATATATATATGCCATTTAGCAGACGCTTTTATCCAAAGCGACTTACAGTCATGTGTGCATACATTCTACGTATGGGTGGTCCCGGGGATCGAACCCACTACCCTGGCGTTACAAGCGCCATGCTCTACCAACTGAGCTACAGAAGGACCATAATCGTCAGAGGCTCTGGACTGCAGATCCTCGCCGTAGGCCCCGGGCTGGGGACCCTCGCTGCATGGATCATCGCCAGAGACTCCGGACTGGGGACCGTCGCCGGACGCTCTGGACTGCCGAGGTGCACTGTAGGCCTGGTGCCGGCACTGGTGGTACCGGGCTGGGGACACGCACCCCAGTGCGAGGAGCAGGAACAGGGCGTACTGGACTGCCGAGGCGCACTGTAGGCCTGGTGCGTGGTGCCGGCACTGGTGGGACCAGGCTGGTGACACGCACCTCAGGGCGAGTGCGGGGAGGAGAAACAGGGCGTACTGGACCCTGGAGGCGCACTGGAGGAAGAGTGCGAGGAGTAGGAACAGGACACACCGGGTTGTGAAGGTACACTGGAGACCTAGTGTGTATAGCCGGCATCAATTGTTCTGGAACTTTAACACATGTTTCAGGATGAGTATGAGGAACTGACACAGATGGCATCGGACAGCTAACACGCTCGTCAGGGCGAATGCCGTGCATACTACGCCAAACCAACAGCTCTCTCTCTTCACTCTCCTCCAATTTCATCAACAACTCCTCGAATGTCTCAATCTCCCCTCCGTTCACTCTCCTACGATCTGTCCAATAACTCCTCGACAATCTGACTCACCCCTCAACTTCGCAGACTGCTCCATGTGCCTCCCCCCTAAAATGTTTTATTGGGGTTTCTGTGGCCTACCTTCCCGACGTCGTTGCTGTCCTCTCTTACTTCGCCGTTCCTCCTGCACAGTTTCCACCTGCCTCCATGGTAGGCGAGCCACTCCTGCCACGTCCAGGATCCTTTACCGTCCAGCATTTCGTCCCAGGTCCATTTTTCCACAAAGCGCTGTTCCTGCCTTTCACGCTGCTTGGTCCTGGTTTGGTGGGTTATTCTGTCACGTTCGTCGTATTGATGAGACCAAGGCGCAGCGTGATATGAATACAAACTTCTATTAATAAAGAAATAACACTAAACAAACAATATGAACATGCCGCTATATAAACCGAGTGCTGATAGGCAACTACACATAGACAATAACCCACAAAACCAAAATGGAAATGGCAACCTAAATAGGATCCCCAATCAGAGACAACGATAAACAGCTGCCTCTGATTGGGAACCAATTCAGGCCACCATAGACCTACATTTACCTAGACATACCAAAACCCCATAGATATACAAAAACCCTAGACAAGCGAAAACACACATACCACCCTCATCACACCCTTACCTAAACAAAATAATAAAGAAAAAAATGATAACTAAGGTCAGGGCGTGACACCAGGCCTCAAAAGCACCATTCACTCTCTCTTCAAAATGAGATCTACTGGGTATTGAAGATCATATCCGTTATACAAGGACCCATTATTGATTGCAATGTGTTACAGTATCCTTCTCTTTTACCATGCAGCTATGTTGGAAACGTTGAGATTAATGTGGAGGTGAAGAGGTATTTCTGCAAAGCAGGAGTCAAGGGAATACAGGTATGTTTTATCTTCTCTAGTCTATGATATGGCTGTGGGAGATTATCGAAAATAGGGAGAGAAAGAATGAATTGACAAAGAAAATAAGAAAGGGAGAGGCATGAAGGGATCTCGTTCCCACAGTAAGGTACCCGTAAGACTATAATTAACAGGGTTTTAGTCATTTACAAATGCCATCTTTTTTTTATATATAAACAAATAATTCAGTCTATAAAGTACATATAAACCCATTATAAACCTTTTATTGTTGCCATTCATTTTATATTAATGTATCCATATTCCTGCCTCTTTCAGCTGCACGGGATGATGAGGGTGATTCTAGAGCCTCTGATTGGAGATGTCCCCATCGTGGGCGCGGTCACCATGTTCTTCATCCGCAGGCCGGTGGGTACCTGGGACTGTCCCTCTCTTTCCTCCACACCTACCATAAGTCTGTCCATCTCTCCCTTCCTGTCCCCTTCCCCCCCAACACCACTATCGTCCACTCCCGGCTACTTGTCCATGCCTCCATTTGTTTACGTACTTCCCTTTCTCTTTGTATTGAAAGTCCTGAACCCCAACATTTGCTCCTCTGTTTTTCCCTCATCCCTTCACCCCTGTCCTGCAGAAACTGGACATCAACTGGACTGGATTGACCAACTTACTGGACATCCCTGGCCTGAAGTGAGTGAGGTTGACTCTGTCTGTTGTTAGTGTTCTGTAATTGGAGTCACTATATAATGTGATGATAATTCACTTCATATAACACATAACACAAAACTATACTTCACTACATCACATGATACCATCAACACTGTTATATGATGTGATATGCCACCTGACCAGGCTGTATAATGCTGTACTACTGTATTTATTGTATGTGTACTTCCGTATCTACTGTATATATGAAGTCGTGTGCTCCCTCACTGTGTTTCTCAGCATCATGTCTGACACTATGATAATGGACGCCATCGCCTCCTTCCTGGTTCTGCCCAACCGTCTGACTGTTCCCCTGGTAGCAGACCTGCACGTTGCCCAGCTACGCTCTCCTCTGCCCAGGGTGAGACCACACACTCCACAAACACTCTCCAGCCTGACTGTTCCCCTGGTAGCAGACCTGCACGTTGCCCAGCTACGCTCTCCTCTGCCCAGGGTGAGACCACACACTCCACAAACACTCTCCAGCCTGACTGTTCCCCTGGTAGCAGACCTGCACGTTGCCCAGCTACACTCTCCTCTGCCCAGGGTGAGACCACACACTCCACAAACACTCTCCAGCCTGACTGTCCCCCTGGTAGCAGACCTGCACGTTGCCCAGCTACACTCTCCTCTGCCCAGGGTGAGACCACACACTCCACAAACACTCTCCAGCCTGACTGTTCCCCTGGTAGTAGACCTGCACGTTGCCCAGCTATGCTCTCCTCTGCCCAGGGTGAGACCACACACTCCACAAACACTCTCCAGAAACTTGTTACGAATGACGGAGTCATCCATGATTCACCAAACTATATTTTCAAAAAGGAAGAAAAATACTTTAAGCATATGTTTTAATTTCAGTGTCCTCCATTTCCACTAATTGAAGTTAATTTTACGTTCTTTTTTTATTTAATAGTGTAAAATTAACAGTTTTACAGAAAGACTAATGTATAAGGGCACAGGGCAAGACCCAGATGCAGACACGGGAAGCAGATGGTTCGAGTCCCTGATATTTATTAGTATCCATGGGGCAGGCAAGAGAATGGTTGTGGACAGGCAAAAGATCATAACAAGGTCAGAGTCCAGGAGGTACAGAGTGGCAGGCAGCCTCGAGGTCAGGCAGGCAGGTTCAAAGTCAAGGCAGGCTTGGGTCAAAACTGGGAGGACTAGCAAAAAACAGAGAAAAGGACAAAGCAGGCGCACGGAGTAACACGCTGGTTGACTTGACAAAACAAGACGAACCGCAACAGACAGACAGAAAACTCAGGTATAAATACCCAGGGGATAATGGAGAAGATGTGTGACACCTGCAGGGGGTGGCGACGAGCACAAGGACAGGTGAAACACATCAGGGTGTGACATAATGTGAATGCCAAATTACAGAGGAACGTTTTGATGCAATTAATGCCTTAAACATCAGGGCTGGATATACTCAGAGGTCCGTTATTAGCGTGTTTTAAACACTCTTATAAAAATGTTTGATCATCAGATGCTCAGCAAGAAGGTCTGATTTCACTATTATTGAAACATAAATATAAAGATCCAGTCCACCTAAGAAACTGGAGTCCCCTTACACTTCAGTGTTGTGCTGAAAACATTCTAGCAAAATGCAAAGCGCATTGAATAAAAGTATTTTTCAGATATTATTCATCCTAATCAGACAGTTTTTTTTACTTGGACGATACATTGGAGATAATGTAAGACAAGTACTGGAAACAATAGAACACTATGAAAAATCGAGGAAACCGGGCCTGGTTATTCATAGCTGATTTTTAAAAAGCTTTTAATAAAGTACGAATACAATGTAATTATAAATGTCTCACTTATACAGTGGTATAGTAAACCCAGGTGTAAAATAGTAAATAATGGCTACTCAGAAAGTATTAAATTGTCAAGAGAATTAAAGCAAGGTTGTTCACTATCGGTATATCCTCCCACTTCCGACGCTGACAGAGAAGGCCGCCTCGCTTCGCGTTCCTAGGAAACTATGCAGTATTTTTTTTTTTTTTTACGTGTTATTTCTTACAATGGTACCCCAGGTAATCGTAGGTTTTATTACATACTGTCGGGAGGAACTATTGGATATAAGAGCAACGTCAACTCACCATCATTACGACCAGGAATACGACTTTCCCGATGCGGATCCTCTGTTTGGTCCACAACCCAGGATAATGGATTGGATCCCAGCCAGCGACCCAAGACAACGGCGACGTAGAAGGGGCAGACGGAGCGGTCTTCTGGTCAGGCTCCGTAGACAGGCGCATGGCACACCGTTCCCGAGCATACTACTCTCCAATGTCCAGTCTCTTGACAACAAGGTAGACGAAATCCGAGCAAGGATAGCATTCCAGAGAGACATCATAGACTGTAACGTTCTTTCTTTCAACGAAACATGGCTCACTTGAGACACGCTATCAGAGTCAGTACAGCCATCTGGTTTCTTCACGCATCGCGCCGACAGAAACAAGCATCTCTCTGGTAAGAAGAAGGGCGGGGGTGTATGCCTTATGATTAATGAGATGTGGTGTGATCATAGCAACATACAGGAAGTCAAGTCCTTTTGTTCACCTGACTTAGAATTCCTCACAATCAAATGCCGACCGCATTATCTACAAAGAGAATTCTCTACGATCATAATCACAGTCGTGTATATTCCCCCCAACCAGACACATCGGCGGCCCTGAAAGAACTTCATTCGACTCTTTGTAAACTGGAAACCACATATCCTGAAGCTGAATTTATTGTAGCTGGGGATTTTAACAAGGCTATTCTGAAAACAAGGCTCCCCAAATTCTATCAGCATAGCGATTGTGCTACCAGAGCTGGCAAAACCCTTGATCACTGTTATTCTAATTCCTCGACACATATAAGGCTCTCCCCCGCCCTCCCTTCAGAAAAGCTGACCACGACTCCATTTTGTTGCTCCCAGCCTATAGACAGAAACTAAAACAGGAAGCACCCGCACTCTGGTCTGTTCAACGCTGGTCCGACCAATCGGATTCCACGCTTCAAGATTGCTTCGATCACGTGGACTGGGATATGTTCCGCATTGCGGCGAGCGAGTTTATTAGCAAGTGCATCGGTGATGTTGTACTCACAGCGTCTATTAAAACATTCCCCAACCAGAAACCATGGATTGATGGCAGCATTCGCGCAAAACTGAAAGTGCGAAACACTGCTTTTAATCAGGGCAAGGTGACAGGAAACTTGACCGAATACAAACAGTGTAGCTATTCCCTCCGCAAGGCAATCAAACAAGCTAAGCGTCAGTATAGAGACAAAGTGGAGTCGCAATTCAATGGCTCAGACACGTGAGATGTGGCAGGGTCTACAATCAATCACGGACTACAAAAGAAAAAACAGCCCCGTCGTGGACCACGATGCCTTGCCCCCAGACAGACTTAACAAATCTTTTGCTTGCTTTGAGGACAATACAGTGCCACTGACACAGCCCGCTACCAAAACCTGCAGGCTCTCCTTCACTGTAGCCAACGTGAGTAAAACATTTAAACGTGTTAACCCTCGCAAGGCTGCAGGCCTAGACGGCATCCCCGGCTGCGTTCTCAGAGCATGCGCAGACCAGCTGGCTGGTGTGTTTACGGACATATTCAATCGCAGTCTGCTGTTCCCAGATGCTTCAAGAGGGCCACCATTGTTCCTGTTCCCAAGAAAGCTAAGGTAACTTAGCTAAATGATTACCGCCCTGTAGCACTCACTTCCGTCATCATGAAGTGCTTTGAGAGACTAGTCAAGGACCATATCACCTCCACCCTACCTGAAACCCTAGACCCACTCCAATTTGCTTACCGCCCCAATAGGTTCACAGACGACGCAATTGCCATCACAATGCACACTGCCCTAACCCATCTGGACAAGAGGAATACCTATGTAAGAATGCTATTCATCGATTACAGCTCAGCATTTAACACCATAGTACCCTGCAAACTCGTCATCAAGCTCGAGACCCTAGGTCTCGACCCCACCCTGTGCAACTGGGTCCTGGACTACCTGACGGGCAGCTCCCAGGTGGTGAGGGTAGGTAAACAACATTTCCACCCCACTGATCCTCAACACTGGGTCCCCACAAGGGTGCGTTCTCAGCCCTCTCCTGTACTCACTGTTCAACCACGACTGCGTGGCCATGCACGCCTCCAACTCAATCATCAAGTTTGCAGACGACGCTACAGTGGTAGGCTCGATTACCAACAACGCCGAGATGGCCTACAGGGAGGAGGTGAGGGCCCTCGGAGTGTTGTGTCAGGAAAATAACCTCACACTCAATGTCAACAAAACAAAGGAGATGATCGTGGACTTCAGGAAACAGCAGAGGGAGCAGCCCCACATCTACATTGACGGGACAGTAGTGGAGAGGGTGGAAAGTTTTAAGTTCCTCGGTGTACACATCACGGACAAACTGAAATGGTCCACCCACACAGAGAGCATGGTGAAGAAGGCGCAGCAGCGCCTCTTAACCTCAGGAGGCTGAAGAAATTTGGCTTGTCACCAAAAACACTCACAAACTTTTACAGATGCACAATCGAGAGCATCTTGTCGGGCTGTATCACTGCCTGGTACGGCAACTGCTCCGCCCACAACCGTAAGGCTCTTCAGAGGGTAGTGAGGTCTGCACAACGCATCACCGAGTGCAAACTACCTGCCCTCCAGGACACCTACACCACCCGATGTCACAGGAAGGCTAAAAAGATCATCAAGGACAACAACCACTGCATCTTCACCCCGCTATCATCCAGAAGGCGAGGTCAGTACAGGTGCATCAAAGCAGGGACCGAGAGACTGAAAAACAGCTTCTTTCTCAAGGCCATCAGAATGCTAAACAGCCATCACCAACATTGAGTGGCTGCTGCCAACATACTGACTCAACTCTAGCCACTTTAATAATGGAAAAATTGATGTAATCAATTTATCACTAGCCACTTTAAACAATGCCACTTTATATAATGTTTTCATACCCTACATTACTCATCTCATGTATATACTGTACTCTATACCATCTACTGCATCTTGCCTATGCCGTTCGGGCATCACTCATTCATATATCACTCATTCATATATTTTTATGTACATATTCATATTCATTCCTTTACACTTGTGTGTATAAGGTCGTTGTTGTGGAATTGTTCGGTTATATTACTTGTTAGATATTACTGCATGGTCGGAACTAGAAGCACAAGCATTTCCCCACACTCGCATTAATATCTGCTAACCATGTGTATGTGACAAATAAATTTGATTTTATTTTTATTTATTGTGGCTATCGAAATGTTAGCTATTAAAATCAGGTCCAACGATAATATCAAGGGGCTAGAAATCCCAGGCTTAAAGACCAAGGTATCGTTGTATGCCCGACATCTGGTGCAATGATGCAAACAATTACTTTGATAGAACCCACAATCTACAGTATCTGCAATATTAAAGCTGATCTAACCCCTAGAAATATATCTACATATTTTTTAAACTCTCCACAAAAACTCTCAAACACTCCTTAAACACACACATTTACTCAGACCACAGACTCTATGAATCTTATCTGAGCGTGCTGTCAACCTCTGACCCATAGTTATTCAGACATTACACATAATAGAGCTTATACCAGTATCAATCCTCTCACTGTCCCTCCCTCCCTCCTGAAATACTCCATTGCACCCTCTCTCTCTGAATCCCCTCTCTCTCTCTCTCTCTCTCTCTCTCTCTCTCTTAGGGTGTGGTACGTATCCACCTCTTGGAGGCTGATGACCTGCCAGCTAAGGACAACTACATGAAGGGAGTGATAGCGGGGTTGTCTGACCCGTATGCTCTGTGTAGGGTGGGAACTCAGACTTTCACCTCCCACGTTGTGGACAACACTGTCTGTCCCAAGTGGGGAGAGATGTATGAGGTGAGGGGGCCAGGAGCCGGAGGATTGTAAAATCACTCATTCCTCTTTCATTGAATGTCACTGCCACATATTAGTGTTGCATTTACTGTTGGAAAATAGCATGTCTTGATTTCCATACCTTTATTTAGGAAGATAATGCATTACTTGGTAGAGAATGCATTGGTCCGGTAATGGAGTTGGGATTCCCCTATATGTGTGTGTCTATTAAGGGAAATCCACTGCCAACTGAGTAATTATATACAGTACACAGCCACATTGTCTCCTCATTCATGTCCTGTGTTTGGTCCTCATGGTGTTGTGTATGTCCATGTGTGTGTGTGTCAGGTCATAGTCCATGAAGTACCAGGTCAGGAGCTGGAGGTGGAGGTTTATGACAAAGACCCAGACAATGATGACTTTCTGGGGAGGTAGCTACATCTCTCTGCCTGCCTGCCTGCCTGCCTGCCTGCCTGCCTGCCCATGGGTTTCTGTGTGCCGCACTGCCACTTTTTTACTGACTCCCATGACCTTTCACCTCTCATAATCCTACCACTGAGTCAAAAGGAGAAGGATATAAAGTCTCCTAGTGTTTTAAATGTAGTGTTATCCTCTTGTCCTTAAATACTACTGGTTCTCCTTTCCTTTTTTTTCCTCCATCGTCTTGATTTCTCTCTGTTTTTGTTTATTTCTCTATTTGTCTCTCTCCCTCTTTCCATTTTCCTCCAGAACCAAGATAGATTTGGGTATCGTGAAGAAGTCCAAAATTGTTGATGAAGTGAGTTATTTGTATTATTGAATGTCTGATAAAGTTAGACATTTAACAAGATAACAATTTAACAAGATGACTCACAACCCATTTAGAAGTAATGTCTATGCTTTCCCCATTACATTATCATCACAATCTGTATATTTATGTTTGTTTCTCAGTGGTTCACTCTGAAAGAAACCAAGTCAGGACGTGTCCATTTCAGACTGGAGTGGTTGGTCTTGTTGCCCAATACGGAGCGACTGGAACAGGTCTGCATCCATATCCTCCCTATCGTAATATTCCTCCCGCAGTCAATGTGAAAGGAATATGATGCTCAGGCTGTCTTGTATGGTTAAACTTTGTGGTGACTATGTACACTGGCAGTGAGCCCGTAGTGAAGGAATGTGCAGATTGAACATTGCTTAGAGCTGAGTGCCTCTTCCCTTCTCCCCTCTCCACTCCTCCCCCAGGTTCTTCAGAGGAACGAGAGCATGACGGTGTCCAGTAAGACCTCTGACCCCCCCTCGGCAGCTATCTTGGCAGTGTATCTGGACAAGGCTGAAGCCCTTCCTGTGAGTCACCACACCTCATCAACCTCTCCCCCCTCCTCTCTCAGCCCAAAGCTACTTCCTGTCTGTGGCTTTGCTAGGGTACAGCTGAAACTGTCGTTAGGGTTCTTGTTACAGAGTTGTTCCCTGCCATCTGCCCTTTTTCACTTCCCATCACTGAGCTGAGATCATTTGATAGGTGTAAGGAATATCTCCACCTAGCTTTCAGGTAGGCTAGGTGGAGTTTCTGCCATGTTGCTTTCACGTACCCAGTCCTATTTGATCTGTTAAGGGGAGTGAATGGCAGGTGAGGAGCGAGAACAACAGCCATAGTGGTGGTGTGTTCAGCTTTAGACTTCCTGAAACTGTTTGCACACAGCTCTGTTGTTTCCTCTGTGCGTCAGGACGGCTTTGATTTCTATACTGTTTTTCGGTGGTTGCCATGCAACATCTATGACATTGGTTACCAGTCCTAGCTCTATAGCACTACAGAGTGTGCAGGCTTTTGTTACAAACCAAATTAAATCATATCAAACTTTATTTGCCATATGTGCCGAATACAACAAGTGCAGGCTTTACCGTGAAATGCTAACTTACAAGCCCTTAACCAACAGTGCATTTCAAGAAGATGAAAGTAGGCTTAAATTAAAAGTAATAATAAAAAGTAACACAATAAGAATAACAATAACGAGGCTATATACAGGGGGCACCGGTACCGAGTCAGTGTGCAGGGGTACAGGCTAGTTGAGGTAATCTGTACATGTAGGTGGGGGCGAAGTAACTATGCATAGGAAACAAACAAACAGCGAGTAGCAGCAGTGTACAAAAGGGAGGGGGGTCAATGTAAATATTCCGGTGGCGATTTTATAAATTGTTCAGCAGTCTTATGGCTTGTGGGTGGAAGCTGTTGAGGAGCCTTTTGGTCCTAGACTTGGCCATCCGGTACAGCTTGCTGTGCAGTAGCAGTGAAAACAATCTAACTTGGGTGACTGGAGTCTCTGACAATTTTATGGGCTTTCCTCTGACACCGCCTATTATATAGGTCCTGGATGGCAGGAAGCTTGGCCCCAGTGAGGTACTGGGCCGTTCGCACTACCCTCTGTAGCGCCTTATGGTCAGATTCCGAGCAGTTGCCATACCAGGTGGTGATGCATCTGGTCAGTATGTTCTCGATGGTGCAGCTGTAGAAGCTTTTGAGGATCTGGGGGAGCCATGCCAAATCTTTTCAGTCTCCTGAGGGGGAAAAGGTTTTGTCGTGCCCTCTTCACGACTGTCTTAGTATGTTTGGACCATGATAGTTTGTTGGTGATGTGGACACCAAGGAACTTGAAACTCGACCGCTCCACTTCAGCCCCGTCGATGTTAATGGGGGCATGTTCGGCCCGCCTTTCCCTGTAGTCCATGATCAGCTCCTTTGTCTTGCTCACATTGAGGGAGAGAGAGGTTGTTGTCCTGGCACCACACTGCCAGTTCTCTGACCTCCTCCCTATAGGCCTTCTAATTTTTGTCAGTGATCAGCCCTACTACTGTTGTGTCGTCAGCAAACTTAATGATGGTGTTGGAGTCGTGTTTGGCCACGCAGTCGTGGGTGAACAGGGAATACAGGAGGGGACTAAGTACACTCCCCTGAGGGGCCCCAGTGTTAATGATCAGCATGGCAGACATGTTGTTACCTACTCTTACCACCTGGGGTCGGCCCGTCACGAAGTCCAGGATCCAGTTGCAGAGGGAGGTGTTTAGTCCCAGAGTCCTTAGCTTAGTGATGAGCTTTGTGGGCACTATGGTGTTGAACGCTGAGCTGTAGTCAATGAACAGCATTCTCACATAGGTGTTCCTTTTGTCCAGGTGAGAAATAGCGGTGTGGAGTGCGATTGAGATTGCGTCATCTGTGGATCTGTTGGGGCGGTATGCGAATTGGAGTGGGTCTAGGGTGTCCGGGAGGATGCTGTTGATGTGAACCATGACCAGCCTTTCATAGCACTTCATGGCTACCGACGTGAGTGCCACATAGTCATTTAGGCAGGTTACCTTCACTTCCTTGGGCACAGGGACTATGGTGGTCTGCTTGAAACATGTAGGTATTACAGACTCGTTCAGAAACTCGTTACTGAAGACGGAGTCATCTATGATTCTCCGAATGATATTTTAAAAGCGGAAGCTAATTATATCAGGCAAGGAATTCTTTCCAAATAATAAAAAAAAAGGAAAATTAACAAATGTACAGAAAGATCAGTGCGAAGGCCAAATTACAGAGGAAGAACTTTGAGGCTATTAAATCTGTTCAGTCTGAAAAAAACCCAGAGCTTGATGGCATACTGGTAGTTTTTTTATATATAATAAAAGCTCCATTGTTAGATTGTTCTAACATCTCCTATAGAAATGGGAGTCTGTCAGGTACTCAGCAGGAAGGTCTGATTTCTCTATTATTAAAACAAGACCCAGATGGCAAATATAAAGACCCAGTCTATCTAAAGAAACTGGAGGCCCCTTACACTTCAATGTTGTGATGCAAAAATACTAGCGAAATGTGTAGCACTCAGAATTAAAAGGGTTTTAACAGGTATTGTTCATCCTGATCAGACAGGTTTTTTACATGGACGATACATTGGAGATAATATACGACAACTATTAGAAATAATAGAACATCATGAAACATCTAAGAATCCAGGAATGGTATTTATAGCGGATTTTGAAAAGGCATTTGATAAAGTAAGACTGGATTTTAAAAAGAAAAATGCCTGGATATTTTCTATTTTGGTAATTCTCTTATAAAATGGGTAAAAATAATGTATAGCAACCCCAGGTGTAAAATAGTAAATCACGGCTACTTCTCAGAGAGTTTTGAATTGTCAAGAGGAGTTAAACGAGGGTGTCCGCTGTCACCATATCTATTCGTTATGGACATCGAAATGCTATTAAAATCTGATCCAATAACAACATTAGAGGATTAGAAATCCAAGGCTTAAAAACAAACGAGTGGAGGACAGAGGAGCCTCTTAAAGAAGAAGTTACAGGTCTGTGAGAGCCAGAAATCTTGCTTGTTTGTAGGTGACCAAATACTTATTTTCCACCATAATTTGCAAATAAATTCATAAAAAATCCTACAATGTGATTTTCTGGATTTTTTCCCCTCATTTTGTCTGTCTTAGTTGAAGTGTACCTATGATGAAAATTACAGGCCTCTTTCATCTTTTTAAGTTGGAGAACTTGCACAATTGGTGGCTGACTAAATACTTTTTGCCCCACTGTATAAAACAACGCAAGATTCAAGACTTCATGCTTTTCAGCTAAAATTATTATATCGAATTCTTGCCACCAACAAAATTTTGAATATTTGGGGCATAAAATCATCGAAGCTCTGCAGATTTTGATGTGAGGATACAGAATCAATAGACCATTTATTTTGGTATTGCCCTCAGGTAGCCTGTTTCTGGTCTCAGATTCAGGAATGGCTGAAAATGCATATTGATCTAAAATTGACCCTAGAAATAGTACTGTTAGGAGATCTGGAGAGACCGGGTCAGTCAATTACTAATATACTAATACTTTAAGTAAAAGTATTTAACTTCAACACGCAATCTGTAGATTTGATTAGATAGATTGAAATTGTACATTAAACATCATAGCATAGTTGAAAGATATGTGTTGCGTAGAAACACAAAGTGGGTGGCCAGCAGAGATAGATGGGTTGGGCTGAGGGAAGCTGAGGGTTGGGATGTGGGATTGGAGACAAGTGGGAGTGGAGTTGCTGTGTGTGAGAGAGAATGATGGTCAAATGATAAAGGGGAAAAAAGTCCAAATAAAACATGATGGAAGTACATTTGAATGACACGAAGTCATGGTGTTTTTACAACTAATGCCGGTTTGCCTGAGGCTGATGCCGTGCAGGTGTTTGTACACATGCATATACACACACTCTCATTCAAGTAAACACATACAAGAACACACACATACATGTAGTAGTGCCAGACATGCACACAAATATATAAAGTAGGCATTGCTGTTATGATTTCAGTTGTTCTTGATGTCCTTTGTTTTTAAAAATGTTATATTCTTTTGCATTGTTGTTTGTTCTTCTGTCTTTTCCTTTTTTAAATCTTTAGTTCATTCTCTTGGTTGTTGGTGCATTGGGGGGTTATTGGGGTTGGGGAATGGAATTATTATATTTTTTTTTTTTTAATCATTCTGGGAGGGAACTATGGGAGGGGTCTCGAATGGTTGAGGGACAGCTATTGGGGGGATCTTGGAGGGTTCGGGATTCACAAAATTGTGATAAGGAAACTATGACATATATTTTATATCACTATCATGCACACGCACACGCACACGCACACATAAGGATGGCTCTGTTGCGAAAAGACTGATACATGTATGATAGTGTCTTGATGCAGTATTGTTTGTCCTTCATGTTCTAATTCTGTTACACCTTCCCTGTGTTTTTGTAATACATTTAAAAAAAAGACACGGTCAGGGAGAGGTTGAAAATGTCAGTGAAGACACTTGACAGTTGGTCCGTGCATGCTTTGAATACACGTCCTGGTAATCCATCTGGCCCAGCGGCTTTGTGAATGTTGACCTGTTTAAAGGTTTTGTTCACATCGGCTACCGAGAGCGTTATCACACAGTTATCCAGAACAGCCGTTGCTATTGTGCATGCTTCAGTGTTATTTGCCTCGAAGCGAGCATAAAAGGCATTTAGCTCGTCTTGTGGGCTCGCGTCACTGAGCAACTCGCGTCTGGGTTTCCCTTTATAGTCCGTAATAGTTTTCAAGCCCTGCCACATCCGACGAGCGTCAGTGCCGGTGTAGTATGTTACAATCTTAATCCTGTATTGACGCTTTGCTTGTTTGATGGTTCGTCTGAGGGCATAGCAGGATTTCTTATAAGCGTCTGGATTAGTCTCCCGCTCCTTGAAAGCGGCAGCTCTAGCCTTTAGCTCGAAGCTGATGTTGCCTGTAATCCATGGCTTCTGGTTGGGTTGTCTACGTACAGTCACTATGGGGATGACGTCATCGATGCACTTATTGATGAAGCCGATGACTGAGGTGGTATACTCCCCAATGCCATTGGATGAATCCCAGAACATATTCTAGTCTGTGCTTGCAAAACAGTACTGTAATGTAGCATCCGCCTCATCTGACCACTTCTCTATTGAGCGAGTCACTGTTACTTCCGGCTTTAGTTTTTGCTTGTAAGCTGGAATCAGGAGGATAGAATTGTGGTCAGATTTGCCAAATGGAGGGCGGGGGAGAGCTGTGTGTGGAGTAAAGGTGGTCTAGGATTTTTTTTTCTGGTTGCACATGTGACATGCTGGTATTTTTTTTGTTGCCTGCATTAAAGTTCCCGGCCACTTGGAGTGCCGCTTCTGGGTGAGCATTTTCTTCTTCGCTTATGGCCTTATAGAGTTGGTTGAGAGCGGTCTTAGTGCCAGCTTCGCTTTGTGGTGGTAAATAGACAGCTACAAATAATGCAGATGAGAAACTCTCTCGGTAGATAGTGTGGTTGACAGCTTATCATAAGGTACTCAACCTCTGGCGAGCGATACCTCAAGACTTCTTTAATATTAGACATCGCGCACCAGCTGTTATTGACAAAAAGACACACACCCCTATCCCTCGTCTTAACAGAGGCAGCGCCTCTGTTCTGCTGGTGCATGGAAAATTCCGCCAGCTCTATATTGTCCGTTTCTTCGTTCAGCCACGTCTCGGTGAAACATAAGATGTTACAGTTTTTAATGTCCCATTGGTAGGATTATCTTTTTTTTTTTAAATCTAACGATTGCACGTTAGCAAGGCAAATGGAAGGCATTGGGAGTTTACTTTCTTGCCTCCGGGTACTCAGAAGGATCCCCAATCTGCATCCCCTTTTTCCAGCGTCTTTTCTTCACGCAAAAGGTGTGGATCTGGGCCTGTTCCAGTGAAAGCAGGGTATCCTTCTCGTCTGACTCATTAAAGGAAAAAGTTTCTTCCAGTCCGCAGTGACTGTTCTGAGCCATGTTCTTCGGCCCCATCTTTACTGTCTTAACTAATCAATTCTAATCATCAATAGTAGTGCTGAGCAATTAGTACTTTTTGAGGTCAGTTCGATTTCGGTTTGATTATGAAAAGATAACCACAGTATTATTAAATAATGGAATAGCAATGATTTTAGAGATTTTTTTAATGCACATTTCAAGGCTTAAAGATAGTAAAAATTAAATGCCAAAACACAGAACATATTCCATTGTCTGTGTCAGGTCTACATTGGGTTGACATCAATAGAAAAAGGGTCTTTACTATGAAATAACACAATATTTCAGTTGTGTATATTACCAAATATACTAGCATCACTACTCTGGACGGTTCTGACCTAGAATACGTGGACAACTATAAATACCTAGGTGTCTGGCTAGACGGTAAACTCTCCTTCCAGTCTCATATCAAACATCCCGAATCCAAAATCAAATCTAGAATCGGCTTTCTATTTCACAACAAAGCCTCCTTCACTCACGCTGCCAAACTTACCCTAGTAAAACTGACTATCCTACCGATCCTCGACTTCGACGATGTCATCTACAAAATAGCTTCCAATACTCTACTCAGCAAATTGGATGTAGTCAATCACAGTGCCATCAGTCTTGTTACCAAAGTGCCTTATACCACCCACCACTGCGACATGTATGCTCTAGTCGGCTGGCCCTCGCTACATATTCTTCACCAGACCCACTGGCTCCAGGTCATCTATAAGTCTTTGCTAGGTAAAGCTCCTCCTTATCTCAGCTCACTGGTCACCACACTCACCCGTAGCACACGCTCCAGCAGGTATATCTCACTGGTCATCCCAAAGCCAACACCGCCTTTGGCCGCCTTTCCTTCCAGTTCTCTGCTGCCAGTGACTGGAACGAACTGCAAAAATTTCTGAAGCTAGAGACTTACATTTCCCTCACTAACTTTAAACATCAGCTATCTGAGCAGCTAACCAATCGCTGCAGCTGTACATAGTCCATCTGTAAATAGCCCACCCAATCTACCTACCTCATCCCCATATTGTTTTTATTTACTTTGCTGCTCTTTTGCACACCAGTATCACTACTTACACACCATCATCTGCTCATCATCATCTGCTCATCTATCACTCCAGTGTTATCTGCTAAATTGTAATTACTTTGCTACTATAGCCTATTTATTGCCATACCTCCTCATGCCATTTGCACACACTGTATGTAGACTTTTTTTTCCTATTGTGTTATTGACTGTACGCTTGTTTATTCCATGTGTAACTCTGTGTTGTTGTTTCTGTCGCACTACTTTGCTTTATCTTGGCCAGGTCGCAGTTGTAAATGAGAACTTGTTCAACTAGCTTACCCGGTTAAATAAAGGTTAAATAAAAAATCAAATAAAACGCTGTGTTTATATAAGGGAATTCAAGTAATTGAACCAACGTCAGTCAAGTAATTTTTTTAATAACTGGATTTTTTAAATGTTGGTTAATCGCGCCACACTAATTGGTTGTGTTAGCGCTGGGCCGGAACAAACCCCTCGTAGTGTTGTTAATGTTGGTTGTTTGTGTTTGCATTATATTTCAACGTGTGTTTCTATGTTTGTGTTTTAGATGAAGAAGGGCAATAAAGAACCTAGTCCCATGGTCCAGTTGTCTGTACAGGACACCACTCGAGAGAGCAGGGTAAGACTACCAGAGCAGAGACTTACTTGACTTATTCCATTCAGCTCCTATAGTGGAGAAAATGACCAAACAGTGCTACCACAGTAGTAGACTATCTTTGCTTTGAAGTCAAACTCCCTCCTATTTCACACTCTAAATGTTCCTTCACGCTGCTTTCAGACCTGTTGGACGACCATCAACCCAAAATGGGAGGATGCCTTCACCTTCTTTATCCCAGATCCACACAAGCAGTCAATAGACATTCAGGTATCTTGACATTCTAACTCCATTGGATAACATGTTCTGCACCCATTTGTCATCATGTTCATTTAATGAATGCTGCATTTGTCTTTCTTCCACATAGCATTCTGTTCAATGACCGCAGTCTCTTTTCTCTGTGTGTATTCTTCACTCAACATTCTTACTATCCTCCCATGTTTGTCTCAGGTGAAGGACAATGACCGGATACAGACTCTAGGTAGTCTGTCCATCCCTCTGTCCCGCCTGCTGTCGGGCCCCAACCTGTCTCTGGACCAGTGGTTCCAGCTAGACAAATCTGGCCCTGCCAGCCGCATCTACATCAACACTGTACTCAGGGTAAGGACTGGTACCTCCTCAATCCCAACCTACAGGTTGATGCACATCTAAAAACAAATTGCTCAGTTTGGCCTGTGTATTGTATTATTCTATCTATCTCATTCTTTTTCTTTCTTTCTTTCTTTTTTTTCTTTCTTTCTTTCTTACTTTCCCTTTTTCTCTCTCTCTCTCTCTCTCTCTCTCTCTCTTTCTTTCTTTCTTTCTTTCCTTTTTCTCTCTCTCTCTCTCTCTCTCTCTTTCTTTCTTTCTTTCTTTCTTTCTTTCTTTCCTTTTTCTCTCTCTCTCTCTCTCTCTTTTTCTTTCTTTCCTTTTTCTCTCTCTCTCTCTCTCTCTCTCTCTCTCTCTCTTTCTTTCTTTCTTTCTTTCTTTCTTTCCTTTTTCTCTCTCTCTCTCTCTTTCTTTCTTTCTTTCTTTCTTTCTTTCTTTCTTTCTTTCTCTCTTTCTTTCTTTCTTTTCAGGTGTTATGGTTAGATGAGGAAAACATCCCCACTTGCTCTACAGAAGCAGCCAAACTAGCAGCAGGTCTCTCAAAGATACGCCCCCAACAGACCTCCCCAGACCCCAGCTTTGCCACAGAGGTAAATAATGCCATGTTTATGAGATAGCAATGTTGAAGAATGTGAGTCTGTGATGAACTAAAGTGTTTTGTTGTTTTAGGGGGTGCTGAGAATCCACCTTCTGGAGGGCCAAAATCTGGTCCCCAAGGACAACATGATGGGGGGCATGGTGAAGGGCAAGAGTGACCCCTATGTCAAGATCAACATTGGGGGTGAGACCTTTGAAAGCCGAGTCATCAATAGGAACCTCAACCCCACCTGGAACGAGATGTATGAGGTAGGATATTACATAGTGGCCATGATTTTATTTGGTCGAGCCAATAAATCAAATCTTGTGAAATCAAATCTTAATTTCAAATCAGATATTTTTAACAAAACAAATAAAGCCATTGTTCCAAACGGACACTCATGCCACTGTAGGGTAATAATGAGTCCAAGGAGGTCTCTGCACTTCAGTAAACAGTAGAACCATAGAACGACTGCTCAACAACCAGGACAGCAGGCTTAAACTGAGAACTTGTCTCTTATTTTGAGGAAAATATTAGGTGACCTAAAAATGTCAGTGTTTCCCTGTATGTTTCCAGTGTTAGTATGTAGAATACTGCCCTTACTGAAGCTGTTGTTGTGTTGTCTCCCAGGTGGTTCTGACCACACTGCCTGGCCAGGAGCTGCATGTAGAGCTGTTTGATAAGGACATGGACATGAAGGATGACTTCATGGGAAGGTATGCAGGCTGTGACCCAATGACATCCTAGTCTATATATAGTGCACTACTTTAGGGTGCCATTTGGGATGCAAACAGTCTCTGGGAATTAGATAGATTTCTATGGCAGGGACATGTAACTACTCCCATAGATTTATTTTTGCTCCATATGACATGTATTTGTACAGTAGCTGGCTCTCTAAGTAGTTTGTTCTCTGATAGTGATGTACTGGTACAGGTTGAAGATCAGTCTGAAGGATATCATCACCTCTCAATACATGGACCAGGTGAGATCTACCTGCCTGCATGGGAGTTGACATGGCTACATACTCTAATTTAAACAAACCAGTCACTGCACTGAATGTTGAACTTTACCATCCTATGTGAAAGCTTTTTAGTTACCCTGTTTCAATGGTAGGCTACACTGTGAGTTGTTGTCTCTCTTATCCAGTGGTACACTCTGAATGATGTGAAGTCAGGTCGCCTTCACCTGGTACTGGAGTGGGTACCAACAGTATCACAACTAGACAGACTGGATCAGGTCAGTCCTATTCTTCCAGTTTTAAATTCATCCCCCAGATATTTGCAGTACTAAACAGTAGAGTAATATATCCTTATACACATACAGTGCATTCGTATTAAACAGTAGAGTAATATATCCTTATACACATTCAGTGCATTCGTATTAAACAGTAGAGTAATATATCCTTATACACATACAGTGCATTCAGTACTAAACAGTAGAGTAATATATCCTTATACACATACAGTGCATTCGTATTAAACAGTAGAGTAATATATCCTTATACACATACAGTGCATTCGTATTAAACAGTAGAGTAATATATCCTTATACACATACAGTGCATTCGTATTAAACAGTAGAGTAATATATCCTTATACACATACAGTGCATTCGTATTAAACAGTAGAGTAATATATCCTTATACACATACAGTGCATTCGTATTAAACAGTAGAGTAATATATCCTTATACACATACAGTGCATTCGTATTAAACAGTAGAGTAATATATCCTTATACACATACAGTGCATTCGTATTAAACAGTAGAGTAATATATCATACACATACAGTGCATTCGTATTAAACCCTTTCCATACAGTTTTTTAAACAGTTTTTTTATACACATTTTCGTTACAGCCTTTTTGTAAAATAGATTTTTTAGAGTAAATCCTTATACAATCAGTGCATTCACACATACACATACCCCCTTATAATGACAAAACAGCCTTATACACATACAGTGCAAAACAGGTTTTTAGTAATATATCCTTATACACATACAGTGCATTAAAAACATTTCTACTAAATAATGTGTGTAGATTGATGAGGGGAGAAAAAAAACAATTGAATCAATTTTAGAATAAGGTTGTAACGTAACAAAATGTGGAAAAAGTCAAGGGGTCTGAATACTTTCCAAATGCACTGTAATTTAGGAGTTATTAAGGACATCATGTTGAGATCATAGAATCTGTTGTGCAAATGATACCTGAGTACAAAACATAACAATATACACTGAACAAAAATATGAACGCAACACGTAAAGTATTGGTCTCATGTTTCATGAGCTGAAATAAAAGATCCCAGACATGTTCCAGCTTATTTCTCTCAAATTGTGTGTACAAATTTGTTTACATCCCTGTTAGTGAGCATTTCTCCTTTGTCAAGATAATCCATCCTTCCCATGCCCTCCCATCATTGCACCCCTGCCAAGTCACGTGCAATCGATAGATTAGGGCCTAATGAATTTATTTCAATTGAATGATTTCCTTAAATGAACTGTAACTCAGCACAATTTTTGAAATTGTTGCATGTTGTGTTTTTGTTCAGTATAATAGGCAGTAGAAAACAGTAGAGTAATGCAACCTGAAACACAGTGCCATACAGTCCCACTGACCTGTTTACATTTCCCTCAGGTGTTCCAGTTTCAGTCCAGGCAGTCTTACCACAACAAAGCCTTTCCATCCATGGCTCTACTGTTTGTGTTTGTGGAGAGGGCTGACGGCCTACCTGTGCGTCTAATCTACCTCTTTCTCAGTTTGGAAGGGATCTCATGACTTTGTGTGCAGAGCTTATGATAATGATGTTATGTTTGTTATGTTTAGAAGACTCATTCTATTTTGCATATGAATACGGTGTTTATTTTTGTGCACATCTCGTGTGTGTGTGTGTTTGTTTATTGTGGTGTGTTTCTAGCTGAAGAAAAGTGGGAAGGAGCCAAAAGTGGGAGCTGAACTTGTTGTGGGGGGGACCTCCCATAAAACGACGGTGAGATAGAGAACTCATGCAATATGTCCCGTTTAAAATTGACATATGACACTGTAAAACCCCTAATAAGCAAGTAATTTGTTTGACTACAAAGTATAAATAAAAACGTTTTGTTCATAAAGTCAGTCTCGTCCAAAAAAGAGATTTGTGAGATGATAGGGGAAAAATGGTATGTCACGGAATTAAGGATACCGTGACAGTTTTCATTGGGTTGGGATTATTTATTTTAATCCTGCCCACATGCCCACAGCTGGCAGCACCCAAGTAATCATCAATTACACAAAATACCTTTTGCAGTTAAAATCCCATGTACCAAAAAAGGTTAAATGAGTTTCCATCGCATTTTCAACTCTACTGATGGTTTTCTCACCCAATTTTTTGCCATTATATATAGATAGTGTACCCACTCTGGTTTTGGCAAGTGTGCTGTAGCCAACAGCTTGCAGATACAGTGCGGGTAGGCTAGTCTACATGATTAGATTATTTGAATTTGTCAAAAGGCAGCCAAGCATCAATGATTATGTCTCCAAAATAAGACTAATAATCCTGCCCCTTTCCAGTAAATATCTCTGTCAGTGAATTACAGCTCATGCCTCCTTTCTATGTCTTTTAAGGTGTGTGATCGCACCATCTCACCCCAGTGGGACGAGGCTTTTTACTTCCTGGTTCATGACCCTAGAGAGGAGATCCTCATAGTGAAGGTGAGTGTGTATGTTACTTTTTAGATAAGAGCTTAAAGATGTGTGCTTTTATAAAAGGGTGTCATCTATCCTTCTTCCATTTTCTCTTATACTAGTTGTCTCACAGTTGGACCTTGCCTATTGGTTCTCTGGTGGTACCAGTCAGAAAGCTGCTGTCAGAACCAGATCTGGTCCTGGATCAGTGGCTGAATCTGGATGGAGCCTCCCCTGATAGTCAGATTCTACTGAGGGCTGAACTGAAGGTGAGACACACTCTTGCACTTACAGTACTTTAGAAACACTATCTTAACCAGTAGGAGGCACTATAGACGTGTATTGATTCAATACATTATGTTTTGTAATAAGGTTGTATGGTGGAGGTATTGAATGTGTTGTTCTTCTACAGGTGCTGTGTCCCAAGAAGTGTGAGATTGATGTGGAGAGGGCAGATCAACCCAGAGCTCGAGCCGCATCTACTGCTGAACAGATACTGGAGAGAGACACAGTGCAGCAGAGGTAGAACAAATGAGGGTGTACTAATACACACACACACACACACACAAGATTGACCAATTTCTCTGTTCTTCCACCATGTCTGTTCAGGTGTATTTCAGTGGACACTCCCAGTGCTCCATCCCCCAGCCCTTCCTCTATCCCAGCACCTGTACCAGAGCCAGAGGAGTCTAAGAGGGTAACAGTTACTGAGATGGTACCTGAGGAGGTCACTGAGGAACCCTGTCTTCCTGGAACACTCCCAACACACACCAACCCTGAGCCCAGCTTTGGCTCTGAGGTAAGAAGCAGTGTGCCAGTGTTTTATTTAATTTAATTTATTTCACCTTTATTTAACCAGGTAGGCCAGTTAAGAACAAGTTCTCATTTACAACTGCGACCTGGCCAAGATAAAGCAAAGCAGTGCGGCACAAACAACACAGAGTTACACATGGAATAAACAAACATACAGTCAATAACAATAGAAAAGTCTACATACAGTGTGTGCAAATGAACTAAGATTAGGGAGGTAAAGCAATAAATTGGCCATAGTGGCGAAATAATTTACGATTTAGCAATTAAACACTGGAGTGATAGATGTGCAGAAGGTGAATGTGCAGGTAGAGATACTGGGGTGCAAAGGAACAACAACAAAAAATATAACATGGGGATGAGGTAGTTGGGTGGGCTATTTACAGATGGGCTATGTACAGGTGCAATGAACTGTAAGCTGCTCTGTCAGCTGATGCTTCGAGTTAGTGAGGAAGATATGAGTCTCCAGCTTCAGTGATTTTTGCAATTCGTTCCAGTCATTGGCAGCAGAGAACTGGAAGGAAAGGCGGCCAGTGAAATATACCTGCTGGAGCGCGTGCTATGGGTGGTGCTGCTATGGTGACCAGTGAGCTGTGATAAGGCAGGACTTTACCTAGCTAAGACTTATAGATGACCTTGAGCCAGTGGGTTTGGCGACGAATATGAAAGGAGGGCCAGCCAACGAGAGCATTCAGTTCGCAGTGGTGGTTAGTATATGGGGCTTTGGTGACAAAATGGATGGCTATTTTGTAAATGACATCGCTGAAGTCAAGGATCGGTAGGATAGTCAGTTTTACAAGGGTATGTTTGGCAGCATGAGTGAAGGATGCTTTGGTTGGCCAGTCCTTTTCTGGCTGTGCCGGGTGGAAATTCTAAGAGTACATGGCCGTCAGGGCCAGATTGTTCTTCAAGATGTTCATAGATGACCAGCAGTTTCAAATAATAATCACAGTGGTTGTAGAGGGTGCTACAGGTCAGTACCTCAGGAGTAAATGTCAGTTGGCTTTTCATAGCCGAGCAGTACCATTTACTGTGTGAATAAGTTATTTAATACTATGTACAGTGCTGTGTGAATCAGGTATTTCATGCTACACTGCTGTTTTTTGTACAGTCTTGTTACTAGTGTTTGTTTTTAGGGGGTGCTGAGAATCCACCTACTGGAGGCCCAGAATCTAATCGCCAAGGACAATCTGATGGGGGGCCTGAAGAAGGGCAAGAGTGACCCGTACGTCAAGATCAACATCGGAGGGGTCAAGTTTAAGAGTCATGTGATCAAGGAGAACCTCAACCCCACCTGGAACGAGATGTATGAGGTATGGAGGTATTCAGTACTTTACTTTTCTGCTCTTTTGCACACCAGTATCTCTACCTGCACATGACCATCTGATCATTTATCACTCCAGTGTTAATCTGCTAAATTGTAATTATTCGCCTACCTCCTCATGCCTTTTGCACACAATGTATATAGACTCTTTTTTTTCTTTTTTCTTTTTTTGTACTGTCTTATTGACTTGTTTATTGTTTACTCCATGTGTAACTCTGTGTTGCTGTCTGTTCACACTGCTATGCTTTATCTTGGCCAGGTCGCAGTTGTAAATGAGAACTTGTTCTCAACTAGCCTACCTGGTTAAATAAAGGTGAAATAAAAATAAAACAAAAAAGTAGCAATATTTGGCATGTCATTAAGTGAACCATCCATCCTGTCTAACAGAATATGGAACAAAGCCAAAGTGACAATATTGCAATTTATTTGTTATTAATAATGCCTTATAGTCCTGAATAGCAAAAGATAAAGAATACGATGAAGAGTAAGAAGAAGATATCAGTCTTCTAACACACCAGAGCTGAGAAATAGAACAACGAAAGGGGAGAAGTGTTAAGGATAAATTAGTATGAATACAGTGTATTTACGCATAGCTGAGGTACAACAACTAGCCTGATCACAGTTGATACATTCACTTAACTCATTAGTAGAGTCCACAAGTGACTGTTGACACAAAACCCAATCTTAAATTCAAATATGCACTATGCAGAAGTCGCTCTGCCATTTCCTGCGTGCAAAAATTCTAGCAGTTTGTCTAAATTCAGTTTGTGACAAAACAAGCAAGTATAGTGTAAAGAATCACTGTACCATCTAAACCGCTGTGAAATATATTTCACGTAACCAAAAATATTGTATTTTGAGCTTGTTAAGATCTAACATTTAAAGTGTTTTTATTTTATTTTATAGAAACAGATCTTGCCTCTCTCACGTCAGCAGGAAGCAGATTGTGCTGTCATTCTTTCTATCTGTTCTTGATTATGGTGATACTATTTATCAATGTGCTGCTGCCACTACTCTTAAACCCCTGGATGCAGTTTGTCATAGCACTCTTCCTTTTATCACAGGAGACTGTTTTATTTCTCATCACTGCATTCTTTACCAAAAGGTTGGCTGGACCTCTTTAAAGTCACATAGATCACATCATTACGCTCTTTTTGTTTACAAAGCCCTGCTCCATAAGCTTCAGACTTACCTAACATTACTGTTAAGATTTCAAATGACAAGTTACCAAACTCCTTCACAGAGTTGGTTAAGTTTGGATAGTCATTTGGTGTCTACAAAGTTAGGTAAATCTGCCTCTAATTGCCTTGCACCCTGTTTGGAATAATCGCCAAAAGACATTTGGATTGGATACTTGGAAGGCCCTAGGTCAATTCAGACAGCTGACAGAGGATTTTTACAATGAAGAATGTGTTGGTTTTAATTGACTGTGTTTTGTATCTTAATGTACATTATCAATATTTTTTTTTCGATACTTGCCTGTTATATGTGCTTGTTTTTGTATCGTGCAGGGCTCATTTGTAGAAGAGAGTTAAGGCTCAATATGACTTCCTTGTTTTAGGTCTTTGAAGCTGGTGTACAAAAGCGAAAGTAAAAGACGCAAAAACAAAATTTAAGAACAGGAAGCATAGAAATAGTGACACACATTTCTATGTGATTTTGGTTGAGTCGCCCAAGAAGTTCCATAATGCAGCTTTAACATTTACCTTGATATTTTTCCATAGTCAATTGTATTTGATCCCCTCCTGCATTTTCTTTATCTGTTTCTTTTTGGCTTTGGATTTCTCCCACTCGAGCCATTGCCCTTCGACCTTCTGTTGATTTGCTTCAGTCTTCAGGAGCTTGGTCCTCTTCTTTTCTTCCTTCTCTGCGCGGGTCTCACCAATGTAGTTTCCCAAACACCAGCTGTAGACCTCCTTGTCTCCTTTGTGTACCTATTGTAGTAGATGTGTAACATTTTCTTCTGTTTTTCTCCTTAAAGTTGCACTATGCAGAAATCTCTCTGCCATTTCCTGGTTGCTAAAACTCTAATAGTTTAGACCACATCTGCCTATTATTAGTTTGTGACTGCATCCAGCTTTCTCAGCCGGTCCTCCTCAGCCGGTCCTCCAAAAAGTCAGTTTAGTTGGTGTCTTCGATTTTGGTAATCCACTCGTTCTACCTGCAGACAAATTCATCCAAAAAGCTACCACTAAACTTTGTTAAACCAAGTCTATCTAATCCTCAGGTACCCTAAAATGTAAAGAAACTATAATATTTCATACGGAAAGAAGTATGTTCAATAGAAAAGTCAAATTAGCAAGTGCACGTCCTCTTCGTCACGCACGCACAGACTGATTTCCAATTGTGACTCCCAGTGCCAAAACTCCAAATTCTTCCTCGTTTGGGAAGAAATCAAGCCTGAAACCTTGAACAAAGACTGTTGACATCTAGTGGAAGCCATATAAATTGCAATCTGGGAGCTGGAATTGCATAGGACCCATAGCTTTCCATTATAAGAGCCTGGGATCTAAAAAATATATATATATTTGTATTTTCTCCTACCATAGCAATTGTGTTATAGTCTTATGCGTTATTTTATAGTCTTATGCATTATCCAATGCTACCAATTATATGCATATCCTGGCTTTTGGGCCTGAGTAACAGGCAGTTTACTTTGGGCACATCAGTCAGGCAGAAATTCTGGAAAAAAAGGCCCTAACAAGTTTTAAACTTCTCTGAATATATTTGTTTTACTTCTCTAAACAAAACAGACATTTTTTTCAGGTAACTCCTAAGTAACCTAATATACCAACTTTAGAATTGACCCCAGCTCTGGCCATAAGTCTACCCAACATTGTATTCTGACGTGAGTCAACCTTGTTATGTCTGCCATTTCTCACCTGATTCAACGTTAGCTCTCTGCATCCGCTGTAGTCTCTCTTTTTTCTAACTGTGGGCTTTGTCTGTGGAAAGTCTGGAAACTGTTCTTTGTGGAATTATGTTTCATGCAATCTATTGCTTTCTGATGAATAGGAGTAGAAATGTGAACTTTCTACACTTAAGAATATTCATATGAAGTATTTATGACATGTTGTCTGTCAACAACTGTCATGACTCCTGCTCTATGGGTTTACTTATAGTTTCCTCTCTAAGTGTTACCGTCAATATGATGTGTTTCCCCAGACGGTGATGACCCCACAGTCAGATCAGGAGGTCCAGGTAGAGCTGTATGATAAAGACATGGACAAGGATGACTTCCTGGGCAGGTGAGAGGAGCTGCTCTGCGTTCCAAATGGAACCCTATGCCGTATATAAAGTGCACTGCTTTTGACACTAATTAGTGCACTATGTAGAGAATAGGATTCCATTTGGTATACATCCAGGTTGGGTCCTGTACTTTTTGTTAGCCATGTTGTTCCCTGTCAAAGTGTTGTTTGATTTCTGACTGTATTTTTCCCTCCTGTGTACAGGTGTAACATCAGTATGAGAGACATCATACACTCCCAGTATACAGACCAGGTAATGCTTACATCTCTCTCTGCTCGTGTACTAAATGATGTCTGTACTCGCTTCCATCGGTGGTCGGTACACTCATCTGTATAATGTGTGTTTTAGTTTTAGTACACCGTCTGATGTGTGGTTTCTTGTCTCTTTTCCAGTGGTACACTCTGAATGATGTGAAGTCAGGTCGTCTTCACCTGGTACTGGAGTGGGTACCAACAGTATCACAACCAGACAGACTGGATCAGGTCAGTTCTACTTCCCTCCGTTCTGTCTCGTCAATTTATATATTTTTCACACCTCAGCCTCCCTCTCTGTAGTTTTCCAGTGTTACGTTTGCCCTGTCCTCACCTCTCCCTATCTCAGTACCCCTTCTCCCCATCTCTCTCTCATTCTATTACTCGTTTTTTACCTTTTAACCACCTGTTTTGATGTTATTTCAAAGTGATTGAACTCTTTTCTCCCCATGCTCCAGGTGTTGCAGCTGCAGTCTCTCCAGTCCTACCAGAACAAGGCTGTTCCCTCTGCTGCTCTGCTCTTCGTCTACATGGACAGAGCCCACTCACTGCCTGTGAGTCACCTCTCACCTTTCACCACTTCACCTCTGTCACTGAGCTATTTTGAACTTTTGAACTTTGGCTTCAGGTTGATGTCTAATTTCGACAGCTGTTATATGTGTTATGCATAAATGTTTATATGTTCGATCTTTTTGAATTGCTCAGTCAGTGTTTGATTTTGACTGTTGTATTGTGTGATCCCTGTGTGTTTGTAGTTGAAGAAAAGTGGGAAGGAGCCAAATGCTGGAGCTGAGCTTGTTCTGGGAGAGACAACCTACAGAACCAAGGTGTGAAACCGCACATGTAGATCTCAAATGCATGACTCGTAACAGGATCTGCCGTGAAAGTCAATTTCTCTGTCTCTCTGAAGGTGTGTGATCATACCAATTCCCCCCAATGGGAAGAGGCTTTCTACTTCCTGGTTCGCGACCCCAGAGAGGAGATTCTCATAGTGAAAGTGAGAGTTCAGTCTGCTTCAGGATGGAGTCACTAAACATGGATAATGTTTAATTAAAACATAATGTCACTCACTGTAAACATCTTGCACAGTCTCTGTTAAATGCAATTCATCCACACAAATCTACCCTTTTATCTTTTCCTTTCTAATCACTCTTTATTTATCTTTCTCTAGCTCTCCAGTGCTTGGGATCAGGCGATGGGTTCTCTGGTGGTACCAGTCAGAGAGCTGCTGTCAGAACCAGATCTGGTCCTGGATCAGTGGCTGAGTCTGGATGGAGCCTCACCTGACAGTCAGATTCTACTGAGGGCTGAACTGAAGGTGAGACACACTTCTATATCCTCTATGGTCCTCTACAGTGCCTAGAGAATGTCTACACCCCACGTTGATTTCTTCACATTTTATTGTGTTACAAAGTGAGATACAAATTTATTGAATTGTCATTTTTTGTCAACAATCTACACAGAATACTTGATTTGATTTAAAAAAATATATATGAGTACTAAATAAAACCCTAATATACCTTGATTAGATAAGTATTCACCCCCCTGAGCCAATCAATACATGTTAGAAATACCTTTTGGCAGCGATGACAGCTGTGAGTCTTCTTGGGTAAATCTCATAAGAGCTTTGCACACCTAAGACAGGCAGTTAACCCACTGTTCCTAGGCCATCATTGAAAATAAGAATTTGTTCTTAACTGACTTGCCCGGTTAAATAAAGGTACAGTAAATAAATAGTGTCCTGCTAAAATGTGAATTCTTCTTCTCGTGTCTGGTGTAAAGCAGACTGAAGCAGATTTTCCTCTAGTATTTGGTCTATGCTTAGCACCATCCCGTTTCTTTTCATCCTGAAAAACTCCCCAGTCGTTGCCCATGTCAAGCATACCCTTGCTTGCAAATAAGGAGGCAGTTCTCATTTTTTCCCGCAGGTTTACTTTCATGCCGCCTTGAATGTTTTGGAATATTTGTATTCTTTATATTTGTATTCTTCTTTTCACTCTGTCATTTAGGTCATTATTGTGGAGTCAATACAATGTTCTACTCCCATCACCGCCATTGATTTCTGCTGTTTTAAAATCACCAATCACCATGGTGACATCCCTAAGCAGTTTCCTTCCTGTCTGCAGCTCAAAGCAGGGGCGGCAGGGTAGCCTAGTGGTTAGAGCGTTGGACTAGTAACCGGAAGGTTGCGAGTTCAAATCCCTGAGCTGACAAGGTACAAACCTGTCGTTCTGCCCCTGAACAGGCAGTTAACCCACTGTTCCTAGGCCGTCATTGAAAATAAGAATTTGTTCTTAACTGACTTGCCTAGTAAAATAAAGGTAAAATTAAAAATTTTAAAAATGTGTCTGGATGGTTTAATAATGGTTTAATAAATCATCCACACAATAATGATTCAATTGACCATGCTTAAAGTTATAGTCAATGTCTGATTTGTTATTGTTAGCTATCTACCAATCACTGTCCTTCTTTATGAGGCTTTCAAAAAGCTCCCTGGTCTTTGTAGTTGAATCTGTGCTTGAAATGCAATACTTGACTGAGGGACCAGATGTTGTATGTATGTGGAAGACAGGAAGGGGTAGTCATTAAAAAATCATGTCAACCCCTATTATTTCACACAGAGTGAGTCCATATAACTTATGTGATTTGTTAAGCCATATTTTACTTCTGAACTTATTAAGGCTTGCTTAAACAAAGAGGGTGAATTTTCTTTCCACTTTAACATTATGGAGTATTTTATGTAGATCAATGACAAAAGAAATAGAATCCCACTTTGTTAAGATACAAAATGTGAACAAATGTAAAAGGGGTGTAGTCTTTCTATAGGTACTGTATACTATCAATCAACATTTTTGAGTGTGCCATAGAGTACACAAAGCGCCACATTATGTACTTTCCCTGCACCTGGCAGTCTAACATTGTCAACAAAAATATTGGTAAATTATTAGTGGCATGTTTTCAATCAAAGATCCTGAACTCGAAGATGACTGAGGGTGTTCGGGTACCACAAGGCTCTGTCTCAGGTCCAGAAACTATTACTAGTTGGAGTTACAGTGAGGAGGAAGAACCAATCACTATTGAGCAGCCAGTTACTGCGACCATTGAGGAGGACCAAGACAGTGAGGTGCCCTCTGAGGAGTGAGTTTTTGTCTCGGCCCCTCCCAATATTCAAATAGTTTTTATAAGTTGATTGCAATTTATATGCAAATGTATGCAGTGTATTGTCAATTATAAAACATTTTGGAATATGTCTCTTTGTGTGTTTTCAGATCTGTTGCAGTCTCTAGCCAACCCTCTATCTCTGAACCTAAGGAAGCAGAGGTTGTCTTTGAGGTCCCTAAAGAAGACCCCAGCCCTCCTGAGACAGTCCACACCCCTGACCCCAGCTTTGAAACTGAGGTAGGTAATCAGTAGGTGGATGCCTCTGTATGCATATCATTCTGTCTGAATTGTATTCAGAGTCAATATTTTTTCCTGTCACAATCAGTGGTTAGAACTGGTTCAGGGAACCGAACTGAAAACTGGAAAATAGAGACATTTTTCAAGAAACAGGATCAGAACCGGGAACCAAAGTCATTAAAAGCATGGGAAATGGTTAATAACGTTATTTTACGTTCAGGGCATTTTTTTCCAGTCCCACAAAAACCACAACAAAGCGTCTATGCAAAGCCCTCCCTCTGTCACTCAGAAACTTATTCCAGTGTCTGCCTGTCAGCTGAAAATCTTTGCCAGTGTGTTTGTGTGTGTGTAGGCTACCTGCCCCTCCCACTCTGAAGCATAGTCTACTGTAGCCTACTGATGTTACAAGCGTAATTCAGAAGATAGGGAGGGAGATTTTTAATTACAGAATAATGGATGTACTTTTTCAATGCTAGTTAGGGATTCTATCGTTATTCACAGTGGATTTATTAATTACCAAAAGGTAAGACTTGTTTTTTATTCTGGTGACGCTCCGCACACACAAGCTTGTTAGCTAGCTAGCTAGGTCTGGTCCAACGTTAAAGCATCTCTGAAGTTCAAAGACAGTCAAAGTTCCTCCATAGAAGCCGCTCCTCCGTAGGTATAGTTCTGTAGGCCTAATTCAGATAATGCATGCCATCCCAAAATGCCCAGCACTCCAAGACAAGCCCCATCCTCCACCCTCTCTCACTCTCTGCCTACCCACAAAATGCCCAGCACTCCAAGACAAGCCCCATCCTCCATCCTCTCTCACTCTCTCTCTACCCACAAAATGCCCAGCACTCCAAGACAAGCCCCAGCCTCCACCCTCTCTCACTCTCTGCCTACCCACAAAATGCCCAGCACTCCAAGACAAGCCCCATCCTCCACCCTCTCTCACTCTCTCCCTACCCACAAAATGCCCAGCACTCCAAGACAAGCCCCATCCTCCACCCTCTCTCACTCTCTCCCTACCCACAAAATTTCAGTTGGATCTCGCACCCGACACTTTTCACTTCCATCACGCATGCAAACAACTCACTGAGCTATAGCTTGCCCTCTCCATAGTAAGCTGAATGATTGGTGAACTAATCGAATGTTGCGCTAAATGTAAAAGTATATATATATGGTTTCAGAGGTTTTAAAAGGAACAGAAAGAAACAATATAAAGCGTTACTTTTTTGGGGTTCGAACCGGTTCGGAAGTTTATTTTGCCGGTCGGAACAGTATAACGGAACAAGAAATGGTTCTACAACTTTGTAGCTGCAGGTGAAAGCATTGACGTGTTTTTGACCAGCAGAAAGAGGAGCCAGAAGAACCTATCACCGTCACCCAACTGTCAGTCACAGCAGACACTGAGGAGCTCCAACCCTGGCAGGGACCAACGGCAGGGTGAGCTCCATTCAACAACAGATCCACAGAGCTTTGCATGTACACTGACTTTGCATTGATAATCTTCAGTGTGGGAAGCAGCTATCAACATGCTGTGTGTGTGTGTTCCTTTATGAATATTCAGATCTGTTACAGAGGACATTGCCAGAGCTACAGTGTCTAGCCTTCCTTCTGTGTCTGTACCTGAGGAAGCTGAGGTCATGCCTGATGTCATCCCTGAAACACGCCCTCCTCACACTACCCCTCACCCAAGTTTTGGCACTGAGGTGGGTGCTTTACTGAAGGGACTATAAAAATGATTTATACTACCAAGAACAAAAGTTCAAATTGAATAAAAAATATCTCAAGACCTTATATTGTTTGTATTTTGAGATTGCTAGGATGCCTTCAAAAAGGTTATAGTGTGTCACTGCAGTTCTGTTGTTTGTCTTGTAGGGGGTGCTGAGAATCCATGTACTGGAGGCCCAGGAACTGGTTGCCATGGATAAGCTGATGGGGGGCCTGAAGAAGGGCAAGAGTGACCCCTATGTCAAGATCAACATCGGAGTGGTCAAGTTTAAGAGTCATGTGATCAAGGAGAACCTTAACCCCACCTGGAACGAGATGTTTGAGGTATGGAGGGACTTGTAGTTTATTCAATTAATCTCTGTCGGCTGTTGGAACTGTGTGTCCATTTAGATGAGCGGTAAAAGGGATTGTGCTGAACTGAAGAAAGTAAAAGCAATGCGTGTTAGGACAGACTTTTGATCTTTTTTACAATTACTGTATTTGGAGGGCTTCTCTCATGTAAGAATATATCTGAGACATCTAGAAGTGTGTGCCTTTGCTATCTTTTTTGCCTTGACATGTAATAGTATTATTTATATGTAGTTTTGTTGTTATTGATCTTCCCTGACATATGTGTGTTTCCTCAGACGGTGCTGAACCCCCAGGCTGGTCAGGAGGTCCAGGTAGAGCTGTATGATAAAGACATGGATGCAGATGACTTCCTGGGAAGGTGTGTTGTAACTGGCCCAACTATACACCATTTAATCAGTAACCTGCTATTGATAGTTTAGGACTATGTCCCCAAGGGCACCTTATTCCCTATATAGCGCACAACGTTTGACCAGAATCCTATGGTCCCTAGTCAAAATTGGTGCACTAAATATGGTATAGGGTGCTATTTGGAATGCACACAAGATAAGAGTTACAGTTTCATGCACTTTGGTCTCATGGTGGATGAAATGGTTGAAATGTAGGACATCGTTCTACTTTTCTACTTTCACATATCAAATATATAAATGGTCAAAAGAATACAATACCTTTTTGGAGAGTTGCCAAAGCATCTGCTTTGTGTGTGTGTGTGTGTGTGTGTGTGTGTGTGTGTGTGTGTGTGTGTGTGTGTGTGTGTGTGTGTGTGTGTGTGTGTGTGTGTGTGTGTGTGTGTGTGTGTGTGTGTGTGTGTGTGTGTGTGTGTGTGTGTGTGTGTGTGTGTGTGTGTGTGTGTGTGTGTGTGTGCAGGTTTATGATGAGGCTGAGTGATGTCATCAGCTCCCAGTACACAGACCAGGTGAGTCAGTGTATTGAGATATGTACTTCTCTTTCTAGCCTGACTTCCATGTGAGGTCATTACTGTTGTCACAGCTTTGCTTTATTTTCCATCTTTATTTTATTGTGCCTCACTTGTTAACAGCCTATGGGTATATTTCTGTGTTCCAGTGGTACACTCTGAATGATGTGAAGTCAGGTCGTCTTCACCTGGTACTGGAGTGGGTACCAACAGTATCACAACCAGACAGACTGGATCAGGTCAGTTCTTCCTGTTTCAGTTTCTTCTGTCTCCCCGTCTCTCGCTTTCCCTGTTATCTTTTCTTTCACTGAGTTTGATTTAACCCTCTCTTGCCTCATACAATCATCCTATGACATATTCATACTGTTTACATAAGGAAATCTTCCTGCATCCAGAATGCAGTTGACTCAAATTACATAACTCATATGAGGCTTTTGTATTTATTAGGGACCCCCACCCCACTTAACAATTAAATAGCACAGCATTAGGTTAAAAGATGTGTCATTTTAACTCCTGGCTCCCCATGCTCCAGGTGCTGCAGCTACAGTCTCTCCAGTCCTACCAGAACAAGGCTGTTCCCTCTGCTGCTCTGCTCTTCGTCTACATGGACAGAGCCCACTCACTGCCTGTGAGTCACCTTTCACCTCTGATGTTGTCATGATCTTTATAGCCGACTGTTGTCATGATCTTTATAGCCGACTGTTGTCTGATGTTTGTGATAAACTGCGATGATTCGCCTTGCTGTTTCCTTTGGTAATTGTAAGTCTGTGCACACTTGTTCTCTTGTGTTGTGTAGTTTATTTCATTGGTGAGATATGACCTCAGTGTTATAGATGCAATATGCAGAAATCGCTCTGGCAAATCCTGGTTGCTAAAATTCAAAGAATTAGACTAATTTCAGTTTGACTAAACAAGCAATGTGTAGAGAATCATTGAACCATCTAAACTGCTGTGAAATATATTTTCAGTTGTCTGAATCTGGTGACTGAAACTTATGATCGGGAAGTATAGAAATAGTGCATAGAACAGATCTACTGCTTCTAAGACTTGCTTTCAATGAGAATGACAACCATATAACTCACATCTCTAAAAAGTTACATATTGCAGCTTTAATTGTCTTATGATCAAGATTTGATGGTATCATATTATGTCACTGAGTTACCCATAGTGACATGTGTTTGTAGATGAAGAAGAGTGGGAAGGAGCCAAAGGCTGGAGCTGAGCTTGTTCTGGGAGAGACAACATATAGAACAAAGGTGAGGTTCTCATCTTAGAAGATCATGCTAGTAATTTGTCTTAGATTGACCAAATAACATCTCTTTTTCCCTATCTCCTCGATCTCTCTGAAGGTGTGTGATCGCACCAACTCCCCCCAGTGGGATGAGGCTTTCTACTTTCTGGTTCGTGATCCCAAAGAAGAGATGCTCATAGTGAAGGTGAGAGGTTGTTTATTTGTGATTGCAAGCACTTTGCCTCCTGTTTTATTACTGATTTAACACACAATACGATTCCTTTATTGTCCACCCATGTGTGGAAGTGTTGTTCAAGTCAGCACATCAGTGTTCATTTTGTCAACAATAACTATGACGAAAAAACAAACTATTTTTCCTGACTAAAACTAAACTCAGCAAAAAAAGAAACGTCCTCTCACTGTCAACTGTGTTTATTTTCAGGAAATGTAACGTGTAAATATTTGTATGAACATAACAAGATTCAACAACTGAGACAAACTGAACAAGTTCCACAGACATGTGACTAACAGAAATGGAATGGGGTGGGGTGGGTGGGGGGGGGGGGGTCAAAAGAAAAAGTAACAGTTAGTATCTGGTGTGGCCACCAGCTGCATTAAGTACTGTAGTGCATCTCCTCCTCATGGACTGCACCAGATTTGCCAGTTCTTTCTGTGAGATGTTACCCCACTCTTCCACCAAGGCACCTGTAAGTTTCTGGACATTTTGGGGGGGGGAATGGCCCTAGCCCTCACCCTTCGATCCAACAGGTCCCAGACGTGCTGAATGGGATTGAGATCCGGGCTCTTCGCTGGCCATGGCAGAACACTGACATTCCTGTCTTGCAGGAACTCACTCACAGAACGAGCAGTATGGCTGGTGGCTTGTCATGATGGAGGGTCATGTCAGGATGAGCCTGCAGGAAGAGTACCACATGAGGGAGGAGGATGTCTTCTCTGTAACGCACAGCATTGAGATTGCCTGCAATGACAACAAGCTCAGTCCGATGATGCTGTGACACACTGCCCCAGACCATGACGGACCCTCCACCTCCAAATCGATCCCGCTCCAGAGTACAGGCCTCGGTGTAACCCTCATTCCTTCGATGATAAACGCAAATTCGACCATCACCCCTGGTGAGACAAAACCGTGACTTGTCAGTGAAGAGCACTTTTTGCCAGTCCTGTCTAGTCTAGCGACGGTGGGTTTGTGCCCATAGGCGACGTTGTTGCCGTTGATGTCTGGTGAGGAGCTGCCTTACAACAGGCCTACAAGCCTTCAGTCCAGCCTCTCTCAGCCTATAGTGGACAGTGTGAGTGAGGACTGATGGAGGGATTGTGCGTTGCTGGTGTAACTCGGGCAGTTGTTGCCATCCTGTACCTGTCCCGCAGGTGTGATGTTCGAATGTACCGATCCTGTACAGGTGTTGTTACACGTGGTCTGCCACTGCGAGGACGATCAGCTGTCCGTCCTGTCTCCCTGTAGCGCTGTCTTAGGCGTCTCACAGTACATACATTGCAATTCATTGCCCTGGCCACATCTGCAGTCCTCATGCGTCCTTGCAGCATGCCTAAGGCACGTTCACACAGATGAGCAGGGACCCCGGGCATATTTCTTTTTGTGTTTTTCAGAGTCAGTAGAAAGGCCTCTTTAGTGTTCTAGGTTTTCATAACTGTGACCTTAATTGCCTACCGTCTGTAAGCTGTTAGTGTCTTAACGACCGTTCCACAGGTGCATGCTCATTAATTGTTTATGGTTCATTGAACAAGCATGGGAAACAGTGTTTAAACCCTTTACAATGAAGATCTGTTTGACGATAACAAGCCGAGATGCCCTGGAAAACTATTACAAATTACTCTTAATTTTTGTTGACGATCAAAATTACACGTGAGACTGACATTTTATTTGACATGACATTCGGACCGCAACAAGAGAGAGAGTAAACATTACATTCTCTGGCAACAGCTCAGGTGGACAATCCTGCTGTCAGCATGACAATTGCATGCTCCCTCAAAACTTGAGATCTGTGGCATTGTGTTGTGTGACAAAACTGCACATTTTAGAGTGACCTTTTATTGTCCCCAGCACAAGGTGCACCTGTGTAATGACCGTGCTGTTGAATCAGCTTCTTGATATGCCACATCTGTCTGGTGGGATGGATTATCTTGGCAAAGGAGAAATGCTCACTAACAGGGATGTACACACATTTGAGAGAAATAAGGTTTTTGTGTATATGGAAAACTGTTGGGATCTTTTATTTCAGCTCATGAAATATAGGACCAACACTTTCCATGTTGCGTTTGTATTTTTATTCCGTATAGTTGGTTAGTTACAAGTCAATTTTCCTTTCATTGGCAGAATTGACATCTTTGAGTTGCGCGGTCCTATGGGAAAAATAATATTAGGAGTCAGATTTGTGTCCCATTCGACCACATAGTATTTTGCCATAGCTCAGAGTCTGTCATGTGCCTTTTTCTCAGGAGTGGTTTCCTTCTGGCCACACACCCATAAAGCTCAGATTGGTAAAATGCTGTTGAGACTTGTCCTTCTGGCAGGTTCTCCCATCTCAGCCATGGAATTCTGTAGTTTCAGAGTGGTTATTAGGTTCTTGGTCACCTCCCTTGCCCAGTTGCTCAGTTTGGTCGGACGGCCAGCTCTAGGCATAGGCAGAGTCTGGGTACTTCCATATTTTTTCCATTACCCAATGATGGATGCAACTGAGCTCAATTTGGAGTGTCATTGCAAAGGCGTGTGAATAATATAATAATAATAATAATATATGCCATTTAGCAGAAGCTTTTATCCAAAGCGACTTACAGTCATGTGTGCATACATTCTACGTATGGAATACTTATGTATTTCATTTTCAATAAATTTGCTAACCTTTCTTAAAACATGGGGATAGTAGGCCTAGTTGTACAAGGCTATATTCCGTAAGTAGTCATTGGGGCCACAGTGTCTCCTGACCCCTCCTGTCTCAGCCTCCAGTATTTATGCTGCAGTAGTTTATGTGTCGGGGGGCTAGGGTCAGTTTGTTTATCTGGAGTACTTCTCCTGTCCTATTCGGTGTCCTGTGTAAATCTAAGTGTGCGTTCTCTAATTCTCTCCTTCTCTCTTTCTTTCTCTCTCTCGGAGGACCTGAGCCCTAGAACCATGCCCCAGGACTACCTGACATGATGACTCCTTGCTGTCCCCAGTCCACCTGGCCATGCTCCTGCTCCAGTTTCAACTGTTCTGCCTTACTATTATTCAACCATGCTGGTCATTTATGAACATTTGAACATCTTGGCCACGTTCTGTTATAATCTCCACCTGGCACAGCCAGAAGAGGACTGGCCACCCCACATATGCTCTCTCTAATTCTCTCTTTCTTTCTCTCTCGGAGGACCTGAGCCCTAGGACCGTGCCCCAGGACTACCTGACATGATGGCTCCTTGCTGTCCCCAGTCCATCTGACTGTGCTGCTGCTCCAGTTTCAACTGTTCTGCCTTATTATTATTTGACCATGCTGGTCATTTATGAACATTTGAACATCTTGGTCATGTTCTGTTATAATCTCTACCCGGCACAGCCAGAAGAGGACTGGCCACCCCACATAGCCCGGTTCCTCTCTAGGTTTCTTCCTAGGTTTTGGCCTTTCTAGGGAGTTTTTCCTAGCCACCGTGCTTTTACACCTGCATTGTTTGCTGTTTGGGGTTTTAGGCTGGGTTTCTGTACAGCACTTTGAGATATCAGCTGATGTACGAAGGGCTATATAAATAAATTTGATTTGATTTGATTTGATATATGAATGTGTACATGATGGAAGTTAGTGGTAGGCTAAATATTCATTATGTAATAGGAAAAAAATGCACGGACTATTCTGTGACTAAAATAGCTGTGTCTAAAACGAGACAAACATTTTCCAGTTTTAGTTGACTGATAACTGAAACTAACAAAGGATGAAATGACTACAATGTGAGCATATAATATCTGCCAAAATGAACACTGCAGCACATTACAGATTGAGAAACTAAAGTATGTCTATTGTCAATGACCCATCTCTCTACATGCAGCTCTCCAGTGCTTGGGATCAGGCGATGGGTTCTCTGGTGGTACCAGTCAGAGAGCTGCTGTCACAACCAGATCTGGTCCTGGATCAGTGGCTGAATCTGGATGGAGCCTCACCTGACAGTCAGATTCTACTGAGGGCTGAACTCAAGGTTACACACACTTCTATATCCTCAATTGTTTTTGTTGAAATGACTACTTACGGAATGTATCTCTCAACAGATTCTGGAATCTAAAATGGTGGACCTGATAGGTCATGGAATTCTTCCGTGTGCTGCAGGGAACTGTGGGCAGGTGAAGCTGTCTCTCTCCTATGCCTCAAAGAAGAAGAAACTGACCATCACAGTCCACGCCTGCAGGTTTGCATCATTCATACCTCTACCATGTCATATAGCAAGAGCCCAGAGTTTGTTAGGCGATATGATGGTCAGCAAAAACTACTGCCCCTTACATATAGCATAGCTTTAAACTCATTACTAAAGAAGGGGTCCCTTCCTGTAATGATATCCCGATCATACATTTTCAAAAAAAAAATCCTCATACTCTACCTCTTTCTCTTACCTTACCAATTGACAAGACTTTTTAAGGCCATGGATCACATGTTATGTGTTTGTGTATAGGGATCTGGAGTCGCCCAGTAAAGAAGGTCTAGACACCTACGTCTCCCTCATGCTGCTGCCCGACAAAAACAAGGCCACCAAGAGGAAGACAAGCATCAAGAAGAGAGACCTCAACCCAGAATATAACGAAAGGTGTGTAATGTTATCAGCATTGGCGTGTGTGTGTCAGGGTTTCCGTTAGGAAAATGCGGCGCACGACAAGCGACGGAAGATTTTCATTTATTGGACTTTTGAGAAATTGACCGGTCATCGATATGCATTGGGTGCATATCCCAGGGCGTCCACTCTCTCAGCCAGCACCGTCAATAAACAAGGGCCAAGCGAGCCACATTTACATGTCCTTAAAAACAGCCTATAACAAATTGCCAAAATACAATTCCTTGTGTTTCGATGTGTAGCATATACAATCTATATTGCCTTATTCGTTTTTACTTTCCTAAAACAATAATTGTCCACCTCACAGTTCAGCTGTACGATATAGAGATAAATATGCCGGGGGCATGCTACGACACCGACATGCTTTTCTTTATCCTTGTCAGATAGGCTTCTGCTATACAGATATAGGTGTACAGAAAGACGCTAATTCGTACATTTTCTATAAAGATAAACATTATGTTGTTAGATCATAGGAGTAACACTGGTAGACCTAAAACATTCCTCACCTCAAGATCAACTGTGGAAGTCAGTTGGAGCACCAGTACACACTGCCTTTATATCAACAGGCTAATAGCCACTCCAAACCTTAACAAAAGTTTCTAAACTTTATTAGGGTAAAATAAATAGTAAGTCAAGCAATTGTTTACAGGGAAAATACGAGCAGGATATTATATTGCGGCAAACATTACAGTTGGAACTTGATTTGGTCAAAGAAAATGGCTCAACAGAATGAAGCAAAACACTTGCGAACTGGTTTAAACCTTCTAAAAAATGTTGAACCGTTTATATTGCAGCAATTACCAAGAAAGGCTAGTGCCTAATGATATCTATTTTACAACAGGCCTATTAATAACCGTCTTAAACTAAATATAGAGCACACAATTAAAAAGACAGATCAAACTTAATTTAGCCAATGAAAATGTCTCAACAGAATGAAACAAAACATGTTTTGTATATTTAAAGAACTGGTTTAGATAGTAAATAGGCCTACAATAATAAAAATGTAATTAAAAGTTTTAAAAAATGGCATCCTACCTGCATAGTGAATTGCACAGTAGCCTGCATTTGGACACACCAACGTTCTTCTCATTTTTATCCACTACAACATGAAAGCTTGTCCATTCGGAGGACTTTCCCCTTGTAGGCTTTTCACTATAGGCATACTCTCTAACTTTTGTTTTATTTCAATGAAAAAGGCCTCCATCTTCGCAATCAACAGTAACCCAAGGCTTCTCTCTCACTGTCTCATCAGCAGCGCGTATGTAAGGCAACATGCAAGGAGTGAGAGAACAGTGCTGAGAACAGTGCTGAGAACAGTGACTTCAGAAAGTATAGTGTTACAGCCTGAGTTTAAAATTTATCCAATTGAGATATGAAATTTTTGAAATAATTGAAAATTAAAAGCTGAAATGTCTTGAGTCCATAAGTACTCAACCCCTTTGTTATGCCAAGCCTAAATAAGTTCAGGAGTAAAAATGTGCTTAACAAGTCATATAATAAATTGCGTGGACTCACTCTGTGTAATAAGTGTTTAAAATGATTGTTGAATGACTACCTCATCTCTGTACTCCACACATATAATTATCTGTAAGGTCCCTCTGTTGAGCAGTTATTTTCAAACACAGATTCAACCACAAAGTCAAGGGAGGTTTTCCAAATGCCTCGCAAAGAAGGGCACCTATTGGTAGATTATAAAAAAAACATTGAATATCCCTTTGAGCATTGTGAAGTTATTGATAACACTTTGGATGGTGTATCAATACACTCAGTCACTACAAGGATACCTGCATCCTTTCTAACTCAGTTGCTGGAGAGGATGGAAACCACTCAGGGATTTTACAATAAGGTCAATGGTGACTTTAAAATAGTTAATGGCTGTGATTGGAAAAAAACTGAGACTGGATAAACATTGTAGTTACTCCACAATACTAACCTAATTGACCGTGAAAAGAAGGAAGCCTGTACAGAATACAAATATTCAAAAACATGCATCCTGTTTGCAATAAGATACTAAAGTAACCTGCAAAGTAATTAAGTTTATGTCCTGAATAAAAAGTGGTATGTTTGGGGCAAACACAACACATCACTGAGTACCACTTTTCATATTTTCAAGCATGGCTGGATCATGTTATGGGTGTTTATTTTTTAATTTAACTATGAAAGTCAGTTAAGAACAAATTATTATTTTCAATGAAGGAACAGTGGGTTAACTGCCTGGTCAGGTGCAGAACGACAGATTTGTACCTTGTCAGCTCGGGGATTTAACCACTAGGCTACCCTGCCACCCCGCTTGCCATTGGCAAGGACTAGGGATTTTTTTAATGATAAAACAAAATGGAATAGAGATAAACACAGGCAAAATCCTAGAGGAAAACCTGGTTCACTCTGCTTTCCAACAGACACTGGGAGACAAATTCACCTTTCAGCAGGACAATAAGCTAAAACAAGGCCAAATATACCCTGGAGTTGCTTACCAAGATGACATTGAATGTTCCTGATGGGTCTAGTTACAGTTTTGACTTAAGTCTTCTTGAAATTCTATGGCAAGACTTGAAAATGGCTGTCTAGCAATGATCAATAACCAACTTGACAGAGCTTGAAGAATTTTTAAAATAATAATGTGCAAAGCATAACTCTGTGTCTCGAACTGCTTTGCTTTATCTTGGCCAGGTCGCAATTGTAAATGAGAACTTGTTCTCAACTTGCCTACCTGGTTAAATAACGTTTTTTTATTTTATCTGCCAAAAGCTGTCAATTACCAGTTAACGGAAACCCTGGTGTGTGTGTGTGTGTGTGTGTGTGTGTTAGTTATGATCCTCGTGTGTACTGGAAGTCCCCACAAGGATATTAACCAAGGAAGATTCTCTCTCGTGGGGACATTTCTTAGGTCCCCATGAGGACAAAGGCTATTTTAAGATTAGGGGTCATGTTTAGGGAAAACAGGATTTTGAATGCAAATCAATTTTAGGTCCCCACAATGATTGTGTGTGCACCAGTCAACAGAGTCATTTGAACCTGTGGCAGCAGAATGTAACAGTATTTTCCTCCTGTCTCTCTGTGTAGGTTTGAGTTTGAGCTGTCTGTGGAGGAGGCCAGGCGCAGGCATCTGAGTGTGTCAGTGAAGAACAGCAAAGCCTCCTTCAGGAGCAGCGATCTCATTGGACAGGTCAGCCAGGATTTGGATTACTGCTTCTGCTATTATGGCTATACTGTACTCATCATACTGTACTATCAGCTGGGTAACTTCGGAGTGAACATGGGAGTCTTTACTTTTTACAAGCAATGCGCACCTTTCTCACCTGGTGCAGATGATGATTCATGCTTCTGTTCTACTCAAGCAAAATCATAACAGTATTATGTAAATACCACTTGTTTAGAATGGTGTATACTAATATATATTAACTCCAAACTGTCTTTTTCAGGTGCAGATAGAGCTGGCTCAGATTGACCTGGCCTCAGGGGTTACAGAATGGTGAGTAGTAGCCATAAAACAGAAAGTGGGCGACTAGTGCCTAGATTCAATCCGGAATGGGGAAGATCTGAAATTGAAAGGCAATGTTCCCACGTTTGTGGAGACTGCAGTCACGGTAAACACTGCATATGTCGGCTCAATCAGAAAATACCTTTAAATCTCAATCACGCTATTACGCAGATCTTCCGCGCTCCGGATTGAATTTAGCCCTTATTGATTGTGAGTGTAAAGGTCGGTTGGCCGAAATGTGTACATTTGTACTGTTATTATGTTTGCATCTTCTCATTGGAGATCAACTATTTAATCCTCCTCCCCTCCCCCAGGTTTGACTTGAAACATGAAGCTGAATAGTGGATCTGTCATACCACAGGGTTAAAGTTCACCTGTACAGCCTAACTCACGCCGATGCCTTCCCCCACCTACCACTGCTGCAGCCTTCCCTGTCCTATCACCTGTTAATGTCGATCTCTAAATATCCACATATCAATATTATCACTAAAGACAGGGCTCAATAGGTCAGAACCTGGATTGAACCAGGAGAAATTCTGTATTATATAGTTTCATCTGAAATTTATACCTAGTATTAATAGTTAAGGTCAAAATGTGTACATACTTCTGAAAAGGTTGAAGGTTATACCTGCATACTTTAAGAACTGATGAGGGTTATATCCGTTTATTAAGGTTACTTTTGAAGTCTACATTAATAACTTGTTAGGGATATTTGAAGATCATATGAAGGTTATGTACGTTAAAGGTTAATGTACTAATGAACGATAGCTACATGCATTTATCTTGCTAAAGTAATATCAGTAAGGAAGGAGTTAATATTATCAAGGTAAAGAGACTCTTGCCTGATCCAGGAAGTGAATAGGGACCAGCATGCGTTGTCAGTATACGGTATCAGATTGGTATTATCAAATAACTTGTAAGCAAAGTAACAATACATTTGAAAGATATCAGCAAATTCCATTATATTATGGAATGATGTTTGCTGTGGAAAATGGTTAAGCATGTTAATACTAATAGAAGGATAATGAGGAAGTAAAATGTTAAGTATAGTATGAGTCCTTGCGGATTGAGAGAGAAAAATCAGGTCCGGGACAAGGTCCGGTGAACAGTACACTTTAACCCAAATATTTTACTCAGTGTCTAGTCAGGAACCTCCCTTATTAAAAGAGCATTGATTTTACTTTGCCTTATGTTATCACAGAGACTTATATAGTATATACTGTACCAATGGGGCGGCAGGGTAGCCTAGTGGTTAGAGCGTTGGACTAGTATCCGAAAGGCTGCAAGTTCAAATTCCCGAGCTGACTAGGTACAAATCTGTCATTCTGCCCCTGAACAGGCAGTTAACCCACTGTTCCTAGGCCGTCATTTAAAATAAGAATATGTATATATATATATATGTGTAAACAGTACTGCCATCCTTGTGAAATTCAGCCAATTATCAAGGCACTCTGATATTACAGTTATTAATTTCTAACTAATACAAAAAAAGTATTTCTGTTGCCATTTGTATTTTACTAATTCATTGTCATACATGCATTCCATTCCATTCTGCTACATCATATATTTTTACTTGCCCTTGTGTTGCTATGCTGCTTTGTGTTTTACATTTGTTTTGATGTAATGTGTTAAAAAAACAAAGATACACAATTGTGCATATATTCATCCTTTCTAGCAGGGTTGTGCTCAATTCAGAATGAAAGGAATGCCTCAAATTCCAATCAAATTTGGGAATTTTAATTGAAGTAGTAAATGGGATATATTCTTTGGTATCCTGAAGTGTGACTTTCAGATTCAATTCGATTTCAACGTATGTTTTATGACTGAATAGAATGTATTTCAATTGCACTGAATTCAATTCAAATCTTAAAAAGATGATCCTAAAATCAGTGTGCATCATGGCAGTGAAATAAAGTTTTTGCACCCCAAAAATGATTTGTGGTCTTATCGATCATACATGAGTCTTTTATAACTGTTGCAGTCTTACTTACATGATAACGATCAGCGGTAACTACAGAACCAATCTGTAGCCCTGAGAAGTGAAAACCTGGACGGCAACAACCTGATGTCAACTTGCAGCATCACAAATACCTTTTCTGTAAAATTGCCTTTGTCAAGGTGTCCCCCTCCTCTCTGACCTAGTAGCTTGCTGGAAATGCAGGGTTAGTCACATGTCACTAGGCACTAGGCAACAAAAAAAAGGCATGCCACAGTTAGGCACACCTGGCATGGCAAGCGTGGGAACCTAGCTAACTAAAATATAAACTAGCTAGCTAGCTAGCATAGCAGTGAATAAGCCACCCCCCTAACTAGCTATGTCAAACATGCGGCCCCCGTATGTTCAACAGCACAATACTTTATTTTTTGGGGGGGAACAAACTCAATATACTTTGAAATTACATTTTACATTTACAATTAAGTCATTTAGTAGACGCTCTTATCCAGAGCGACTTACAAATTGGTGCATTCACCTTATGACATCCAGTGGAACAGTCACTTTACAATAGTGCATCTAAATCTTAAAGGGGGGGGGTGAGAGGGATTACTTATCCTATCCTAGGTATTCCTTAAAGAGGTGGGTTTTCAGGTGTCTCCGGAAGGTGGTGATTGACTCCGCTGTCCTGGCGTCGTGAGGGAGTTTGTTCCACCATTGGGGGGCCAGAGCAGCGAACAGTTTTGACTGGGCTGAGCGGGAGCTGTACTTCCTCAGTGGTAGGGAGGCGAGCAGGCCAGAGGTGGATGAACGCAGTGCCCTTGTTTGGGTGTAGTGCCTGATCAGAGCCTGGAGGTACTGAGGTGCCGTTCCCCTCACAGCTCCGTAGGCAAGCACCATGGTCTTGTAGCGGATGCGAGCTTCAACTGGAAGCCAGTGGAGAGAACGGAGGAGCGGGGTGACGTGAGAGAACTTGGGAAGGTTGAACACCAGACGGGCTGCGGCGTTCTGGATGAGTTGAAGGGGTTTAATGGCACAGGCAGGGAACCCAGCCAACAGCGAGTTGCAGTAATCCAGACGGGAGATGACAAGTGCCTGGATTAGGACCTGCGCCGCTTCCTGTGTGAGGCAGGGTCGTACTCTGCGGATGTTGTAGAGCATGAACCTACAGGAACGGGCCACCGCCTTGATGTTGGTTGAGAACGACAGGGTGTTGTCCAGGATCACGCCAAGGTTCTTAGCGCTCTGGGAGGAGGACACAATGGAGTTGTCAACCGTGATGGCGAGATCATGGAACGGGCAGTCCTTCCCCGGGAGGAAGAGCAGCTCCGTCTTGCCGAGGTTCAGCTTGAGGTGGTGATCCGTCATCCACACTGATATGTCTGCCAGACATGCAGAGATGCGATTCGCCACCTGGTCATCAGAAGGGGGAAAGGAGAAGATTGTGTGTCGTCTGCATAGCAATGATAGGAGAGACCATGTGAGGTTATGACAGAGCCAAGTGACTTGGTGTATAGCGAGAATAGGAGAGGGCCTAGAACAGAGCCCTGGGGGACACCAGTGGTGAGAGCGCGTGGTGAGGAGACAGATTCTCGCCACGCCACCTGGTAGGAGCGACCTGTCAGGTAGGACGCAATCCAAGCGTGGGCTGCGCCGGAGATGCCCAACTCGGAGAGGGTGGAGAGGAGGATCTGATGGTTCACAGTATCGAAGGCAGCCGATAGATCTAGAAGGATGAGAGCAGAGGAGAGAGAGTTAGCTTTAGCAGTGCGGAGCGCCTCCGTGATACAGAGGAGAGCAGTCTCAGTTGAATGACTAGTCGTGAAACCTGACTGATTTGGATCAAGAAGGTCATTCAGAGAGAGATAGAAATGATAATAGACCTACATTCATAGAGTTTGCCTGTGTCCAGCTCGCTAATAATCCACAAAATGAAAGCTAGACAGTCAGGGAGCATCAGAAATTAGTGGACAATTCTTTGCAAATTTGTAAGGAAACGAAATAACACATTATGGTCCTCTAGACCTCGTTGCAGACTAAATGTGGACCCGGGGGGAAAACATTTTTTTGACACCCCTGAGCTAGAACCATAAATGATAACTCCAGTGTGATGACTTGTTCAGGGGCCTAATTTATAAACCGTGTGTCAGTACAAAACATACCCCAAAATGTGTGAGTGCCAGTATTCATGCAAACGTTGGCATTTTTTAAATTTAAATTGCTTGACTTTAGAATGTGCTTAGCTTCCTGCACACTTTAGACCATGCGATGCGCACACCTTCTAAACGTCGCTCCCTTTCAGATGCTCTATACCAGGGGTGTCAAACATACGGCCCGCGGGCCGGAACCGGCCCCCAAGGAGGTTCGATCAGGCCCGCAGGATAATTTGAAAGTGGAAAAAATGCATAAAAGACATGGAATTAATATTTTTAATTCGCTGCAATTCATGGATTATCCGCTAAGGGGCGCACTCTTTCCATCAGAGTAGAAGACAAGCCGCATCACTGAGACAGACTGAAAACAGCAGACGGTATCAATGCGCCATCTGCTGCTTGTTACGACGTTGTTAATACCTTGGTCTCTACCTCTCCGCTACACCATCATTAGCCAAAATGTCGTTATCCAAACGGAGAAAAGTAGATAAGGAGTGTAGAATTTTCAAAGAAAAATGGACCACGTCCTATTTATTTACAGAGATGCACGGAAAACCTTTGTGCTTGGTGTGTTTGCAACAAGTTTTGGTATTGAAGGAATATAATATTCGACGCCACTACGAGACTCATCACAGCGAAAAATATGACGGCTTGCAAGGACAACTGAGAAGAGATAAGATTAACGAATTGCTGGCGGGTCTGAGGAAACAGCAGTCAACTTTCATCCAGAGCCGAGAAGTCAGTGAAGCAGCGGTAAAAGCCAGCTACCTAATTGCTAGCGAAATAGCATTAGCATCGAAGCCGTATTCCGACGGTGACTTTGTTAAACGATGCATGATGAAGGCGGCTGAACTTGTATGTCCCGAGAAGCGACAAGCTTTTGCCAATATTAGCCTGACGAGGAATACTATAGCAGAGAGGATTTCGAACTATCGGCAGATTTAGACAGTCAATTGAAACAGAGAGTCAAGTCATTTATTGCATATTCCGTGGCAATTGACGAGAGCACTGACATCACAGACGTGGCCCAACTGGCCATATTTATTCGAGGAGTTGATGAGACATTGACTGTTACTGAAGAGTTTCTTGAGTTGGTGCCAATGATGGACACCACAACAGCCGAGGACATTTTCGGCTCTGTCGTTGCTGCATTGGACAGAGTTGGAGTGGACTGGTCCCGCGCTGTCAGCCTGGCTACAGACGGCGCGCCATCCATGGTCGGAAAGAAAGCAGGTGCCGCGACAAAGTTCAAAGACAAAGTACAAGCCCTTAATGGAGGAGATCGTTTCTGGACATTTCACTGTATTTTGCACCAGGAGGCATTGTGTTGCAAGTCGCTGAAAATGGACCACGTCATGGAGGTGGTTGTTCGCACTGTAAATTTCATCCGGTCCAGAGGTCTGAACCATCGTCAGTTTGATAAACTTCTCAGCGACAGCAACATTACCCACAGCCTGCCATACCACACTGAAGTGAGATGGTTAAGCCGAGGCGCTGTGCTGAGGCATTTCTTTGATCTACGAGAGGAAATCGGACAGTTTATGGAGAAAAAGGAAAACCGGTGTTGGAATTACAATCTCAGGAATGGCTACGGACCTTGCATTCTTGGTTGATATTACTGAACACTTGAACAATCTGAACAAAATGTTGCAAGGCCGCAAAAAGTTGTCACACAGTTTTCTGACAACATACATGCATTTAAGTTGAAGCGGACTTTGTGGGAGATGCAACTGGCAAATGGCAACCCTGCTCATTTCCCCTGTCTGAGAGATGTGTGTGTGACCAGACCTGATGCGGACATGAAACGGTACAAAGACAAAATTGCAGGACTACTGCGGGAGTTTGAGAAACGTTTTCAGGTATTTGGTGAACTTGAGACAGAATTTTCAGTTTTTCGCTCACCTTTCACAGTTAAAGCTTCTGATCTGCCGGTCGAAATTCAGCTAGAGATAATTGATTTGCAGTGTGATGCAGATTTGAAGGGCAAATTTGCCTCTGTAGGTCTGGACAGATTTTATCAGTATCTACTACCAGGTTACTCCAAATTAACAGCCCTGGCTGCTAAAATTTTGTGCATGTTTGGGACAACCTACCTTTGTGAACAAATTTTCTCAGTGATGAATATCAATAAAACAAAAATGCGTTCAAGGCTCACAAACAAGCACTTAAATGACATTCTGAAAGTGACAGCTAGTCAGGACATGACACCTGGTGTTGATGCACTTGTACAGGCCAAAAGATGCCAAGTTTCAGGTACAAATACAAGTCCAGACTAGACTAACACCTTTAAAATGCTGCCTTAGATACTGTTTGCATTGAAAGAATACAGCTCTGTGAAGATGAATCCTTACTGTGGTGATTTAAAAAATGTGCACTTTAATGTTAGTCAGCAGCTTCAAAACAAAAGTTGTGTGATGGAATTCTACTGTTCATACAACTCCATAAATTTTCAGTATGTATTGTATGTGTATGTATGTTTCATGTATGAAGTTTACAGATTTACAGGACAGGCGAACACTTTCTTCATTACACATTTAAAATCACTCTCCTTAGTTTGTAAGGTGTACGCAGGGATTACATTTAGATTTTATATGCGTATGTGTAAGTGGTTTAAAAATTCCTTTCTTTAAAAGTCTCATTTAATCTTAAAGTGCATTACTATATTTTTCAGTACCAATTAAAGTTTTGTGCCTTTGTACAATCAGTGGGATCAGTTGCAATGCATATTTGTGAATGATAAAAGTAAATTGCACATTTGTCTAAGGAAATATGAGGTGTTTCATGAAATGTTTTGTAAAAGGATAGTTCATTAAATTTCAATATTTTCCTAATGTTCTTGTGCTTCTTTACACCAAAACAAAGGAAAGACATGTTATTTTGGTTATTTATAGCAGAGTATGGTATAATTTTAATGGTCCGGCCCACTTGACATCTCCCTAGGCCGTATGTGGCCCACGATGCGAAATGAGTTTGACACCCCTGCTCTATACAGTAGAATTTAACAGATGAACAGACAATCTTTTGCTTTGAAGTGTTTAGGCTACCTATGCCTACTGATCTTTTTTCATTTTTGGAGTAGACATACAAGACAATGTTTCAGAATCCGCATGCAGTGCCGCATGTTTAGTTTAGGGAAAAAGTAAACAAAATATTATTGAATCTGTTTACAGGTCCACAACATTTTGCAACATTTTTTTTCAGTAAATGTCAAATACAGCACATAAACTGAAAAAGTTTTCAACATTCTGCCAACACCTCCAAGTACTTTATATCAAGTTTGCCATTGTTTTTTACTATAGAATCTGCCTTAACCTAATTCCAATAGGCCTACTTACAGAGTATACAGCAAATAAGGGCATTATTGTCACAGTACCATCAGGAAGTATTCACACACATCTTGACATTGTCCACATTTTGTTGTGTTACAGCCTGAATGTAAAAATTGTGTCACTGGCCTACACCTTATGTCAATATGGAATTATGTTTTTAGAAATGTTTACAAATTAACTTAAATGTAAATGTAATTTAAAATTAAAAGCTGAAATGTCTTCAGTCAACAAGTATTCAACCCCTTTGTTATGGCAAGCCTAAATAAGTTAAAGAGTAAAGATTTAGTTAACAAGGATCAGTCGTCCTGGTCCCTTTGCAGAAAAACAGCCCCAAAGCATGATTTTTTCAACCCCTTGCTTCACAGTAGGTATGGTGTTCTTTGGATGCAACTCAGCATTCTTTGTCCTCCAAACACAACGAGTTGAGTTTTAACCAAAAGTTATATTTTGGTTTCATCTGACCATATCACATTCTCCCAATCTTCTTCTGGATCATCCAAATGCTCTCTAGCAAACTTCAGACTAGCCTGGACATGTACTGGCTTAAGCAGGGGGACACGTCTGGCACTGCAGGATTTGAGTCCCTGGCGGTGTAGTGTGTTACTGATGGTAGGCTTTGTTACTTTGGTCCCAGCTTTCTGCAGGTCATTCACTAGGTCCCCCCGTGTGGTTCTGGGACTTTTGCTCACCATTCTTGTGATCATTTTGACCCCACGGGGTGAGATCTTGTGTGGAGCCCCAGATCGAGGGAGATTATCAGTGGTCTTGTACGTCTTCCATTTCCTAATAATTGCTCCCACAGTTGATTTATTCAAACCAAGCTGCTTACCTATTGCAGATTCAGTCTTCCCAGCCTGGTGCAGGTCTACAATTTTGTTTCTGGTGTCCTTTGACAGCTCTTTGGTCTAGGCCATAGTGGAGTTTGGAGTGTGACTGAGGTTGTGGACAGGTGTCTTTTATACTGATAACAAGTTCAAACAGGTGCTATTAATACAGGTAACAAGTCTGTCAGAGTGTGAACGCAGATATTCACAAACTGAGCGTGAGGCCCTTGCATTGGTTTGGGCTTGTGACATGCTTCACCCGTATGTATATGGCAGGGAATTTGATCTAGTGACTGATCATAAGGCGTTGGAGGCTATTTACAGTCCTCGCTCAAAGCCATGAGTTCGCATCGAACAGTGGGTGCAGAGACTACAACCGTATGACTTTCGTGCTGTCCACATACCAGGGAAAAACAACATTGCTGATCCTCTGTCTCGTCTAATTGGAAAGACTACAGTGAAAGTCACACATGGAGCATGTGAGATTTGTGGCTGTGAACGCAACTCCAAATGCAATGACCACAAGGGAAGTGGAGAAAGCATCAGCTACAGATGAAGAGCTAAGAAATGAGAAATGCTATTCAGAGTGGGTGTTAGGAGACATGCCAGGCATATGCACCGATTGCAAATTAAATGTGTGTAATTGGACAATTAGTCCTAAGAGGAACACCCATTGTTTTGCCACATGCACTTTATGTCAGGTCTCTATCCTTAGCTCACGAGGGACATTTGGGCATTGTAGGCACAAAACAACATCTCAGGAGTAAAGTATGGTGGCTGGGCATGGACAAGGCTGCAGAGAGACACGTGGTTGTCAGACTGTAGTACGACCAGATGTGCCAGAACCGCGGAGACCCACAGTGCTACCTGATGGGCCGTGGCAGGACGTCGCCACTGACCTATTGTTTCCACTACCAACTGGACACTCAATATTAGTTGTTGTAGACTATTACAGCAGATAATAGGAATATGATCTCATGCAATCTATTACCGCAGAAAAGGTCATTGATAGTCTGGAGACTATTTTCAGTCGTCATGGTCTACCATTAATAATCTGATTGGATTGTGGCCCACTGTACATGTTATCCCAGTTCCAGAACTTCTGCCAGGAAAATGGGATTCAGCATGGGAAAATTATGCCACAATGGGCATAGGCAAATGGTGAAGCGGCAAAATGTCTCCCTCATGAAACGGATTCGCATTGCACTAGCTGAGGGGCTGGACTGGAAGCGGGAGGTAGGCAATTACGTGACAGTCTATAGGTCCATTGATCACTCTACCACGAGCAAGAGCCCAGCTGAACTCCTTATCAAAAGGAAAATTAGGGGGAAGCTTCCAGATATAGCTACACCCCAGAGTGACCTGGAGACACGGGACTATGATGCTGAGCAGAAAGGTAAAGCCAAGATCTATGCAGACAACCTTTGCAGAGCCAAACACTCTGACGTGGACATTGGAGATTAGGTTCTCCTAAAACAGCACAAAACAGACAAGTTCACAACAACCTTCTACAAGACATCACACACTGTGATCAATAAAGAGGGAAACAATGTGGTTGTTCAATCTCCAACCCGAGCCAGGTATTCAAGGAATAAAGCATTTGGGAAGAGGTATACAATTGAGGAACCAGATCCACAAATAAAGTACACCTCACAACTGAAAGAGAATGTGGAACAGAGTCCTACTCTGAGATATTACATTGAATCCAAACCAGAGACTATCTGTTATGGATCACCACGAAGACCACAGATTCCCAAGCCAGTCAGGCTTCACAGATAAATTCAACTGCCACAGAAGTTAACACTGCATAACACTGCAAGGGGTAAAGAAAACAAGTATAAACTGAAAAAGGAGGACAAATGCAAAGACTCAATGTTTGAATTATCTTGTGCAGAATGTTTTGCTACAGTAAGAAAAAAAAACAATTATGTTTTGTTTTGCTTAGAAGTAAGCTTAAAAGGAAAGTCTATTTGGCCCCTGAGTAGCACAGTGGTCTAAGACACTGCATCACAGTGATTGAGGCGTCACTACAGACTCTGGTTTAGATTTTTTATTCTATTTCACCTTTATTTAACCAGGTAGGCCAGTTGAGAATAATTCTCATTTACAACTGCAACCTGGCCAAGATAAAGCAAAGCAGTGCGGCAACAACACAGAGTTAAACATGGGATAAACAAAGGTACAGTCAATAACACAATAGACAAATCTATATACAGTCTGCAAATGAAGTAAGTCATTTTGGATTGGAGATGTTTAATGTGAGTCTGGAAGGAGAGTTTACAGTCTAACCAGATACCAAGTATTTGTAGTTTGTAGATCCCATAGGGCGGCGCACAATTGGCCCAGCGTTGTCCAGGTTAGGGTTTTGCCAGGGTAGGCCGTCATTGTAAATAAGAATGTGTTCTTAACGGACTTGGCTAATTATTATAAAGGTTGCATAAAAAAAACTAAAATTAGGAGAACAGAAATAACAACATAAAACAGATTTCAGATTTCGGCAACAAAGGTTGCTATACAGGTAAAGAATGAGTGTGGTTGTGAATGTCAGGTTGACATTGGGTTCGATCCCCGGGACCACCCATACGTAGAATGTATGCACACATGACTGTAAGTCGCTTTGGATAAAAGCGTCTGCTAAATGGCATATATTATTATTACATTGAAGTTCAAATCCAAGTAAAGGGGGATGTCGTGTATTGATGTAATGTACTGATATATGACGTCACCACGTCAGTAAAAGGAATGTGTGGCTTTTTACATTGACAGTGATGGAGTGGAAACATGTTGAATTTTACCCCCGAGTCTGTTTGATTCAATTCAGTATAATATCCTAACTTAGCCCACAGTAAGTTTAGGATTGAACAGCTCCAGATTCTGAAATAGGCAAAACTAGAAACTGCTCTCCAGCTAATTCATTCACATCAGTCGAGTGGGATGAAACATTAACTAACGTTACATGTCAGTTACACTACTAGCTCAGCACTGGGAATAAAACCAGCGTTTCAATATGCTCATTGGTCTGCGGACAGAGCTCGGTTTTTATGTCATACATAATTATTGATGTAGTTTATAGGCTCATCAGAAACGTCCAGATTCTGAAATAGGCAAAACTAAAAACTGCTCTCCATGGGTCATGTGTAGATCCTAGTTTATGACGCGATTTTCAGACTGTGGCTGTTTGATTAAATGCCTCAATAATTATCGAATGATATTCATACTGGATCCCCGGATACAGTACAGTGAGTAATACTTTTTGCAAATTAAACCCTACAATGGGCCATAGGCTACAATAGCTGTGATTACTACCCCTCTTTTGACGGAAAGTGCGTCTAGCCAGCTATAGTGTTGCATTCTTGAATCATCGTTACTTTCGTTTTCGCTTCCACGTCTACAAATGAGATGACATTAAAAACTGAGACAGTTGTACACGCCTGGTATGTAACCTAGACAATATTTTAGCAAAACTTCGGGCCCACCTGGCACCGAAAACAATTTAATAAACTATAGCATAGCCGTAATGTTAAAATACGCATAGACAATTACAAGTTCATAATGTTTTATTTTTTTAATCAATTGAATAATCGGTGAATTAAATCAATTGAACAATGTATTATTCTCGATGTGCATTTGTTTTAATCTAAAACTACACGCGTTATATTCTAACTAGGTTTATTCATTCGGATTTAGTAGCCTCGAGTTTTTTAGGCTACTCAATCGAGATAAGCTATCGTCAACCTTGGGCCGTGTTGCAACTTGTAAAACGAAAGTGATACTATTTTCTGTGGCGTCGCGAGTTGGCACAAAGGCATTGATGATATTCATCCAACAAAGGCCTATTTTCTGCTGTGTAGGACACACTGAGTTTGACCGGGTGACGCAAGAAGACTTAAATCAACATGGCAGAAAATGACGTTGACATGATGGAAGTGTGTGAGGTGAGTAGGCTGGTTTGAGGACAAATACACGAGTACCTTTAATATTGCAGCGACCGAAAACAACACCCAGCGAAACTCGTTAAGAGGTTCAGATCTCATGGCGTAACTGATAACATGCTGGCCGCATCTCTCCTCCATGTTGATTTTGTCCGCCTACTAGACGTGACCAGGACATGCAGGTTGACATATGAAAACAAACTCTGAACCAACTATATTCATTTGGGGACAGGTCGAAAAGCATTAAACATTTATGCTAGCTAGCTTGCAAATTTTTCCTGGGATATAAACATTGGGTTGTTATTTTACCTGAAATGCACAAGGTCCTCTACTCCAATTAATCCACAGATAAAATGGTAACAGTTAGTTTATAGTAATAACTCTTACTTCAGGCTTCTTCTTTGAACTTTATATGGCGGTAAGGTGCATTACCACCACCAACTGGACTGTGGACCTCAGTTCACCTATCAATCACCCACGTAGGTATATGCTCCTAAAAACTGATGGGAGAGGTGGGACTTGCAGCATGTCAAGCTTCACAAGTAAAACCAAGTTCTATTGTAGCGCCTGGCTACACTGATGCTCATTGACTCACACGAGCAGTGTGGGTGCAATGATTGAATAACATGTATCTGTACATTTATTTTGCAACGAGTGCAGTGTGGTCAGTATGTAAGGTGTTGGGTTAGGGTCCCGGTCGGGGCTACTTCCAAATTCATTACATTGGTGTCAGAAGTGGGATGGCGCGGCGCGGGAGGGACTTAGTAATGAAAAACACCTAGCAACCTGGTCAAGAGGGTTGGATCTCTTGGAGAGTAACTGCGTTGGGTTGACGGTCACTGGACCCGGGTTCCTGGAATATGAATTTGCTACAATATTTATACATTAACATATTTTTAGCCAAACAGCAGCTTGTTTGATATAATGGGTATATTATTTTGGATATTGAACAGCAGTAATAGATAAGTTGTTTGACATAAGTTCTCCATTTCTAACAGTTTTTAATTAAACGTATCATCTTAGTAGACATTCTTATCCAGAGCGATTTAGGATGAAGTGCCTTGCTCAAAAGCACATTGACAGATTTGACGTCTAGTCGGCTCAGGGATTCAAGCCATCTGTTACTGTCACAATGCTCTCAACCACTAGGCTACCTTCCACCTTTTAATCTTAAAGGACAAAGGGAACTAACGACCTCTTACTTTCTTCACAGATAATTGTGCACTTGCAACATTCGAGACAGTAAATTCTCCTGATACTGGTAGCAGTGAATCTGCATGAGAGCACCAATCACAGCAATGGACACATGACAATTCCCAAGGGCAGGTTTATAGTTTAAGTACCGTATCAAACGATGCAGCTGGGATAGCCAGGGATATACTTAAGCAATAAGGCCCGAGGGGGTGTGGGTGTATTGCCATTATATACTGAACAAAAATATAAAACACAGCATGCAACAATTTCAACAATTTTACTGAGTTGCAGTTCATATAAGGAAATCAGTCAATTGAAATGAATTAGGCCCTAATCTATGGATTTCACATTTAAAAAAAAATATATATATATTTCACCTTTATTTAACCAGGTAGGCTAGTTGAGAACAAGTTCTCATTTGCAACTGCGACCTGGCCAAAATAAAGCATAGCAGTGTGAACAGACAACAGAGTTACACATAGAGTAAACAATTAACAAGTCAATAACACAGTAGAAAAAAATGGGCAGTCTATATACAATGTGTGCAAAAGAGCAGAAAAGTAAATAAATAAAAAAACAGTATGGGAATGAGGTAGGTGAAAATGGGTGGGCTATTTACCAATAGACTATGTACAGCTGCAGCGATCGGTTAGCTGCTCGGATAGCGGATGTTTGAAGTTGGTGAGGGAGATAAGTCTCCAAATTCAGCGATTTTTGCAGTTCGTTCCAGTCACAGGCAGCAGAGTACTGGAACAAAAGGCGGCCAAATGAGGTGTTGGCTTTAGGGATGATCAGTGAGATACACCTGCTGGAGCGCGTGCTACGGATGGGTGTTGCCATCGTGACCAGTGAACTGAGATAAGGAGGAGCTTTACCTAGCATGGACTTGTAGATGACCTGGAGCCAGTGGGTCTGGCGACGAATATGTAGTGAGGGCCAGCCGACTAGAGCATACAAGTCGCAGTGGTGGGTGGTATAAGGTGCTTTAGTGACAAAACGGATGGCACTGTGATAGACTGCATCCAGTTTGCTGAGTAGAGTGTTGGAAGCCATTTTGTAGATGACATCGCCGAAGTCGAGGATCGGTAGGATAGTCAGTTTTACTAGGGTAAGCTTGGCGGCGTGAGTGAAGGAGGCTTTGTTGCGGAATAGAAAGCCGACTCTTGATTTGATTTTCGATTGGAGATGTTTGATGTGAGTCTGGAAGGAGAGTTTGCAGTCTAGCCAGACACCTAGGTACTTATAGATGTCCACATATTCAAGGTCGGAACCATCCAGGGTGGTGATGCTAGTCGGGCATGCGGGTGCAGGCAGTGATCGGTTGAAAAGCATGCATTTGGTTTTACTCGCGTTTAAGAGCAGTTGGAGGCCACGGAAGGAGTGCTGTATGGCATTGAAGCTCGTTTGGAGGTTAGATAGCACAGTGTCCAATGACGGGCCGAAAGTATATAGAATGGCGTCGTCTGCGTAGAGGTGGATCAGGGAATCGCCCGCAGCAAGAGCAACATCATTGATATATACAGAGAAGAGTTGGCCCGAGAATTGAACCCTGTGGCACCCCCATAGAGACTGCCAGAGGACCGGACAGCATGCCATCCGATTTGACACACTGAACTCTGTCTGCAAAGTAATTGGTGAACCAGGCAAGGCAGTCATCCGAAAAACCGAGGCTATTGAGTCTGCCGATAAGAATATCGTGATTGACAGAGTCGAAAGCCTTGGCGAGGTCGATGAAGACGGCTGCACAGTACTGTCTTTTATCGATGGCGGTTATGATATCGTTTAGTACCTTGAGTGTAGCTGAGGTGCACCCGTGACCGGCTCGTAAACCAGATTGCACAGCGGAGAAGGTACGGTGGGATTCGAGATGGTCAGTGACCTGTTTGTTGACTTGGCTTTCGAAGACCTTAAATAGGGAGGGCAGGATGGATATAGGTCTATAACAGTTTGGGTCCAGGGTGTCTCCCCCTTTGAAGAGGGGGATGACTGCGGCAGCTTTCCAATCCTTGGGGATCTCAGACGATATGAAAGAGAGGTTGAACAGGCTGGTAATAGGGGTTGCGACAATGGCGGCAGATAGTTTCAGAAATAGAGGGTCCAGATTGTCAAGCCCAGCTGATTTGTACGGGTCCAGGTTTTGCAGCTCTTTCAGAACATCTGCTATCTGGATTTGGGTAAAGGAGAACCTGGAGAGGCTTGGGCGAGGAGCTGCGGGGGGGGCAGAGCTGTTGGCCGAGGTTGGAGTAGCCAGGCGGAAGGCATGGCCAGCCGTTGAGAAGTGCTTATTGAAGTTTTCGACAATCATGGATTTATCGGTGGAGACTGGGAGGAGGTGCTCTTGTTCTCCACGGACTTCAGTGTCCCAGAACTTTTTGGAGTTGGAGCTACAGGATGCAAACTTCTGCCTGAAGAAGGAGGGGCAGGGGCGCAGCCATGGGTGGGCAAGGAGGGCATACCCCTGTCCGCTTCGGAGCCATGTCCACACACTAGGGAGCCCTACAAAAGGGCTTTATTAGAGACAGAAATACTCCTCAGTTTTATCAGCTGTCTGGGTGACTGGTCTCAGACGATCCCGCAGGTGAAGAAGACAGATATGGAGGTCCTGGGATGGCGACAGAGGCGGCTTATGGTAGAGAAATTAACATTAAATTATCTGGCAAAAGCTCTGGTGGGCATACCCACAGTTAGCATACCAATTGCACACTCCCTCAAAACTTGACACATCTGTGGCATTGTGTTGTGACAAACCTGCACATTTTAGACTGGCCTTTTGTCCCCAACACAAGGTTCACCTGGGATCATGCTATTTAATAAGCTTCTTGATATGCTACACCTGTCAGGTGGATGGAGTATCTTGGCAAAGGAGAAATGCACACTAACAGAGATGTAAACAAATTTGTGCAAAACATTTGAGAGAAATAAGCTTTTTGTTCATATGAACATTTCATGTTTTATTTCAGCTCATGAACATGGGACCAACAACACATTACATTTTGCCTTTATATTTTTTTTTTTTTTTCAGTATACCATGGCTAAGAGCTGTTATTAAAGGCTCTGCATGGTCAATCCGATGTCTGCAGTGGCCGTACAGCATTTACCGCAATACAGCCTCGACAGAAGTCAGGGCATTCATACTTCTTGTGCTGCTCAGAGCAGAGTTGTTGTAAAGGTCGTGGTCAAGGAAGTGAGTTCGTGTTTATACAGGACCTTCCGCTCCCACCTACCGTCAACCAATCATGTCTATACGGAGCCCTCCGCATTCTTTAAAAATGTATGTAAATATAAAGCTATTCATGAGAGGGTATACTTAAATGTTACTTAGCCACCTTTTAGGTAAAACATATGTGGAACTAGACGAACCAAACAACAGTAGTTTGCTTGTGTTTGAATTCGATATGAGAACCACATTTCTTCAGGAAGAGAAACTGCACAACGTAAATGGCACTGTATGTGAAAATCTACAACCCGTACACCTCTCGCTCTTCTCTTGCAGCCTGACCCAGCCTTGGCTGCCAGAGCACCGCACTATCCACAATGGAAGTGTCCGAGCCCTCATGGGAGAGGTGATAGGGTAGGTATTGTTTTTCTTATGTGGAATAATTTAAGACTACAATTATGAAATGTGCTATTCTGTGATGAGTGAAAATATGAACCCCCTCCTATCTCTTTTAGACCTATTCTTCAGGAACAAGTGGGGAGCCAGTGATAGTAACACAGCCACATTCATGTCCTAGCACTCACACCCAAAGGACTGTTTTGACTGATAAGCAAAATGTAAGGAGTAAACAGTGTAATTATGATCATGTCAACTAGTCTGACTCAGGCGATCTTATCTTTATCATACCTGTTTGCATAGACTATCCAATGCTGTTTCATGAAGTTCCCAAAACCAATCACAATTCAAGTTAGGGTAAGATCAACATCATACTGATGTCCAGTTATTCTTTCAGGGCCTGTATTTGACAGATGATGAATCTGAAGAAGGACTGGATACACCACCCCAGGTTAACACCACAAGTTGACAATATATTTTTAAATATCTGAATGACATGTAAGATGTTATATAGTAAAGTACATGTTAAAGAATAATCATTCTTTTTTATGAAATGTTTTTTCTAAAGCTCTGATGACAGAGGTAGCGATCAGAGCTATGCTTTCTACAGCTCACCTTTTAAGACTTTGTTGTCCAAATGGAGTTGAAATTGATTGTTAGGTCCAAATCATATTTAATCTCTTATTTTTTTCAGAGCACAGATCTGTATCGGGCAAAGGAGGATATTGAGGGAAATGAGGTGAGTGTGGATGCTCCTGCTGGAGAAGGAGAAGAAAAAAATATATATATAAAATTATTATTATTATTTTTTTAAATAACTTTTTAAAATCTGGCTCAGATCCGCTATGAAACTCAATTACTAAACTACAGGTCCACTGTAGGACTGAATAAACTGTTGCGTCAACAACCATATTTATGCTCAGACATTTTTTTCAGGATCTGAATCAAGCTAAGGTTGAAGAGAGAACGCAGCCATCAGCATCTCCAGATGAGGCTACAGTCTACGTCACTGTGAAGTGGCCTAGGAAAGATCTTCCACCAAAATGGGAATCTATACTAGAGAAAACTCTCCAGTCATGGCTCAATAAAGCCTTTGCTGATAAGACTACAGATTGTACCTTGAAAGGTCTTTATTACAATGAGTCATGGACTGAGGTCAAGATAACTCCCTCAACAGGTGAGAATGATTGAGTCAAATGTTTAGTTCATTACAAAAATACCTAGTACCAATTTTAAATGTTGAGGATAAACAAGCAATGGTGTTGCTGCTAAGAAGAAAATATTCACATCAACAGTACATTGTGTTGCAGAGTGAATTCTCAAATGCATGCTTTTATCTGGGAACTAATATTTTATTAAATAGGTCAGCATGTTTGATTTGGTTACAGTTATTCTGTTATCTTAAATCCTTTTTTGATTTTTAATGTTAATCTTAATATATTAATCTGCCCTATTGAAGATCTAAAAGTACTTCTGAATCAGAGGGCAACACAGATGACCTTCAAAGACCAGGCCAAGACAATCGCTACTGTGCAGTTTCACAAGACTGCACCATCTACATCCTGGAACCAATCAGACTTCAAACCTAGCTCAATGGATGGTTCTCCTCCAACATCACACACTCCACAGGATGTAATTGGCTTTGCTTTTGTAAATGTTTGATTATTTGATTGCATTTTCAAAATCAACTATAATATAAAAAGTATAGTTGTAAGATATGTAAATCTTTTTAAATGTGATATTTTCCCACTAGGTCAAACTCCCAATGACTGTAAATACTATCATTGATCTCAGTGGCATCCCACATGAAGCACAAGTTGCCCTTCAGACCAGGTTCAGTCAGTACCACACTTATCACTTACTGAACTTTACTGGGAACTTTGAGGAAGTGGAGAAGTTCCAAAGAGAGGTGAACAAGGTCATCAAGGAAGCTGAGGCTAGGTCAGCGGGTGATTGGAATGGTTTAGCAGCGACACCAAGCATGACTCACAAGGGAATGAACACCCATGAAGCTCCTGGGCAAACAGAAATGAGCTTTCCAGTCCCACTGAACCTCTTTGGGTACATTAACCAGGCCTACCAGAAGGAGATGGAGGACATAGAGAAAAGAAATGGAGTCAAAATCAATGCAGATGTGAAGGTGTCCATCAAAGAAGATTCAGAGAAAACAGGCAGAGATTGTCTGCTGCCCGAAGCCAACCAGGAGTTAATTGACCTCTTCCAGAAGTGTGCAGGTGATTTTCACAGCATCTCCGCACATCTGCCACACATGAATCTAGAAGACCTCCAGAATACGCTGAAGAACATCCAGAATGAGTCCAGGCTGGTGCTGAATGTGTCCGCCAACAGTTGCAATGTGTTTGGGCCGAAGCAGAGCATGGTAGCAGTCAGGAAGGCTTTTGGGGTGGGCCACAGCTCAACAGTGAAGACCTTCGGAATGGATCACAGCTCCACAGATGAGGCCTTTGGATCTGGAAGGAGATCTACAGAGATTCCACAGAAGATTGTGCTTGACATCAAAGACCCACTGGTGTCAAGTGGGCTGTCCATGGACCCAGCCCACTGGGAGCTGATTCAAAAAGTATTTGATGAACAAATAAAAGCAATCCAAAATAAATTTGGAGTAGTTTTCATGAATAATCCCTTTCAGGGGAAGGTCAGAGTGACAACCAGATCTATCAAGTCCCAACACACTGCCTCTCTGGAAAGCCACGCCATCAGAGCTCTCATGCACCTCTACCAGAAGGTTGCCACGTCAACAATGAGCTGCTATCTGCTAGACACTACCCAGGCAGGGACCGTGGGGGATATGCTGGAGAAGATCCGCTCTCGACACCAATATGTTGGGGCAGGAGAAAAATACGGTTCCTGGAGGCTGATTGGTCTACCGGAACATTTAGGCCCTGCTGTCAAAGAGCTTGAAGAGAAGCTGGGTGGGCCTGTGTTTAAAGAGGAAGACAAGCAGAGGATTGTGTATCCTGAAGACTTCAACACTGGAGCAGCTGAGGTGGGAGCAGCTGGAGAAGCGACATGCCCCATATGCATGGATATATTTACCAACAAGGAGAAGTTGTCGTGCACCCATGAGTTTTGTAAAGAGTGTCTGAGGCGATCAGTGGAATCCATGGGCCCCAGCTGTCCTGTGTGTAAGGATGTGTACGGGAAGGTGGAGGGAGACCAGCCTGATGGAACAATGACATTCACTATTGCTTACATCAACCTACCTGGATTCACTCAATGTGACACGATAGTTATCAACTATGATATTCCAGATGGAAAACAGACGGTAAAAGCCTCAGGTTCTTCATTATACTGTAAATGTAAAAGTTGACAATACATTAGCTCCCAATTTCCACTGCAGTGTTTTATATTTACACAGCCATTTGTTGCCTTTGCTATTAGTTTTTGTTTACATTGTCTGTTTTCAGAAGAAACATCCCAACCCTGGAAAGCACTTCTATGGGACCCAAAGAAGGGCTTATCTACCCAATAACATTGAGGGGAATGAGGTCCTGAAACTGCTGAAGAAAGCATTTAATCAGAGGCTGATTTTCACAGTTGGGGTCTCCAGAACCACTGGGGCAGAAAACGTAGTGACCTGGAATGACATTCACCACAAAACCAACATCGGAGGAGGGGCACAAAAGTACACCATCTAAGACTATAGATATGAATAAACTTCTGTATGCCTCTAGTGACTAACATAGTTAACATTTCTTATGTCATGTATAAATGTTTTTTGTATATTTTGCATTGACTAAATTCAGGTCAAGTGTCTACTACTACCACCTTGTCTGGGGGAACAACATTGATCCCTCATGAGATTTAAACCAGAAGCAAGCTCAGAAATAATTGGAGAATGTGGTTAATTCAAATTTGTATGTGCTTTGTGTTTGCCCAGTTTCGGCTATCCTGACCATGACTACCTGAGCAGAGTGAAGGATGAGCTGAAAGCCAAAGGCATCAAATGAAGACATTTTTGGAAATAGAACAGAAGACTAGTTCAGTTGAGATTCGAAGCTGCATACTTTAAAAGTATACAGAGGGGAAAGCTATACTACGGAATCAAGATGTTTGTTTGCCATATATATCACTGTTCCCTCTCTGGGTTGTGACAATACTACAGTACAAGAGTCTCTTGGAAAATGTTTTTGGGTGTCAGGGACCTTTTTGGTTAAGATTCTTTGTTTTATGAAGCCATTTGTCTAAACAAATGTCAGCTTTTGAGGGATTTAGTTCTGATTGGTATACTGGTATTATTTTTATTTTAGATGCTTGGATCTAGGCTAATGTGTGAGCTATGACGAAATATGGAACATTCCTCTTGTTTGATTATGTCAGTGCTTTTAAACAGAATGGTAACATTCAGATTTCAAATCAACCTCAACATATTATAATTATCAGTTGGTGATCTCATTATTAGATAAACAGATCCACTTGCTCACTTAAGGCCCAATAAATGTGTTCTTGTGTGATTAACTCAAGTTTGTGTGGAATTTTGTTTGATGATTGGTAATGACAATAAAAAGTTCATTTAAGACTGATCTCACATTTGTTTATATTTGTGGTGAATTTGGTATTAATTGTTGTATCCTCCACAATATGCAAACTCTAGTCCAGTCCAGCTAGATATGAAAACACAACCACAGAAGTGACCAAACGATGTAACATCGAACTCGAAATAAAATGACAACATAAAAGGCAATAAAAGAACACAAATCCAGGTGATTGTTTTCTGTACAGTTTTTAAAATTGTATTTATAACAATCTGTTCTTTAGCTTGAAAGTACTCTTACCAAAAACAAACATTATCTTTCCAGAATAAAGTTTGAGCCTCCATGCATTTTGTACTATAAAAGCTATGTGTAATTTCTCATAAAACAAGGACTAATCAAAAACAACTTAAATCCAAGAATGCATGTATGATTTTGCAAAAATGTTCTTTAAAGTAAAATGATTGTACTTGTATCTCCTTTCAATTAAAAAAATGCAACCGCATAAATAAAAAAAATAACACTTGCTGACAAGTAAGCAAAATATGGATTTGTTATTCTAGTTACTTGAACATTTGTTTGCCTTTTCTCACATGCATTAAAATATGTCTGATCACCTGACAGAAGCAGCATTTTGGGAAAGTGGCTGAGCTTAGACACGTCAAGGCAACCGACACGTCAGGGCAACCAAAACGGCAGCGTTAGCAGCAAGGTACAAAAAGACAGATGATCAGAAACGGCTAAAGGTAGAACAGTGGAGGGAAATGCTACGTAACAGTCAAAAATAAAGAAATGGCTGCCCTTCAGATAGAGCTGTTACAAAACCATTAAAGCACAAAACTCATTTTCTCAGGTTAGAAGGATTCATCTGTACTGATGTCTGACAGGGCCAGAAGGACAGTCAAGCCCTTACATAAACCACATGAGGAAATGCTGCGAAAAACAAACATACCGTAGACCATTAGTTATCCCATCTCCTATGTCCATCCACACAGCTGTAACTAAGACACTTGTCCTCTGGCACCACAGTCCACTGAAGGGGTGCAGATTGGTGACCTTCTCAGCGAAGATGTCACACATCTTCTCACAGTATACCTGGTCCGTCCCATCGTTAGCATCCTCTGACCTGCCGTGACATGGAAACTGGGCACACCCACAGCCCACTATATGGACGCATTCCCAAGCCTGGAATCTTCAACCTCGTCATAATCATCACATCTCACCAGTAATCAGTCAGTCACTCATTCTCAGTCGCTTCAACAACACTTGGATTACGCTATTTTAACATCACATGAGCCCTACACACCTTAAGGATAGAAACAAACATATATTGACCTGCGTTACAGTTACGGTATATACACCATAGAACATTGTCTGTGCAAGAAAGAAAACAATTTCATTAACATAGTTTTCTGAGAAAATAATATGGAAATAAATTGCCATCCGGTATTGACATTTTACACGTGCTGTACACAAATCGTACTGTATTATTCCTGTCTTACACCCCAGCAGACAAAACTGTCATCAAGAGAACATTGGTACCGACTTAAAAAACAGAGTTCGCCTTCCCCTGCTCAAAATTAACACAAAAAAATTTCTCTATACAATTAATACAAAACAAAATACTCCAATTATGTTTTTCTTCTTCAAATAGTTTTTTTCTCTTCTATTTCCTTGTGCACAGAGGTAGTGGCTATTTAGGTAAAGGGACAAAAATAGTAAATAAAAAATGTATTCTATAAAATGTTTTTGTTCCTTTTTGACCAGAGGAATCGTAAAAGGACTAAATATAATACTGCAATCACATACAAAAAGGTTGATTTTTGTACAATTTATACAGTGTGCACGCCTTTTCTGTTTATTTTCTTTCTGTTTTTCTTTCAAAAGGCAAAAAGAGGGGTGTGTTTGGAATGTTACGCCCCAGGCTAATAGAAAGTTTATGCTAGCGGGTCCACCAGAGGCTCCTCATCCCCCCCCGTGACAGAAGCTCCTTCTTCTCATCTGTGCTGGCCAGGGAGTTGCGGCTGTTGTGGGCTCCCATGTACAGGGTGGCGTACACTGGGTTGGTGAAGTTGGTGGGCTGGGGAAGAGGCCAGGGAGGACCATTAGATCAACTAAATACATGGTAGTAGGTCTGTGTTTGTATGTTGCCTCATCTGTGTCTGTTTGCTTGTGCAGGTATGTGTGACATGGTGCAAGTGTGTGTGCTTGCTTGTATTACTTTGTAGTACCTTGTTTACCTTGTCTGGGTCCAGTGTGAAGTCTGAGTCTAGAAGATCCCCGGCATCGTCGTCTGGCTCACCCTCGTAGATCTTGTACGCTGGGTTTCCTATCTCTACATTCATGGCCCCGTTAGTCATCCTCTGGTGCTGGAAGCCCTTGGCCCTGCAGATACAGAGGTGAAAGGACATGATCCCTTAGACACGAACGGGTCCTGAGTACGTCCACACAGCGCGGGTAGCGACATGGCCACATCACGAGGGTCAGGGCTCACATCACTGTCACGGTAACCCAGGAAGCAAATCCAGCATTCACCTAGCTAGTATATACTACAGGACACACTGGTCCTGGAGAGGGGTATGTAACAGTATCAAGTAAGCCAACATTACACACACACCCTGTAAGTGGTACTACTGAATGCCTACTTCAAAGACACAAGCAAGGTCAAATCTATCGATGTCTTGGACAGAAATCCACCTTGTTGTCAGTTTTGAGCATTACCATATTGGTTTAATCCATGGACTTGAAGAATGAAGAGAAGTACATTTACATTTAAGTCATTTAGCAGACGCTCTTATCCAGAGCGACTTACAAATTGGTGCATTCACCTTATGACATCCAGTAGAACAGTCACTTTACAATAGTGCATCTAAATCTTAAAGGGGGGGTGAGAAGGATTACTTATCCTATCCTAGGTATTCCTTAAAGAGGTGGGGTTTCATTCCTCTTCAATAGATAATTCCTGTTAAACCCCTAGAACTATAGTAGGTGTTTTGGAGAGGGTAGACCAGTCCTGAACAGGTATTTAGATCAGGAGAGGGAGGGGCAAGCTGAACGAGAGGGTCATGACCCCTTAGGCACAACAGAGAATGACATTGACCACAGGACTATACACTGCACAGCAAAAGAGAATGATGAAGCGAGAGATGGGATGCCATATTGAGTGAGAGTGGATGGAAAGCGTAACGTGGCAACCGTTACCGCGAGGGTCTGGAGAAGGACTTGCCCGGCCTGCCCAGACCTGAGGAACAGAAGAGATGCAGTTACTCACAGCAGAGAGCGGTGGGGGGTGGGTAACCACATTTAAAATACTAAAATGCGGGACAAGGGGATGAGTTTGCGGTACAGTGTAGCCTACATGAATACATGTTCTTGGCAGCGCTCCAAGCAAGCTAAATGAAGCGCACAAAGCCTACTCTTTTGCCGAGTGAGCACCCTTATTTTGTGATGCAGAAACGAGAGACCACATGTGTGGCTGTACAAATCTGGGAATATTTGGCCAAGTAAACATTTGTGGTTGGTCTCAGGGAATGTAAAACAGTTCGGAAGGGAGACTTTTAAAAACAGGATTGAGTGAAGTACCAGCAAATATGTTGAATGAGCAACTAATAAGCTTTACAAGTTTGATGAAATGGCCTTATCTTTCAGTCTAATACGGCTATTTACATCTGTGCAGTCAGAATATTCAATCTCATCAACGATTGGAGAAGTGTTTAACATCACCAGTACCACATACTTATGAGATATATACTTATGATATATATATATATATATATATATCTTGTCATAAGCGCAATGTGACTGCAAAAGATACAGATTCAAATCAAATCAATTTATATAGCCCTTCGTACATCAGCTGATATCTCAAAGTGCTGTACAGAAACCCAGCCTAAAACCCCAAATAGCAAGCAATGCAGGTGTAGAAGCACGGTGGCTAGGAAAAACTCCCTAGAAAGGCCAAAACCTAGGAAGAAACCTAGAGAGGAACCAGGCTATGTGGGGTGGCCAGTCCTCTTCTGGCTGTGCCGGGTGGAGATTATAACAGAACATGGCCAATATGTTCAAATGTTCATAAATGACCAGCATGGTCGAATAATAACAAGGCAGAACAGTTGAAACTGGAGCAGCAGCACAGTCAGGTGGACCGGGGACAGCAAGGAGTCATCATGTCAGGTAGTCCTGGGGCACGGTCCTAGGGCTCAGGTCCTCCGAGAGAGAGAAAGAAAGAGAGAATTAGAGAGAGCATATGTGGGGTGGCCCGTCCTCTTCTGGCTGTGCCGGGTGGAGATTATAACAGAACATGGCCAAGATGTTCAAATGTTCATAAATGACCAGCATGGTCGAATAATAGTAAGGCAGAACAGTTGAAACTGGAGCAGCAGCATGGCCAGGTGGACTGGGGACAGCAAGGAGTCATGTCAGGTAGTCCTGGGGCATGGTCCTAGGGCTCAGGTCAGTTGAAACTGGAGCAGCAGCATGGCAAGGTGGACTGGGGACAGCAAGGAGTCATCATGTCAGGTAGTCCTGGGGCATGGTCCTAGGGCTCAGGTCCTCAGAGAGAGAGAAAGAAAGAAGGAGAGAATTAGAGAACGCACACTTAGATTCACACAGGACACCGAATAGGACAGGAGAAGTACTCCAGATATAATAAACTGACCCTAGCCCCCCGACACAAACTACTGCAGCATAAATACTGGAGGCGGGGACAGGAGACACTGTGGCCCCATCCGAGGAATGTCAATTCTGAAATTAATAGGAAGTCTGACTTACAGGACAAATCTAACTTTTTGTGTAAAGAAGTGGTGCTTTAAATTGTTAATAAAATATGAGACATGATTGTTTGATTGTGGGACGCACAATCCGAGACATGTGGTCATCTTAGGAGAGAGCGAGGGAGGGAAGAGAGAAAGTGCAGAGACCGGAAGAAGCAGCATTAAAGACAGCCTGAGAAGAAGAGAGAGCTTGATAGGGGGTTAAGGTAGATATTGTCCCAGTGTTCCGCTAGTGCCCCGGTGTTGTATTGTCTAGTGTAACGTTCCTCACCCACTCATCCTCCTCCTGTACCAGAACACAGCTCCTCCCACCAACATAACCAACAACAGCAGCATCAACAGTGGGATCACTATGGAGGCAGCACCTGCACATGGATACACAGAAACAGTATACATACACAGTTGGGCAGGAGACTTCAGGTAGCGTCAAGTCGATGTGCAGCCACAATAATATGTGTAAAATGTAGAGCAGCAGATCTTCTTTTTACAAACCTTCAGAAAAGTTGAGGACAGTTTACTTACGTCCACCAGACTTTGAGGAGTCTACACTAGAGGCCACCACCTCACAGCGATGCCCCACCCAGCCTGCAGAACACCTGGGGGAGAGAGATAGACACAGAAAGATGTAAACGCACAGTAACCAGGGTTACTATAATATATGTATGTGAGAGAGTGCGAGATAGAAAGAGAGAGAACTTACTTGCACTCTGGTAGGTGTGTGTGTGGGTTGACAGAGCATTGTCCATTAGCACAGTATTCATCACATGTGTAGCAGCTGAGCTGGACTCTGCCATTTGTGCAGCTTCAGGACACACACAGGTAACAATAGGTTAGGAGGACGTGTGTGTGTGTGTGTGTGTGTGTGTGTGTGTGTGTGTGTGTGTGTGTGTGTGTGTGTGTGTGTGTGTGTGTGTGTGTGTGTGTGTGTGTGTGTGTGTGTGTGTGTGAGACACTTACATGCAGGTGACCTCTCCTGTGGGCTGGAAGGAGTTGGTGGGGATACACTTGCCGTCACGGCAGTAGTGACACTTGTCCACCTCGCAGGTGCTGCCGCTGAACTGGGATAGACAGCGACACTGGCGCGCCCCGCTGGCACTCTGCAGACAAGTGCCTCTGTTCAGACAGTGGCCCTCGCAGCTACCTAATCACACACACACATACATGAGAGACAACTATCTGTCTGAGTATAGTGAGAGCAAGGAATCTTGAGATGGATATCAAAAGAGTGCCAGGCAGTTAACATTTTGTAGTCCTCCACTACTCTAACACAGTAGTGTTCGAGTATTATACTGCCAGCTGGTTTTAAATCTTTTGTTTATTAGGAGCCCGAATTAGCTGTTGCACATGCAGCAGCTATTCTTTGTGGGGTCCATACAAAACCTAAAATACATTTGAGTCATTTAGCAGATGCTCTTGTCCAGAGCAACGTACAGTTAGTGCATTCATCTTAAAGGGCAATTCGGCCACTTTTCAACCGCATATTCCTTACCTCCACAGCACCACACCCGTGTGTGTCTACATGTGTGAAAATGAACATTTCCATATGTGGTTAAAAGTCCTAAAAATGCTCACCTACCCCTAATCCTAAAGTAGGATTAAATGCTCACCTACCCCTAATCCTAAAGTAGGATTAAAATGCTCACCTACCCCTAATCCTAAAGTAGGATTAAAATGCTCACCTACCCCTAATCCTAAAGTAGGATTAAAATGCTCACCTACCCCTAATCCTAAAGTAGGATTTAAAATGCTCACCTACCCCTAATCCTAAAGTAGGATTTAAAATGCTCACCTACCCCTAATCCTAAAGTAGGATTAAAATGCTCACCTACCCCTAATCCTAAAGTAGGATTAAATGCTCACCCACCCCTAAACCTAAAGTAGGATTAAAATGCTCACCTACCCCTAATCCTAAAGTAGGATTAAAATGCTCACCTACCCCTAATCCTAAAGTAGGATTAAAATGCTCACCTACCCCTAATCCTAAAGTAGAATTAAAATGCTCACCTACCCCTAATCCTAAACTAGGATTAAAATGCTCACCTATCCCTAATCCTAAAGTAGGATTAAATGCTCACCTTTTATTTCTTTTAATTTTATTTCACCTTTATTTAACCAGGTAGGCTAGTTGAGAACAAGTTCTCATTTGCAACTGCGACCTGGCCAAGATAAAGCATAGCAGTGTGAACAGACAACATAGAGTAAACAATTAACAAGTCAATAACACAGTAGAAAAAAAAGAGTCTATATACATTGTGTGCAAAAGGCATGAGGAGGTAGCGGAATAGTTACAATTTTGCAGATTAACACTGGAGTGATAAATGATCAGATGGTAATGTAATGTAGAGGTTGAGATATTGGTGTGCAAAAGAGCAGAAAAGTAAATAAATAAAAACAGTATGGGGATGAGGTAGGTAAAATTGGGTGGGCTATTTACCGATAGACTATGTACAGCTGCAGCGATCGGTTAGCTGATCAGATAGCAGATGTTTGAAGTTGGTGAGGGAGATACAAGTCTCCAACTAAAGCAATTTTTGCAATTCGTTCCAGTCGCAGGCAGCAGAGTACTGGAACGAAAGGCGGCCAAATGAGGTGTTGGCTCATACCTACCCCTAATCATAAAGTAGGATTAAATGCCCACACCAGCTAAAATAATCCACTTTTTCAGCTGAAAGATGATGCCCATAGTTTACCCCTGATATTGCACAACGATTTAAGTCAATAAATCATTGTTTTAGTCTATGCGTAATATATTGGATCGTGTGTATCATGCCGTGTGTTTCATTATAAGATTATAATTATATCTGACGAGGGATGCTTTAGTTCATTTGGAACCACCTGCAAAACATGTACATGTGCGGGCTCATTACTTTCTGTCTACAACCTGGTAGTTACTACTGCTTACTGCTGTCTGCAAATGCACTTCGTTCGATCTGGAGCTGTTGAATGAGCTGACGGTGAAATGGTGAGTAAGAAAATAGCTAATATTATTATGAGCTAATTTCGTTCACTTGGCTATAGTAAGCAGCCCGGCAAGGCACACGTCAACTGAACGAGGCGCATCACCTAGCTAACATTAGTGACATCAAAAGTGGATGAAGACGTGAAATGTCAACACGGCTGTGATACATCGTCGTTTCTGGAGACGTTATGCACGGCAGCGCTAAAGTAGCTGCAAGAGTTGGCCTATGGGTCACTAACTATATACATGTTTGGCTTGCTAGCTAGCTATAGTATAGGTGACTGTGCGGTGTAGTTCCTTCAGGAAGTATTCATACCCCTGGACTTATTCCACATTTTGTTTTGTTAAAGTCCAAATTCAAAATGGATTTGTTTTACCCATTTACAAACACTACCCCGTAATGACAAAGTGAAAACATGTTTTTCGAAATTTTAGCAAGTGTATTAAATTAATTACAGAAATATCTAATTTACACAATTATTCACACCCCTGGGTCAATACATGTTAGAATCACCTTTGGCAGCGATTACAGCTGTGAGTCTCTGGGTAAGTCTAAGAGCTTTGTACACCTGGATTGTACAATATTTTCACATTACTCTTAAATTATTCAAGGTCTGTCAAGTTGGTTGTTGATAATTGCTAGACAGCCATTTTCAGGTCTTGCCATAGAGTTTCAAGGTGATTTTAGTCAAAACTGTAACTAGGCCTCTCAGCAACATTCAATGTCATCTTGGTAAGCAACTCCAGTGTATATTTGACCTTGTGTTTTCGGTTATTGTCCTGCTGAAAGGTGAATTCATCTCCCACTCGGTTACTTTTTTATTCTGAGAAACTCCAGTTCTTAACGATTACAGGCCTTCACATAACATGATGCAGCCACCGCTATGCTTGAAAACATGGCGAGTGATACTCAGTAATGTGTTGTATTGGATTTGCCCCAAACATACTGTAAAACATTTTGTATTTTGGACAAAATTGTTAATTGCTTTGCCACATTTTTGCAGTATTACTTTAGTGCCTTGTTGCAATTAGGATGCTTGTTTTGGAATATTTTTTATTCTGTACAGGCATCTTTCTTTTCACAATGTAAATTAGATTAGTATTGTGGAGTAACTACAATGTTGTTGATCCATCCTCAGTTTTCTCCTATAACAGCCGTTAAATGCTAACTGTTTTAAAGTCACAATTGGCCTCATGGTGAAAACCTTGAGCAGTTTCCTTCCTCTCCGGCTACTGATTTGGGAAGGATGCCTGTACCTTTGTAGGATTAAATACTTGGTGTATTGATACACCATCCATTGTGTAATTAATGACTTCACCATGCTCAAAGGGATAACATGTCTACGTTTTTGGAAAATCTCCCTTGCCTTTGTGGTTGATTCGGTTTGAAATTCACTGTTCGACTGAGGGACCTTACAGATAATTGTATGCGTGGGGTAAAGAGATGAGATTGACATGATTTTTTAAAATGACTAACACTATTATCATTAGGTGACTTGCTAAGCACATTTTTACTCCTGAATTTATTTAAGCTTGCCAAAACAAAGGTGTTGAATACTTGATTTACCAGTACTAGCTAATGCTACTTACTGCTTTTGTGTTACCAAACACGTCTCCAAAACTGCAAAGCTGTCTCCAAAACTGCAATGTGTCTCTACAGTAACCGAGCTGTCAACGCGAGTGTGTGCTTGCTGGCCTATGTAATACAAAATGTTCCAAAGTCATATCAAAACGTGCAAACTACAGTTCAGCTAAAGTTGTAAGGGCAAAACATAATTATGTTTTAATTAGCTCGCAAGCTTGCTTTCAATGATGAGAGATTGAGTGTATATACAGTTCATTTGGAATGTATTCAGATTTAATCCATTTCAGAATAAGGCTCTAACCTAACAAAATGTGAAAAAAGTAAAGGGGTCTGAATACTTTTCAAATGCACTGTAGCTAGTGCAATTAATTAATACCTTAAGGACAACCATCTCTGCAGCCCTCCACCAATCAGGTCTTTATGATAGAGTGGCCAGACGGAGGCCACTCCTCAGTAAAAGGCACATGACAGACCGCTTGGTGTTTGCCAAAATGCACCTAATGACTCTCAGACCATGAGAAACAAGATTCTCAACAACTATATGGCCTGAATGCCAAGCGTCACATCTGGAGGAAACCTGATACCATCCCTACGGTGAAGCATAGTGGTGGGCAGCATCATGCTGTCACCACTGGAAGACTAGTCAGGATGGAGGCAAACCTTAACTGAGCAAAGTACAGAGATCCTTAATGAACACCTGCTACAGACTGGGGTGAAGGTTCACCTTCCAACAGGACAACGACCCTAAGCACACAGCCAAGACAACGTAGGAGTGGCTAGGGACAAGTCTTTGAGTGGTCCAGCCACAGCGCAGACTTGAACCCGATCTAACATCTCTGGAGAGACCTGAAAATAGCTGTGCAGCATTGCTCCCCATCCAACCTGATAGAGCTTGAGAGGATCTTGGGAGAAAGAATGGGAGAAACTCCTCAAATACAGGTTTGGCAAGCTTGTAGTGTCATGCCCAAGAAGACTCGAGGCTGTAATCGCTGCCAAAGGTGCTTCAACCAAGTACTGAGTAAAGGGTTTGAATACTTATGTAAATTTGATATTTCCGTTTATTTTTATCTTCGAAATTGAGCTAACATTTCTAAAAACCTGCATAAACATATATATCATATTTTTCACCAAAGTATCACTGTCCCTTTCCTAGCATCTCCGCTTTGGCAAGAAAAGGTAGTTGTATAATTAAAGAGTATCTTGCAGGATTCAGTCATTGGATTTGTAAGAGTTGTTGCCCTGTCCCTTTCTCTGTGATCTTCATTCTAATGGAATCCACAAAGAACAAAACCCTGTTCTGAAACATTTACATCAAAAAGTGCAACGTTATGGGCAAAGACCCAAAACATCCACATCAAATCTAATATTTTTCTTGATCAAATAACATAGAAACCAACCACTTTTTGCCTACAGGTTTGTTCCTGTAGAGTAAAAGGAATGAATAGGCCATTTCAGTTTTATTAACATAGAAATAAGTTGCATTTGCAAAGTATTTCAAGAAACTAGAAAACCAATCAAGCAAGGATTTTAATATAAGTATGATCAGATTAACTGTTTTGAACAGAATTATCGGACTCAGGTTACAAATGATGGTAAACACTCAGAAATACATTTAGTTAAACCATTTTCACAAAAGTAAGGACTGATCCTTTACTAGTCCTGTATTAGCGGACCAATATAGACAGAGGTCTGTAGCACGGGCATTTTTTGATTTTATTCCTGCATCGTCTGTGAATTTATTTATTTATTTATTTATTGTCTATTTAAACTTGTTTTGGCAATGTAAACTTGTGTTTCCGATGCCAATAAAGCCCTTTGAATTGAATGGATGGTCCTTTGCCTTATCCAAGCTAGCTGTGCTTTGTAAGTTAGCGATTAGCAAAGCTACCCTGACTTTTTAGTGTGTTTACAATTCGTGGAATATGATGGTATGGGCTGTGCACACGCCTGATGAATCAATATTTAAGGAGCCAGACGTCGATGTTCGGAGGGTGGAACCAAACAGCAATTCCACACTAGGACAGGAATTAAGTTGAAATAGTGATGGCAACTTCCTCTGAGAGGTCCTTTAAAACAAAGACATTTTTATTATCAAAACCTGCTATGAGTTTCTAGCCAGATGGAGGGTATTTTCTTGAACCCCACGTCACCGCAAATCTAATAGTGTTTGAAAATAACTGTTTTTAAAATGTAACGTTTGATGCCATCAGGTGTAACTGTATATTATTTTATTAAAAATCTAAATGCTAACAGTTAGACAAGAACAGCGCAAGACAATATTCAATAAAAAATATAAGACAGTGAGACAGACAGCGAGACAGCTGATCCTCAACACAGGGGCCCCTCAGGGGTGCGTGCTTAGTCCCCTCCTGTACTCCCTGTTCACCCATGAAGGCCATGCACGACTCCAACACCATCATGAAGTTTTCCGATGACACAACAGTGGTAGGCCTGATCACTGACAATGACGAGACAGCCTATAGGGAGGTCAGAGACATGACCGTGCAAGGACAACAACCTCTCCCTCAACGTGATCAAGATAAAGGAGATTATTGTGGACTACAAGAAAAGGAGGACCGAGCACACCTACCTTTCTCATCGACGGGACTGTAGTGGATTAGATTGAGAGCTTTAAGTTCCTTGGCGTCCACATCACCAACAAACTAACATGGTCCAACCAAGACAGTCATGAAGAGGGCACGACAAAACCTATTCCCCCTCAGGAGACTGAAAAGATTTGGCATGGGTCCTCAGATCCTCAAAAGGTTCTACAGCTGCACCATCGAGAGCATCCTGACGGGTTGCATCACTGCCTGGTATGGCAACTGCTCTGCCTCCAACCGCAAGGCACTACAGAGGGTAGTGCGTACGGCCCAGTACATCACTGGGATCAAGCTTCCTGCCATCCAGTACCTCTATACCAGGCAGTGTCAGAGGAAGGCCCAAAAAATTGTCAGACTCCAGCGACCCTAGGCATAGACTGTTCCCTCTGCTATCGCACGGCAAGTGGTACCGGAGCGCCAAGTCTAGGTCCAAAAGGCTTCTACCCCCAAAACTCCTGAACATTACATTTACATTTAAGTCATTTAGCAGACGCTCTTATCCAGAGCGACTTACAAATTGGTGTATTCACCTTATGACATCCAGTGGAACAGCCACTTTACAATAGTGTATCTAAATATTTTAAGGGGGGGAGGGGTTACGTTACGTTAAAAAGAACGACAATAACATCTAATCAAATGGCTACCCAGACTATTTGCATTGCCCCCCTCTTTTACACCACTGCTACTCTCTGTTATTATCTATGCACAGTCACTTTAATAACTCTACATATTACCTCAATTACCTCGACTAACCGGTGGCCCTGCTCATTGACTCTGTACCAGTACCCCCTGTATATAACCTGTTGTTATTTTACTGCTGCTCTTTAATTATGTTACTTTTCTTTCTAAACTTTTGGTGGGTATTTTTCTTAAAACTGCATTGTTGGTTAAGGGCTTGTAAGTAAGCATTTCATTTCATTTCACTGAAACGTCTACACCAGTTGTATTCGGCGCATGTGACAAATACAATTTGATCTGACAGACTCACGGTACTGGCACTGGTCCCCCAGGAAGTCAGCAGGGCAGCGGCAGGTGGGCTGGTTGCCAGCGCTGACCGTGCAGTTCCCTCCATTTTGACAGTAGTTCTTACAGGTGTGTAGGTTACAGTTGGGACCAGTGAACCCTGTCAGACAGCGACACGTAAGGGAGCCTGGGGAGGGAGTGACAGATGGTCAGACCGAGATGGACAGGATGAGAGAGGAAGAGGAGAGAGAAATTCGGGAGACTTGGCCTCTAACATCAAACTAACGTCAGGACTGCTCATTGAGGGTAAAGTCGTTGACTCAATACACGGCTGCCTAGTTGTATTATTATTCTATACGTCTCACTGTTCCTGGCTTAATGTTCTATTCTAACTCAAACAGCCTCCTGTCAGGGTAGGGGTTTTCCGTAGCTCAGTTGGTAGAACATGATGCTTGCAACGCCAGGACAGTGGGTTTGATCTCCAGGACTAGCTATACTTAAAATGTATGCACATGTTACTGTAAGTCGCTATGGAAAAAATAATCTGCTAAGTGACATATACGGTGCATCTGAAAGTATTCAGAACCCTTTACTTTTTCCACATTTTGTTACGTTCCAACGTTATTTTAAAAAAAAATTGCCCCTCAATCTACACACAATACCCAATATGACAAAGCAAAAACAGGTTTTTAGATTTTTTTTGCAAATGTATAAAATAAAGAAAAACAGAAATATCACATCTACATAAGTATTCAGACCCTTTACTCAGTACTTTGTTGAAGCAATTACAATCGAGTCTTCTTGGGTATGACACCACAAGCTTGGCACAGCTGTATTTGGGGAGTTTCTCCCATTCTTCTGCAGATCCTCTCAAGCTCTGTCAGGTTGGATGAGGAGCGGCACTGCACAGCTATTTTCAGGTCTATATATATATATATATATATATATATATATATATATGCCATTTAGCAGACGCTTTTATCCAAAGCGACTTACAGTCATGTGTGCATACATTCTACGTATGGGTGGTCCCGGGGATCGAACCCACTACCCTGGCGTTACAAGCGCCATGCTCTACCAACTGAGCTACAGAAGGACCACAGGTCTCTCCAGAGATGTTAGATCGGGTTCAAGTCTGGGCTCTGGCTGGGCCACTCAAGGACATTCAGAGACTTGTCCAGAAGCCACTCCTGCGTTTTCTTGGCTGTGTGCTTAGGGTCATTGTCTTGTTGGAAGGGGAACCTTCGCCCCAGTCCGAGGTCCTGAGTACTCTGGAGCAGATTTTCATCAAAGAGCTCTCTGTACTTTACTCCGTTCATCTTTCCCTCGATCCTGACTAGCCTCCCAGTCCCTGCTGCTAAAAAACTTCCCCACAGCATGATGCTGCCACCACCATTATTCACCGTAGGGATGGTGCCAGGTTTCCTCCAGACGTGACGATTGGCATTCAGGCCAAAGAGTTCAATCTTGGTTTCATCAGACCAGAAAATCTTGTTTCCCATAGTCTTTTAGGTGCCTTTTGGCAAACTCCAAGCAGGCTGTCATTGCTCAGTTTGGTCAGGCGGCCAGTTCTGGGAAGAGTCTTGTTGTTCCAAACCTCTTCCATTTAAGAATGATGGAGGCCACTGTGTTCTTGGGGTCCTTCAATGCTGCAGAAATGTTTTGGTACCCTTTCCCAGATCTGTGCCTTGACACAATCCTGTCTCTGAGCTCTACGGACAATTCCTTTGACCTCTAGGCTTGGTTTTTGCTCTGACATGCACTGTCAACCGTGGGACCTTTTATAGACAGGTGTGTGCCTTTCCAAATAATATCCAATCAATTTAATTTACCCCAGGTGGACTCCAATCAAGTAGAAACATCTCAAGGATGATCAATGGAAAAAGGATGCACCGAGCTCAATTTTGAGTCGCATAGCAAGGGGTCTGAATACTTATGTAAATAAGGTATCTTTTTATTTTTAAAAATCCTGTTTTCACTTTGTCATTATGAGGTATTGTGTGTAGATTGATGAAGAAAAAAATGCATTTGAGAATAAGGTCGTAACGTATAAAATTTTGGAAAAAGTCAAGGGGTCTGAATACTTTCTGTGTGCACTGTGTATATATACTGTATATAGTGTACTACCTGTAGGAGAGGCTGTACAGGTGCCTCTGTTCTGGCAGTAGTCCCTGCACTGGTCCACCTCACACTTGTCTCCTCCGAAGTTGGGCTGGCAGCGACACTTGGGCTGCTTCCTGGCGTTGAGGAAACAACTACCTTCGTTCAGACACTGAACATTACATGTACCACTGGGAGGAGCTGGGGGAGGAGAGGAGAGATGGGGGTGAGTGTGTGTATAATTATAGGCATGATGAGTGTGGATGTATGAGTGTGTGTACTCAGACAATGCAATACATGTTGAATATAACAGTTTAGGTCTAAGGGTGTTAGTGTATACTCACAAATAGGGGAGAGTGTAGGAGTAGAGAGCTCCACACAGGTGCCGTTGTCCAGAGTGTGTCCGTTTGGACAGGTACAGACTGGACCACTGGGGCTCAGCAGACACAACCACTCACACTTCTTCCTGTCACATGGGTTGGTCACTGACAGACAGAGGCCACACACATTAACCAAGTGATACAGTGATACTGGTCTAAGACTATCCATCATCTGTATCTGAGACCATTCACCAAACACCTGAGTCGAACTTGAGATCCTTGCAAGCCAGTCAGTTACATTGAGAGAGCAGTTGGATATTAAAGTCTACTAGCAGTATAAAGGGACTGTGAAAGTCAATGCACCAGTATGCATCTACAGTATATGTATTTGTTAGTGAAGAATATGCATGCATCATGTCCAGTTTGGCCGGCGATGTCCACTCACTCTCTGGCTGTTTGTTGCGGTGGTAAAGCACAATGTCTGTGGCGTGGTTCATTCCTGTGGTCAGGTTCTCCATGAGGCCTTTGCCATATTTGTTGACCCGGAACACAAAGTTGTTGATGTAGGTGACGCCATAGATGTAGTCCTCAAACACGTCAATACTGAATGGGTGGTGGAGCTCTGGAACAAACAAGACAGAAAACACCACAGCTCAGACCAACTCTATACCACTTAGATACACTATAGGCTATGCTAAAATTTTTCACTTGCTGAGGATATCTGCATTTTTTATTGTTCTGATGCCAGGAGAAGACTTCACATCCACAAATGGGCCCACTTATCTAAAACCAGAACATGATTCTGTGACTTAGCCATGTCAGGCCAGGTCTTCAGACCCAGACCAGAGCAGGTCACTCAACTGTTCTTTATGCTGGTCACAGCCACCACCGGGTCACTGCCATTCAACCTCACACTGCCTATCACTGACAGCTTAGCATCGGCCCAGTATAGACGCTCGTTGAAGTAATCCACCGCCAGGCCTGGAGAGAGAGGGGGGGAGTTGAGAGAGAGAACGGGAGGGAGTTGGGAGAGAGAACGGGAGGGAGTTGGGAGAGAGAACGGGAGGGAGTTGGGAGAGAGAACGGGAGGGAGTTGGGAGAGAGAACGGGAGGGAGTTGGGAGAGAGAACGGGAGGGAGTTGGGAGAGAGAACGGGAGGGAGTTGGGAGAGAGAACGGGAGGGAGTTGGGAGAGAGAACGGGAGGGTGTTGGGAGAGAGAACGGGAGGGTGTTGGGAGAGAGAACGGGAGGGTGTTGGGAGAGAGAACGGGAGGGTGTTGGGAGAGAGAACGGGAGGGTGTTGGGAGAGAGAACGGGAGGGAGTTGGGAGAGAGAACGGGAGGGTGTTGGGAGAGAGAAAGGGAGGGTGTTGGGAGAGAGAAAGGGAGGGTGTTGGGAGAGAGAAAGGGAGGGTGTTGGGAGAGAGAAAGGGAGGGAGCAGGGAGAGACAGGGAGAGTGAGAGCAGTCATTGAGACATGTCAGTTGAGGCTAAGCCTATTGAGGGAAACAAAGCTCAATACAACACATCAACTAATTTGTGGAAGGATGGAGCTGTCGATCAGCCTGTAAAATGTGTGTGTATTTGTGTGCGTGTGTGTGCATGGTCTGTGTGTGCTCGCACATGCTTGTTACCTGTTGGCCACTGGATGTTGTCCTGTACCAGTGTCTCTCTCATGGTTCCGTCCATGGCAGCAGTCTCAATCTTAGGGTGGTTTCCCCAGTCAGCCCAGTACATGGTCCTTACGGGTACACAGGGTCAACAACCGGTTAAATCTACTTTATGTACAATTGATTTGTCACTGTAAAACTCTTTCCATCTTGAATTATCATTTAAATACAGCATCAAAATAAGGATGTGTTTCAGTACTCAGGAATTCTCTTCCAGATCCATCTATTTCCACACTCCAGACTGCTCTCCCACCCCCACTGTCCGCCCCTCCCAAGGCAGACTCACCCTCTTTGGGGGTCCACTACGATGGCATAGGGCTCATCGATCATGCCGGATACAAGGGTCTTGCGGTGTTGGCCTGATATCTGGGCCACCTCGATCACATCCCGGCCAGAGTCTGTCCAGTAGATGTTCCCTGCCACCCAGTCCACGGCGATGCCACGGGGCATCTTCAGACCGGGGATCTGAACACAAGGAGAGGGGGAGAATGGGGAGTTAAATCATTGTGTGACACAGGGCATGGCACACAAGCAGTCAGACAGACACAGGGATACAGATGCACACACACTTACTTTTAAAAACCCAGCTCGGCTACAACTGATATCTGAGCTGCGCACGCACGCACGCACGCACGCACGCACGCACGCACGCACGCACACGCACACACACACACACACACACACACACACACACACACACACACACACACACACACACACACACACACACACACACACACACACACACACACACACACACACACACACACACACACACACACCTCCAGGTTGGTGACTCTGGAGTCACTCTGGCGGCAGTTGCTGTTAGGTGAGGAGGATGAGGATGGCAGCTCGTAGGAGGAGATTCTGCCCGTGTGCCAGTTGGTCCAGTAGAAGCGGTTGGTCTTGATGTGCAGGTCCATGGCGTCAATGCGCACGTTGGCATCGCCCTGGAAAGCCTGCTCGTAGCGCCAGTTGGGTATGCCGGGGTCCAGACTGCGGATCTCATTGTCGTCTGCGATGTAGAGCACCTGTCTCAGGTCTGGGAGGACACAGGAAGTGAGATCACAGGCTGAGCTAGGACATGACTTATAGTTAAGACTCACTGTTAGGTTCGAAACAGACTAAAAACTCAAAATGGGACGACTAGAAAAATCTCAAACCAAGTTTCTTCACCACCTCGGTCAAACAGCCGTTGTAGTGGGCCCCTCTATCCCAGAGGTTTCCTCTCACTTCATCTGTTCACTTCACCTCGAGCCCAGTTCCGCAGCTGGCCTGCCTTAAAGACTAACTAAACCGTTGCCCTTTGCCTCCCTCCTTAGGATCAGGATATGAACTTTCTGCACTTCCCTTTGTCTCACTCAGTACCTTTACATACACACATTTACTATCAACCCTTCATTGACCCAACATATACATTTCTTAAACATAAATACGTTCTAGTCTGGTAACATGAATAAGTATATTTCAAGCTAGAATCCAACAATACAATTTTCTTGTGTCGTTAAAAGCTACTTCGCGCACACACACACACACACACACACACACACACACACACACACACACACACACACACACACACACACACACACACACACACTTTAGACTATATAACCACACATCCTGACACAGGCTTCAAACAGACAAATTCAGAGAGGTTTCTAAAGACAGAGAAGCAGTGACTAACTGATTCACTGGTATTACTGATCCGAGCAGTACTCACTGTCAGCCTTGCAGCTGTCGTTGATCCTGGTGAAGTACTTGTGGCAGCTGCACTTGTGGGAGCCCTTGGTGTTGTTGCAGGTGTGGGAACACACTCCAAACTGCTTACACTCATTCTTATCTGAGAACAAACACCCAGCATAATAATTCAGGTTACAGATCACTAGACTACACCAGACGTTTAGTCATAACAGTAACAGAGTGTATTTGGACCAGTGCTGTGGTGCTACAATGTACCTTCACATCTGTTGTTGCCTGTGGTCTGGAAGCCAAGTTTGCAGGCGCAGAAGGCCTCAGAGCCGTTCACCACACAATGGGCCTCATCACCATCGCCACACACTGTCCTGTTACTGCGGCAGTCATTCAGGGCAGAGACTGAATAGGACGAGACAGGATAAAGAGTTAAACTTACAGACAATTGCATGTACACACAGAGACAGAGAGACAGACAGGACCGACACCACACGCACACTTCTCTTGCATGCTGAGATGACACACACCTTTCTTGTTGCAGCCGATCTCGTCAGAGCCGTAGTCCTCACAGTTGTTGAAGTAGTCACAGCGCAGGTTGGAGCTGATGCAGCGGCCGTTGGAGCACTGGAACTCCTCCTTCTGACAGACTGGCGTGGTAGGACGAGTCTCTGGAGGTACAGGGGACATTGTTAAGTCCATAACCATCCAGTCAACTCCACAACTCTCTACCACTAGAAACAAACTCACGGCAGTTGATCTCATCACTGTTGTCCCCGCAGTTGTCAACACTGTCACAGCGCCTGGCTAATGGCAGGCAGACACGGTCGTTGTGGCAGCGGAACTGCCTTGTGGGAGGGCACTGGAATTTCGCTGAGGGATAGAAAGCGAGTTAGAGGCGGAGAGCAGAGATGACAGGTGTTAGGTAGGAGTTGAAAGATCCTCAGGGACCATGTTCTGTTATTGATGTCAGGGGTAATGGTGGGCTCACTGCAATCATCTGGGTTCTCATCAGAGTTGTCTCCACAGTCGTCTTCTCCGTCACACTTCCAGGCCAGGGGTTTACACAGAGTGTTGTTACACTGGAATCCATCCAGGGGGCAGTGTCTACCCACTGAGACAAAAGAGAGAGAGTTACTTTTCTCTATGAAGTACATACCCACATCTTGTACTTAATGAACATCATAAGTACAGTACAATAATGTTTGTGTATAATGAATGAATGTTGTATTTTCATGTAAAATCTCCAGTTAGCAACCATTCCCTTTTATAGGATTAACTGACACAAACAAACATTACAATTTTGTATTTTTTTATTTTACTAGGCAGGTCAGTTAATAAGAACACATTCTTATTTTCAATGACGGCCTAGGAACAGTGGGCTAACTGCCTGTTCAGGGGCAGAACAACATATTCGTACCTTGTCAGCTCTGGGATTTGAACTTGCAACCTTTCGATTACTAGTCCAATGCTATAACCACTAGGCTACCCTGCCACCCCGGACTGTATGGATGGACAATAATTCAGTGATAATTCTCCAGTGTAAGTGTTTGTGTGTGAAACTCACCTCCGATGTCACACTTCTCCTCGTCACTGCCGTCCATACAGTCAGGGTCTGCGTCACAGCACCAGCGGTTGGGGATACAGTGACTGTTCTTACACTGGAACTGATCACTGTCACACTTCACATCACAGCCGTTCTGCAACAGGACATTATTATTATTATCATCATATCACTCTGATTCAGAAGAGTTATGGTTAAATGCAGAGGACTCATTTTGGTTGAATGCAGTCAGTTGTGCAACTGACTAGGTTTGCCCCTTTCCCTTAATATGTTACTCTAATAACAATGCCATTCATGTGTAAAGGAACAAACCTCTATAGTCCATTCATTGTGACAATGAGCTAGGACTTGTAGGATGGCAGTGATTATTCACATCACTAAGCTTTAACAAGAGGGCATGGAGCAGTGAGGGACTTTTCCCTTTCCATTCATTTGATGTGTGTAATTTTACACTATTTTCAATAATGGTTTGTGTCACTGTACCTCGTCTGATCCATCAGCACAGTCATGGTCTCCATCACACGTCCACCTCCCGGCGATGCAGCGACCGTTTGTACAGGAAAACTCACTCTCTGAACACTGCCTCGGCACTGGAGGGAGAGAGGAGATGTGAGGAGAGGGGGAGGAGGGGAGATGAAGGGTTGTGGGAAAGAATAAGAACTTCCAGACACAGACATATCACAGAAAGTCATGAGGGTAAATGGCTGTAACGATGTCAACAATTACAGACCAGTATCCCTTCTTTCTTTTCTCTCCAAAACTCTTGAACGTGCCGTCCTTGGCCAGCTCTCCCGCTATCTCTCTCTGAATGACCTTCTTGATCCAAATCAGTCAGGTTTCAAGACTAGTCATTCAACTGAGACTGCTCTCCTCTGTATCACGGAGGCGCTCCGCACTGCTAAAGCTAACTCTCTCTCCTCTGCTCTCATCCTTCTAGATCTATCGGCTGCCTTCGATACTGTGAACCATCAGATCCTCCTCTCCACCCTCTCAGAGTTGGGCATCTCCGGCGCGGCCCACGCTTGGATTGCGTCCTACCTGACAGGTCGCTCCTACCAGGTGGCGTGGCGAGAATCTGTCTCCTCACCACGCGCTCTCACCACTGGTGTCCCCCAGGGCTCTGTTCTAGGCCCTCTCCTATTCTCGCTATACACCAAGTCACTTGGCTCTGTCATAACCTCACATGGTCTCTCCTATCATTGCTATGCAGACGACACACAACTAATCTTCTCCTTTCCCCCTTCTGATGACCAGGTGGCGAATCGCATCTCTGCATGTCTGGCAGACATATCAGTGTGGATGAGGGATCACCACCTCAAGCTGAACCTCGGCAAGACGGAGCTGCTCTTCCTCCCGGGGAAGGACTGCCCGTTCCATGATCTCGCCATCACGGTTGACAACTCCATTGTGTCCTCCTCCCAGAGCGCTAAGAACCTTGGTGTGATCCTGGACAACACCCTGTCGTTCTCAACCAACATCAAGGCGGTGGCCCGTTCCTGTAGGTTCATGCTCTACAACATCCGCAGAGTACGACCCTGCCTCACACAGGAAGCGGCGCAGGTCCTAATCCAGGCACTTGTCATCTCCCGTCTGGATTACTGCAACTCGCTGTTGGCTGGGCTCCCTGCCTGTGCCATTAAACCCCTTCAACTCATCCAGAACGCCGCAGCCCGTCTGGTGTTCAACCTTCCCAAGTTCTCTCACGTCACCCCGCTCCTCCGTTCTCTCCACTGGCTTCCAGTTGAAGCTCGCATCCGCTACAAGACCATGGTGCTTGCCTACGGATCTGTGAGGGGAACGGCACCTCAGTACCTCCAGGCTCTGATCAGGCCCTACACCCAAACAAGGGCACTGCGTTCATCCACCTCTGGCCTGCTCGCCTCCCTACCACTGAGGAAGTACAGCTCCCGCTCAGCCCAGTCAAAACTGTTCGCTGCTCTGGCCCCCCAATGGTGGAACAAACTCCCTCACGACGCCAGGACAGCGGAGTCAATCACCACCTTCCGGAGACACCTGAAACCCCACCTCTTTAAGGAATACCTAGGATAGGATAAGTATTCCCTCTCACCCCCCCCCTTAAAAGATTTAGATGCACTATTGTAAACCACTGGATGTCATAAGGTGAATGCACCAATTTGTAAGTCGCTCTGGATAAGAGCGTCTGCTAAATGACTTAAATGTAATGTAAATGTAATGGGGAAAAGACTGGTAAAGGGACAAGTGAAGGATTGGGGAATGGGAGTACAATGGGTCACATGGTACAGCAGGGGTCTAGAAGGCTAGTAGGATTGAGGAATGGGGATGGGAGTACAATGGGTCACATGGTACAGCAGGGGTCTAGAAGGCTAGTAGGATTGGACAGGATCTTGGAATCTGGATAGAGTAAGTCCACTCTTTAAGATACGAGGCAGGGAGGATAGTTACTTTTTAAATGTTTTGTATATCTATTTTTGCTGATGGGTATAGGAGGGATAGTTACTGTAGGAAGGTTGGGGGTTTTGGGGTGTTCTTGCTGATAGTGAAGAGACCTACCGCTAACCCACGTCAACAGGCCAGTGTGAAATGCAGAATAAACATGAGATGAGGTGTGCTAATGGTCACAAAGTAAATCAAAGCAAATCTTGACCGTGCAGTTGAGAGAGCACACATACACAATCAACTATTTATCCTTTACAAACTATTAAATGATCTGTTAATGGGAACCTATGTGGCTGAAACCATTCAGTGAAAGAAGGTCTGTCCAGATGAAGGCAGATGTACTATACACATATTCTGTAGCTCTTATCTACCCACAATGATAAGGGACATGAGGCAGGAACACTAGCGATAGTCCTGGCCTCAAATACATGAAGGGGAGCCTAAAGGCAGGATAGATGGGACCTACCACATTTGTCCTCATCAGAGTGGTCTCCACAGTCGTTGTCATAGTCACACTGCCATCGACCAGGGACACAACGGTTGTTCTTACAGCGGAACTGGTACGGCTCACACGTCCTCTCTTCTGAGGACACAACAAACACCGTCAGAGTAGGGAGGAATTATAGCAGATATTGTAATAATAGACAATTATGTAAAACACAGAACACAAAAGATGCTTGGGAATCTCTCCATTCCTTTCGGTCCCCCCCCCCCCATCACTCCTGCGTCTTTTTGTCTCTACCCCATCCCTCACCACACTCCTCCTTGGGTTCGTCTGATCCGTCTCCACAGTCATCCTCTCCGTCACACTTCCATCGGGCCGGGATGCAGCGACCAGAGTCCTTACAGCGGAACTCATCCACGCCACATGTCATCTGGGCTGGGGAGCGAGGGGGAGCGAGAGATATCGGGGGGGTGTTAGATATCATAGAATAAAATCAGGGAGGTAGAAAGAGGGAGGGACAGTGGTCAAAAACTGTAGAGAAGATGTTGCAAATTTACAACAAATTTCCTGCAATTGTACATATTTTTCCATAGTGTGGAAAGAACTGATTGTATATTTTAATAAGATATCTGATTCAACCGTAAACTACAAGTTTAGATAGCTTGCTAGACTAATTTACTACTAAAAAAGATATATATAGCTGGCAAGGGCTAATTGAGTGACTGATATAAGAGAAAAACTGCACAACCAAATTTCTAAATTGCACCTAGTGTATTGTACTATTCTAACTCTCAACAGTAAGTCCATCCGGACCTTTGCCACATTTTCATGACCGGACCTTCTTAAATAGTACTCAAATTCACCTGGTATAAAAATAAATAAGGAAGAGGAATCAAGGAGAAGGGAGAAAAAGAGTGATGTTAGATGTCACAGTAGACTGGGTCCTTACTGCAGTTGGCAGGCTCATCAGATCCATCCACACAGTCATTGTCCCTGTCACACACCCAGACACGAGGGATACAGCGCTTGGTGATGGCACACTGGAACTGGTTAGGAGCACACGTCACATCCGCTACGGGGGACAGAAGAGAAGAGACAGTCACTTACCAATATCCGTACATGATGCATGGCTTTTTCTCCTAGTCTCCAAGTCTTTGTAAGCATAGATTTTAAATAATTATACATTTAATTTCAATGTGCGTAGAACATATAGTTTGAAACGAACACGAAACCCTGATGTAAAAAGACTAGAAGTTGGTGCAGTACACTACAGCTTGGATGTCCTCCTCATTCATGGTTAAAGCAAAACAAACCCCATGACTGAACCTGAAGTGGATCTCTGATGGATTGTCTGGGGCCAAGTTAACCTCCCCTTTCATGTAAGAAAGTCATCATCCTTTTAGGGAAAGAGGGAATTCATCATGCTTTTAGGGATATCATTTTGTACATGTATTAAATTGCGAGTTTGACCAATTCCAATCCCTCGCTCAGGGTCCTCCCCATGATACGTTTTCTGAAGAAGGACTGAGAAGCTCAGTTAAAGTAACACTACATGACCAAACATATGTTGACACCTGCTCGTCAAACATCTCCTTCCAAAACCATGGGCTTAATATGGGGTTGGACCCCCCTTTGCTGCTATAACAGCATCTACTCTTCTGGGAAGTCTTTCCACTAGATGTTTGAACATTGCTGCGGGGACTTGCTTCCATTCAACCACAACAGCATTAGTGAGAGCAAGAGCAATCCCATTCTGTGAGCTTGTGTGGCCTACAACTTTGTGGCTGAGCCATTGTTGCTCCTTAGATGTTTCCACTTTACAATAACATCACTTACAATTGACTGAGGCAGCTGTAGCAGGGCAAAAATGTCACAAACTGACTTGTTGGAAAGGTTGCATCCTACGACAGTGCCATGTTGACAGTCACTGAGCTCTTCAGTAAGGTCGTTCTACTGCCAATATTTGTCTATCAAGATTGCATGGCTATGTGCTCGATTTATACCCCTGTCAGCATACATACATAAAAAATATATATGGGGGGATAATTACATTGATGGAAGCTACAATCCGCAATATTAAAACTGATCTACCCCCTAAAAATGAGAACACAACCTCTCCAGAATCCATATGACGGAAATCCGTTGCAGTGAAGGAGAACTTTAACACCTGTACATATTCCCTCTCTTTAACCTCTTCATACTAGTCAATACTATAGTCAAGGCAGTCTACTCACGACACTCTTTCTCGTCCTCTCCCTCTCCACAGTTGTCCTGGCCGTTACAGCGGAAGATCCCAGGGATACAGCGGCTGGGGTGGCTACACTTAAACTGACTGGGCAGACACACGTGGATGTCACAGTTGGCCTCGTCAGAGTTGTCCTGGCAGTCGTTGTCTCCGTCACAGATGTAGGCTGGGTTAGTACAGATGCCTGTACCACACTGGAACTGGCCGGGCCTGCACTTGAACTCAGCTACAGGGGATACCAATACAACATCAGTCAACCAGGATTTTAGTACAGTGCAGCTACGATAGTTAGTGTTCATGGACTAGGACTGTCTGTCACTCACGGCATTCCGCAGGCTCGTCTGACCGGTCCCCACAATCATCCTCTGTGTCACACTTCCACCAGAACGGAATGCACTTGTCGTTCTTACACACAAACTGCAGAGAAAGAGAGAAGAAGAGACAGATCGAGAATGGGAAAAGCAAGAGGGACCGAGGAAGAAAGAGATGGTGGAGGAAGAGATGGTGGATTACTGTATGCCTCGCTGTATGTCTCTCTCAAATGTCAATATGCCTTGTATACTGTTGCTCAGGTTAGTGATAGAGGAAAATATAGTTTAGATGATCAATTATGTATACTTTAATGATTAGAACCATTCATGCTAATACTATTATGTTATGATTTGAAACGTATGGGTTCTTAATTGTACTGTTACTAAAAATGTAAGCAGAAATTAATTGTGTCTGTGTCTCCTGGGAAAGTTGAGGAAGGAGGGATAAGATAGGTTTTCAAACAGATAAGAATGTTTTGGTTGGATTCCATTAGCAGAGAGAAGTATATCCTTTAGACAGGTTGGAATGTAGTTTATGTGGGGAGTGAAACTATCTCCAGGACCGAATACTACGCCATTGTAATGCTGGGAGAGGGTGTGAAACTGATGACGTCATTTTATGTCTTCTTTCTTTTAAAATGTAATGTTCTTTGTATTTTGGGTCAGTACTCATCAAGAATAAATGCTGAACTTGTTTTTTAAGACTGGTCTCTTGCTAATTCATGCAAATGATAAACTTACAACTTATCATGAATTAGAAATGAGTGCGAATTTAATTGGTTTTGGCAATAAAACATAAGGGAATTTAAAATTCCTCTATCAATTAGTTATCATTGTTTTAGTTCACAATGGAGCCCCTAGTCCCACTCCTCATACCCCTGATACCTCCTTTGTCCCACCTCCCACATATGCGGTGACCTCACTCATTTACAACCAGCATGTCCAGAGATAAAACCTCTCTCATCATCACCCAGTGCCTGGGCTTACCTCCACCGTACCCGCACCCCACCATACCCCTGTCTGCACATTATGCCGTGAATATATTATACCATGCCCAGAAACCTGCTCCTCTTATTCTCTGTCCCCAACGCTCTAGGTGACCACTTTTGATAGCCTTTAGCCGCACCCTCATACTACTCTGTCTCTGTTCCGCGGGTGATGTGGAGGTAAACCCAGGCCCTGCATGTCCCCAGGCACCCTCATTTGTTGACTTCTGTGATCGAAAAAGCCTTGGTTTCATGCATGTCAACATCAGAAGCCTCCTCCCTAAGTTTGTTTTACTCATTGCTTTAGCACACTCTGCTAACCCTGATGTCCTTGCCGTGTCTGAATCCTGGCTCAGGAAGGCCACCAAAAATTCAGAGATTTCCATACCAAACTATAACATCTTCCGTCAAGATAGAACTGCCAAAGGGGGAGGAGTTGCAGTCTACTGCAGAGATATCCTGCAAAGTAATGTCATACTTTCCAGGTCCATACCCAAACAGTTCGAACTACTAATTCTGAAAATTACTCTCTCCAGAAATAAGTCTCTCACTGTTGCCGCCTGCTACCGACCCCCCCTCAGCTCCCAGCTGTGCCCTGGACACCGTTTGTGAATTGATTGCCCCCCCATCTAGCTTCAGAGTTTGTTCTGTTAGGTGACCTAAACTGGGATATGCTTAACACCCCGGCAGTCCTACAATCTAAGCTAGATGCCCTCAATCTCACACAAATCATCAAGGAACCCACCAGGTACAACCCTAACTCTGTTAGCCCGGTTCCTCTCTAGGTTTCTTCCTAGGTTTTGGCCTTTCTAGGGAGTTTTTCCTAGCCACCGTGCTTTTACACCTGCATTGTTTGCTGTTTGGGGTTTTAGGCTGGGTTTCTGTACAGCACTTTGAGATATCAGCTGATGTACGAAGGGCTATATAAATAAATTTGATTTGATTTGATTTGATTTGTAAGCAAGGGCACCCTCATAGACGTCATCCTGACCAACTGGCCCTCCAAATACACCTCCGCTGTCTTCAACCAGGATCTCAGCGACCACTGCCTCATTGCCTGTATCCACTACGGTGCCGCAGTCAAACGACCACTCCTCATCACTGTCAAACACTCCCTAAAACACTTCTGTGAGCAGGCCTTTCTAATCGACCTGGCCCGGGTATCCTGGAAGGACATTGACCAATTACTTTGCAGACAGAGTTCAGTGTGTCAAATCGGAGGGCATGCTGTCCGGTCCTCTGGCAGTCTCTATGGGGGTGCCACAGGGTTCAATTCTCGGGCCGACTCTTTTCTCTGTATATATCAATGATGTTGGTCTTGCTGCGGGCTATTCCCTGATCCACCTCTACGCAGACGACACCTTTCTATATACTTTCAGCCCGTCGTTGGACACTGTGCCATCTAACCTCCAAACGAGCTTCAATGCCATACAACACTCCTTCCGTGGCCTCCAACTGCTCTTAAACACTAGTAAAACCAAATGCATGCTTTTCAACCGATCGCTGCCTGCACCCGCATGCCCAACTAGCATCACCACACTGGATGGTTCTGACCTTGAATATGTGGACACCTATAAGTACCTAGGTGTCTGGCTAGACTGCAAACTCTCCTTCCAGACCCATATCAAACATCTCCAATCGAAAATCAAATCAAGAGTCGGCTTTCTATTCCACAACAAAGCCTCCTTCAATCACGCTGCCAAGCTTACCCTAGTAAAACTGACTATCCTACCGATCCTCGACTTCGGCGATGTCATCTACAAAATCGCTTCCAACACTCTACTCAGCAAACTGGATGCCGTTTATCACAGTGCCATCCGTTTTGTCACTAAAGCACCTTATACTACCCACCACTGCGACTTGTATGCTCTAGTCGGCTGGCCCTCGCTACATATTCGTCGCCAGACCCACTGGCTCCAGGTCATCTACAAGGCCATGCTAGGTAAAGCTCCGCCTTATCTCAGTTCACTGGTCACGATGGCAACACCCATCCGTAGCACGCGCTCCAGCAGGTGTATCTCACTGATCATCCCTAAAGCCAACACCTCATTCGGTCGCCTTTCGAACAAATTGCAAAAATCGCTGAAGTTGGAGACTTTCATCTCCCTCACCAACTTCAAACATCAGCTATCTGAGCAGCTAACCGATCGCTGCAGCTGTACATAATCTATTGGTAAATAGCCCACCCATTTTCACATACCTCATCCCCACAGTTTTTATTTATTTAATTTTCTGCTCTTTTGCACACCAATATCTCTACCTGTACATGATCATCTGATCATGTATCACTCCAGTGTTAATCTGCAATATTGTAATTATTCGCCTACATCCTCATGCCTTTTGCACACATTGTATATAGACTCCCCTTTTTTTCTACTGTGTTATTGACTTGTTAATTGTTTACTCTATGTGTAACTGTGTTGTCTGTTCACACTGCTATGCTTTATCTTGGCCAGGTCGCAGTTGCAAATGAGAACTTGTTCTCAACTAGCCTACCTGGTTAAATAAAGGTGAAATAAAAAAAATAAAAAAGCGAAGAGACGGATAGAGAATGGGAAAGGCAAGAGGGACCGAGGAAGAAAGAGACGGTGGAGGAAGAGAGGAAAGATTCTTTCTGAGCACAACACACAGCTAAGAGACAAGTTGGTTAAACTCACCTGGCTGGCGGTGCAGTTGGACATACACTGCCTCCCATCACTAGCCAGGTAGAAGTTAGTGGGACAGGCACACTTGTATCCCCCACCAGGCGACAGCAGGCACAGGTTACTGCATCCTCCGTTGTTTGTCTGACACAGGTGGTTGGCCACTATGGGTTAACCAAACACACACACACACACACACACACACACACACACACACACACACACACACACATAATAGGCCCAGGTCAGGGGAGTACAAGCACACGTCGATACATGACGAGGTGTTCAGGTGGCGGTAACAGCAGACTTACTCATACCCTCTTGCTGGTGGTAACAGTAGACTTACATTTACATTTAAGTCATTTAGCAGACGCTCTTATCCAGAGCGACTTACTCATACCCTCTGGCTGGCGGTAACAGTAGACTTACTCATACCCTCTGGCTGGCGGTAACAGTAGACTTACTCATACCCTCTGGCTGGAGGTAACAGTAGACTTACTCATACCCTCTGGCTGGAGGTAACAGTAGACTTACTCATACCCTCTGGCTGGCGGTAACAGTAGACTTACTCATACCCTCTGGCTGGCGGTAACAGTAGACTTACTCATACCCTCTGGCTGGAGGTAACAGTAGACTTACTCATACCCTCTGGCTGGAGGTAACAGTAGACTTACTCATACCCTCTGGCTGGCGGTAACAGTAGACTTACTCATACCCTCTGACTGGCGGTAACAGTAGACTTACTCATACCCTCTGGCTGGCGGTAAGGGTGGTAGATGTGGACGTCCATGGGCCGGTGGAGCGTGCTGATCAGCATGGTCTTGTTGGTGCCCTGGGTCTTGTGACACCTGTTGATGGACTTGGTCTCCCAGTCGGTCCAGTAGATGTACTCCTCAAACAGAGTCATGGCAAAGATGTGGGGGATGTCCTGGCGCAGCACTGCAGGGTGGGGAAACACACAGAGAAACAGACACGTCAGAAACAAGCAGCAAGTCTGCCAACAGTGATGTATTTACTGATGAGAATGTGTGGTGTATGTGAGTTCTGTTTAATGTGTGTGTTGTAATATCAATACATGTATCAAAAGATGTGTATGATATTGTGTGTGAGACAGAGTGTGTTACCAGTGTGTCTGTTGGTTCCGTCCAGGCTGGCGAACTCTATGTAGTCCTCTCTGGCATCGGCCCAGTAGATGCGGTCATTGATGAAGTCCATAGTGAGGCCGTTGGGCCAGGTGATCCTGTCCTCTACAATCACAGTCCTGTTGGAGCCGTCCATCCCTATCCTCCCTATGTGGGGGTTGTCACCCCAGTCTGACCAGTATAGGTACCCGGTAGGGACACAGCTCAGTGTGAGGCTTCAGAACCACTCAGAACACCCATGCGAGTAGTCATAATATCACATTAAATGTTCAGCAAAGTGAGGATCAATGCCATTCTCTCTTGTACTAAAATAATCAACCCTATATACTCAACATTTGAAACTCTACAGTCAATATTTGAGCAGCGCTCATCAATGAGAAAATATTAAAGGAATTTAACCAGTTCCCGCTTCTTATTTGTAGTTATGTTTATGTTCATACCCGCTTCGTACGTCGACCGCCACAGCGCGTGGTTCCCTCAGACCGGTGTTGACCAGGACCATCCGGTAGGCCCCAGTCAGCTTGGACACCTCAATGGTGTCCCGCCCCTTGTCACACCAGTACAGGTTCCCTCCCACCCAATCAACAGCTAGACCATCAGGGTTGCTGAGAGATGTGCGGTGAAGGACCTTCCAAAGAGCCAATCAGAAGTCCTGGTTAAGTTCCTTTCGACCAAATGTACCAATCAAATGTTGTATATTTCTAAGACGTCAAAAAGGTAATGGGCCCAAACTGACCTGCACATTGCTGCCATTGATGTGCATGCGTCGTATCATGCTGCCCTGAGTGGTCACGTCGGTCCAGTAGATCATCTGTTGTCTGTAGTCGAAGTCCAGCGCCACGGCATTGTTCAGACCCTAATGCAGATACACACAATGGGAGAGAAGTGATCAATTTAACGTGATGGTCAAAGGGTGCAATGGTTTATTTTAATCTGTTTGTAAGTCTAAGAGGTGTTGAGGCTTCAGTCTCACCTGTTTGAGCAGGGTGTAGTTGGAACCTTCCAGGTTGAGTTTCCTCAAGTAGTAACGATTGGCAAAGATCAGGAAGGGCTCCTCCTCTGGACAAAATATATATTTTTATGTAGATTAGGTCAACAAGCACAAACTGAGTCCCTATTCACCCATGCATGCAGCTTATTCATTAAGATGTGGTTGGTTCCGTGGGTAGACCTCTATGGTGCAACCAACATACACCCCTTCAGATCTTAAACCCCCCATACACCCCTTCAGAGCTTAAACCCCCCATACACCCCTTCAGAGCTTAAACCCCTCCATACACCCCTTCAGAGCTTAAACCCCCCATACACCCCTTCAGAGCTTAAACCCCCCATACACCCCTTCAGAGCTTAAACCCCTCATACACCCCTTCAGATCTTAAACCCCTCCATACACCCCTTCAGAGCTTAAACCCCCCATACACCCCTTCAGAGCTTAAACCCCCATACACCCCTTCAGAGCTTAAACCCCCATACACCCCTTCAGAGCTTAAACCCCCATACACCCCTTCAGAGCTTAAACCCCCATACACCCCTTCAGAGCTTAAACCCCCATACACCCCTACAGAGCTTAAACCCCCATACACCCCTTCAGAGCTTAAACCCTCCATACACCCCTTCAGAGCTTAACCCTCCATACACCCCTTCAGAGCTTAACCCTCCATACACCCCTTCAGAGCTTAACCCTCCATACACCCCTTCAGAGCTTAACCCTCCATACACCCCTTCAGAGCGTAACCCCGCATGCACCCCATACACCCCTTCAGATCTTAACCTCCTATTTCACCCCTCTAGGTCTTAACCCCCTATACACCCCATCAGAACTTAATCCCCCCATACAACCCATCAGATCTTAACCCCCACATACACCCCTTCAGATCTTCACCCCACATACAGTGGGGCAAAAAAAAGTATTTAGTCAGCCGACAATTGTGCAAGTTCTCCCACTTAAAAAGATGAGGCCTGTAATTTTCATCATAGGTACACTTCAACTATGGCAGACAAAATTAGGGGGGGAAAAAATCCAGAGAATCACATTGTAGGATTTTAAATGAATTTATTTGCAAATTATGGTGGAAAATAAGTATTTGGTCAATAACAAAAGTTTCTCAATACTTTGTTATATACGCTTTATTTGGCAATGACAGAGGTCAAACGTTTTCTGTAAGTCTTCACAAGGTTTTCACACACCGTTGCTGGTGTTTTGGCCCATTCCTCCATGCAGATCTCCTCTAGAGCAGTGATGTTTTGGGGCTGTTGCTGGGCAACACGGACTTTCAACCCCCTCCAAAGATGTTCTATGGGGTTGAGATCTGGAGACTGGCTAGGCCACTCCAGGACCTTGAAATGCTTCTTACGAAGCCACTCCTTCGTTGCCCGGGCGGTGTGTTTGGGATCATCATTGTCATGCTGAAAGACCCGGCCATGTTTCATCTTCAATGCCCTTACTGATGGAAGGAGGTTTTCACTCAAAATCTCACGATACATGGCCCCATTCCTTCTTTCCTTTACACGGATCAGTCGTCCTGGTCCCTTTGCAGAAAAACAGCCCCAAAGCATGATGTTTCCACCCCCATGCTTCACAGCAGGTATGGTGTTCTTCGGATGCAACTCAACATTCTTTGTCCTCCAAACACAACGAGTTAAATTTTACCAAAAAGTTATATTTTGGTTTCATCTGACCATATGACATTCTCCCAATCTTCTTCTGGATCATCCAAATGCTCTCTAGCAAACTTCAGACGGGCCTGGACATGTACTGGCTTAAGCAGGGGGGACACGTCTGGCACTGCAGGATTTGAGTCCCTGGCGGCGTAGTGTGTTACTGATGGTAGGCTTTGTTACTTTGGTCCCAGCTCTCTGCTGGTCATTCACTAGGTCCCCTCGTGTGGTTCTGGGATTTTCCACCATAATTCGCAAATAAATTCATAAAAAATCCTACAATGTGATTTTCTGGATTGTATTTTTCTTGTTTTGTCTGTCATAGTTGAAGTGTACCTAATTACAGGCCTCATCTTTTTAAGTGGGAGAACTTGCACAACTGGTGGCTGACTAAATACTTTTTTGCCCCACTGTGCACCCCTTCAGATCTTAACCCCACATACACCCCTCTCCCTCCAGGTCTTACCGGAGGTGGACTTGCAGATGGTGGGGTTGCTGGGGCTGAGCTGGAAGCCCTCCACACAGAGACAGTGGAAGGATCCGCGGGTGTTGATGCAGCGCTGGGTGCAGGGGTAGCTGGTCGTACACTCGTCTATGTCCACGCACGTCTTCCCATCATCCTTCAGACGGAAGCCAGGATGGCATCTGCACTGCACAGTCACACAGGAGTGGAGAGGACAGGTAAGGCTGTGTGTACTAATTCACAGTTGTTAACCTTTCGGTCAAAAATTGTGACATAGTTAACAGTATAAATCGTAACAACAAATAGGTGCATCCTTACCTTGAAGCCTATCTTGAGGTCCTCACAGAGCTGAGAGCAGCCACTGAGCTTGCTGTTCAGACACTCATTGATGAAGCAGTTGAGCTCGTCAGTGCCGTCACCGCAGTCATCGTTACGGTCACACAGCAGCGTCTCGTTGACACAGTTCCCGTTGCCACAGGCGTACGCTGTGTCATTACACTTCTTCTCTGTTTCGGGGAGAGGGGTTGGAGGAGAGGTGGAAGGACGGTCAGTCAGAAGGAGAATGAATAGTGAGTGAATATCTAAGGAAGAGGGGACTTGGTCTACATCTGATTTAGCAATTTAGCAGAGATTTAGTAAATCCCTTAAAATCCCTTGCAAATAGTGGACTGAGAAGGAGATATCTTAGCCCCTAGAGCAAATAGACAGTAAGCACCATCTGTGTGTGTGTGTATATGTGTCTTTCTAACCTGGGCCGTTGCAGCGGGGGTTTTTAGGGGCTTCGTCAGATTGGTCGTGACAGTCGAACTCTCCGTCACACTCCCAGGAGCTCTGGAGGAGGCAACGGCCGTTGGCACAACGGAACTCATTGGGCCCACACTTAGGGTACTCTGGAAGGACAAAGATTAGGATACTTCCTATGATAACAACAGTTAATTCACTCATAGGGTAACTAAGGAGAATGCAGAGGTTACTTAATACGATAAAAACAGAACATTCACTCTAAATGTTAAAGACTAGAAATGATCATATATTAGACAGGTTACACTGGGACAACGAGAGTCAAGGGTCAAGAGTCAACTCACCACACTCCAGGAACTCGTCAGAGCTGTCACTGCAGTCATTGTCATGGTCACACACAAAGTGCTTGGGGATGCACTGTCTGTTTTGGCACATGAACTCATTCTCATCACAGGTGTTGTTGAACACTGACACACAGACAGACGGAGGGACAGTCAGTCAGTCAATAAGGACCTGCATTATGAAAATAATCTGTATAACAAGTAATGATTTAATGATGATTTGCACAAGACTTCGCATAGGACATACTTCCATAGGTAAGCATCGATCAGGTATCAGTAATAATCCATTCCTCGGACTGATCCACCACTCACCACATCCAGCCTTGACACTCTCATCCACCCCGTCAGGACAGTCCTTGTCCCCGTCACACTTCCAGTGCTGGGGAACACACACATGAGAGCCAGGACACCGGAAGGCATGTGGACTACATGTCTTATTCTCTGTCAGGAAAGAGGCAAGTGGGGAGACAGAATAGTTTTGAGTGCATTTGTTTTAGTCTAGTATTTCCACTCTGCCTATTTCCACATAAGTGTCCTCCCTGTTTAATAGTGAGAGGTTGCGTGTGTGACGTGAATGACACTCACTGCACTTGCCGTCCTCGTCAGTCCCGTCACCACAGTCGTCAGCGCCGTCACATACCCAGCGGTTGGGGATACAGCGGTGGTTACCGCACTGAAACTGGCTGGCCGAGCAAAACTTATCTAAAGGAAAGAGCACGAGCAGAGGGCGGTGTGATGGAGAGAAAGACCATCAGAAATGGCTGAATATTAGCAGTGAATCCAGTAAAATGGCAGCTGAGTTGAACTGACCACAGTGGGCCTCGTCAGCGCCATTCTCACAGTCGTTCTCCTTGTCACAGGTCCAGCTCATAGGGATACAGCGACCACTGGGACACGCAAAGAATGGAGCAGAGCACTTGGTCTTCCTCTGGTCTGTTTGACAAACAGACAGTGGTTAATATAGTAATATTAAAGTAGATTGGCACTAAATAAAGAGATGTATGAAACACACGGCAAGAGTAGCATGTTTGTAATAGATTGGCATGTTTGTCTTGTTTACTGAAAGTTATATTTTTCTAATTTTTCAGTAATATAATGTCTTCAGTCCCTCTTTACTTTTCATACTTATCTTGTATTTGAAAGAGTTTAATAGATGCAACACATGCTGTTTGTTAATGGCTGTGTTTTCTCTTTCAGGCTGATACAGAGAGACTCATCTATGCTTGTATTACAAAGCAGGCTTGACTACTGTAATGCTCTCCTGTCTGGTCTACACAAGAAAGCCATTGGTCAACTGCAAAACATACAGAATTCTGCAGCACGGGTACTGACCAAGACCAGAGAGCACACATTACACCGGTTTCAAGGTCTCTGCATTGGCTGCCTGTGAGTTTTAGAATTCATTATAAGATTATTCTATTGGTTTTTAAATCAATCCACGATTGTGCACCCCAATACATGTCAGACATGCTTTTAAGTTATGTATCCAGTAGATCCCTCAGGTCCTCTGCCACTGACCTTTTAACTATCTCAAAGCCTAAGACCAAGAGGCAGCCTTTAGTTATTATGCCCCCAGAATAGCCTCCCAGAGAGAACATGAGGCTGGCTTAAACTGTAGACATATTTAAAACATCTTTTTAGCCCTGCTTTTCCTTAGTGTGCTTATTAGTCATTCAGTTTTTGTCATTGTTTTTTAAAATATTATCTTTGTTGTGTAGTAAATATTTCAGCTTTTATTTTCATTTTTTTTTATTAGTTTTTTCCTGTGAAGAACATTGTGTTGCATTCCATGTCTGAAATGTGCTGTATAAATAAAGCTTGATTTGATTTAGAAGAATGTTTGTGTTTTAATGTACACTCTTGAGTCCAGAAGGACAACACCCAGGAAACCTTTTAGATCTTGCAGTTCATTGTGTGTGTGTTTAAGTGTCTATCTTTGTGTGGGTGTGTGTGTGCATGCGACCACATGTGTATGCTCACCTGGGCAGTTCCTCTCGTCAGAGTAGTCTCCACAGTCGTTGGCTCCGTCACACACCCAGAAGGGGGCGTAACAGAGGCTGGTGAACTCACACTTCTGGAAGATCATCATCAGCTGGAACAGTCAGTGGCTGCAGAACAGAGGGCAAAGGTTAAACAGTGAGTCTTGTAAAGTCAGTCTAAAAACAAATCTAGTTCACTAGCTTCAGCATCATATCTAACTAAGGTTACATTATACATAGCAATCCCGACTGAGGTAGTCTATAGTTAAGTCTGGTTTAGAGTTACATTTGATGTTAGATTTAGTTGAGTCTAGTCTAAAGGTTAGTCTGTGATCTTTCATGATTTGAGAGTTCATGAGTCAAGAGTTAGGTCTGGGTTAGAGTTGAAACGATTCTTAGGTTTAGTTGAAACTAGGGTCTTAAGTTCGTCGGGCGTCCAAGGTGACTCACAGCAGATCATCTCATCACTGGCATCCTCACAGTCCACCACCTGGTTACACTTGCTTGAGTTGGTGATGCAGCGTCCGTCTCTACACTGAAACTGCTCTGCTGTGCACAGGGTGGCTGGAACACACACATGATACGCTGGTGAAATACTACACAAACATTTCCACAGAAAATCACCACAAACTAGCCCCCAGAGAGTACACTGCATGAGATAGCTAGCACTGCTTACTGTTGCAAAAGAGTTCGTCTGAGTTGTCCCCACAATCGTCCTGTTCGTTACACCAGGAGCTGTGTCCCACACAACGGCCGTTCACACACCGCCTGTAGCCCTTCTTACAAATACGGTTAGCTGGAGACGAGGGTCAGGAGAAAATAACATTAGAAACATTACATTATGCCTCCCGAGTGGCGCAGTGGTCTAAGGCACTGCATCGCAGTGTTGCCGCATCACTATAGCCTGGGGTTTGATCCCAGGCTGTGTCATTGCCGGCCATGACTGGGAGTCCCATAAGGCGGCAGGGTTAAGCAGGTGGGTGTTAAGATGTGCGGTTTGGCGGGTCATGTTTTGGAGGACGCACGACTCAACCTTCGCCTCTCCAGAGTCCATTGGAGAGTTGCAGCGATGAGACAAGATCGTAATATCATAATTGGGGAGAAAAAGTGGGTAAAATGTACATTATGGCTTATGTACTTATGTACTGTAAAGCAATTTCCCTGTCTCTCTCACTCACCGCAGTAGGACTGTTTCTCGTCTGACTTGTCCTTGCAGTGGGCCATGCCGTCACAGGTCAGGGTGTAGTTCACACAGTCTCCGTTCCCACACTCAAACTCATCTACACTGCTGCATGTGGTGTTTTGGGCTGAGAGCGATGGAGGGAGAGAGAGCGACAGAGAAAGAGACACTTAACTGCACCATCATAAAACAACATGGATTTAGTGCTGAACGTTCCAAAGTAGGTTTGAAACATGGGGGATTGGATTCTTTCATCATTAATGACGACAAAATGCTCTCATCCACTCTCCCCATGCACTACTGTAGTTCTCTCATTTCCTCATACCTTTCCCTATTCCCCGCTCTCGTTTCCTCATACCCTTCCCTATTCCCTCATACCCTCCCCTATTCCCTCATACCCTCCCCTATTCCCTCATACCCTCCCCTATTCACTCCCCTATTCCCTCATACACTCCCCTATTCCCTCATACACTCCCCTATTCCCTCATACACTCCCCTATTCCCTCATACACTCCCCTATTCCCTCATACACTCCCCTATTCCCTCATACACTCCCCTATTCCCTCATACACTCCCCTATTCCCTCATACACTCCCCTATTCCCTCATACACTCCCCTATTCCCTCATACACTCCCCTATTCCCTCAACCTTCCCTATTCCCTCAACCTTCCCTATTCCCTCAACCTTCCCTATTCCCTCAACCTTCCCTATTCCCTCAACCTTCCCTATTCCCTCAACCTTCCCTATTCCCTCTTCCCCGCTCTCGTTTCCTCATACCCTTCCCTATGTAACAGTATAATTTTAAACCGTCCCCTCGCCCATACCCGGGCGCGAACCAGGGACCTTCTGCACACATCAACAACAGTCACCCTCGAAGCGTCGTTACCCATCGCTCCACAAAAGCCACGGCCCTTGCAGAGCAAGGGGAATTACTACTTCAAGGTCTCAGAGCAAGTGACGTAACCGATTGAAACGCTATTTAGCGCACACCGCTAACTAAGCTAGCCGTTTCACATCCGTTACACTCACCCCCCTTTTGACCTTCCTCCTTTTTCCGCAGCAACCAGTAATCCGGGTCAACAGCATCAATGTAACAGTATAATTTTAAACCGTCCCCTCGCCCATACCCGGGCGCGAACCAGGGACCTTCTGTACACAACGACAACAGTCACCCTCGAAGCATCGTTACCCATCGCTCCACAAAAGCCGCGGCCCTTGCAGAGCAAGGGGAATTACTACTTCAAGGTCTCAGAGCAAGTGACGTAACCGATTGAAACGCTATTTAGCGCACACCGCTAACTAAGCTAGCCGTTTCACATCCGTTACACCTATTCCCTCATACCCTCCCCTATTCCCTCATACCCTCCCCTATTCCCTCATACCCTCCCCTATTCCCTCATACCCTCCCCTATTCCCTCATACCCTCCCCTATTCCCTCATACCCTCCCCTATTCCCTCATACACTCCCCTATTCCCTCATACACTCCCCTATTCCCTCATACACTCCCCTATTCCCTCATACACTCCCCTATTCCCTCATACACTCCCCTATTCCCTCATACACTCCCCTATTCCCTCATACACTCCCCTATTCCCTCATACACTCCCCTATTCCCTCATACACTCCCCTATTCCCTCATACCCTTCTCTATTCCCTCATACCCTTCCCTATTCCCTCTTCCCCACTCTCGTTTCCTCATACCCTTCCCTATTCCCTCTTCCCCACTCTCGTTTCCTCCTCCCTTTCTCACCGATGCAGGTGTTGTCCTCCAGCAGTTTCCTCTCGCCATCGCCACGGCACGTACAGTTGACCCTTCCCTCTGAGGTCAGGATACACAAGTCCTGACAACCTCCGTTGTTCAACCGACACGGGGAGAACTCACCTACACAGAGAGAGAAAATGTACAACATGCAAACATACTCCCACACACACATTCGACACACACACAAACAGTGTTCAGAAACCAACAGCTCTCCTGCTACTTGAGTCTAATATAAACTGAGACAATCTAAATAGGATTTGTTGCAATTACCACAGGTTCACTGCGTGTGTTGTGAGTGAGAGTGAGGAGGAGGTAGGCAAGTAGGAAGTTAATGTTTAGGGAGAATGCATGTGTATGTGTGTATATGTAGTGTGGGGGGGGGTTAAGAAAGACAGAACCATTGATTTGGAGTGAAAGGGGGAGATTGAAAGCGCACTGAGATGAACAAGTGTGAATTGACTTGCGTGAGGTGGCGAGATGAGAAGGAATAATGTGTGGCATGGAACTGTTGGGGTAGACGATGGAGTGTGCGTAAGTGTGTGTGTGTACAGGGTGATTGATTGGGGCAGTGGATTATCAGGTGGTCTCATTCTCCAGGTGCATGGAGCTCCTCTCAGCTGTGTCACACTCTCTGATTACTTCTGGCACCTCATTAACTTTGGTGGCGCAGCAGTGTTTGTGTATCTGTGTGTGTATGCAGGTATGTGTTTGTTTGTGTGTGTGTGTGTGTATCACTCTGTTTGCCCATGCCAACCCCGCAATCCTTTATCCGCCCTAAAATAAAAATAAAAAATCACAACCACCCAAACCCCACCTTCTTTTCCTTAGAACTCACAGCTATTGGTGTCGTTGGCCACAGCGACGATGCCCATTGGCTGCTGCGGGATGTCGGCTCTGAGGAGTTTCATGTCTCCGCCCACGTATTTGTCGGCCCTGAGGACAGCCCTGCGGACCCAGTCAGTCCAGAAGATGTAGTCCCCATACACCGCCAGGCCAAACGGATGGACTGGCTCATTCTTCAACACCACCTACAGGGGGCAGCAGGGAAAGTTCGACCAATGAGTGGGCTTTGATAGTGTGGGTGGGTTTTTGTGTGTACATATCTCTCTGTGTGTGTGTGTGTGTGTGTGTGTGTGAGAGACTCACGTAGCGCCGGCTGCCATCGTACTCGCAGCGTTCAATCTTGTCCAGGGTGGCGTCGGAGAAGTAGAGTTTCTCAGCGCGGTGGTCTATGGCCAAGCCATTGGGGGTGCGGATGTCATTCCCTATGATCACCAGTACATTGTTACCGGACAGGGTGGCACGCATGATACTTGGGGACTGTTCATTCCAGTTGGTCCAGAACATCAGGCTGGTGGGTGACAACACAAGAGGGAATTTGAGAATATAATGCAGATGTGTGTAAACGTTCACAACAGTGGATTGGTTTCTGATTCAAATGGCACAATTGGTATAAGCATTCCAACACCAGATGTAAAGCTTTCCACATGCTCCACATACTGTATACAGCACACTGAATATACCACTTCACTTTATGTCACTTTGGATGAATGGATCTGCTAAATAACCAGATACCCTCATAGTTATCATCCTGACCAACTTGCCCTCTAAATGCACCGCTGCTGTTTTCAGGATCTCAGCGATCACTGCCTCATTGCCTGCGTCCGTTATGGATCTGCGGTCAAAGGACCATCCCTCATCACTGTCAAACGCTCCCTAAAACACTTCTGCGAGCAGGCTTTTCTAATCGACCTGGCCCGGGTATCCTGGAAGGATAATGACCTCATCCCACCAGTAGAGGATGCCTGGTTGCTCTTTAAAAGTGCTTTCCTCACCATCTTAAATAAGCATGCCCGATTGAAAAAATGTAGAACTAACAACAGATATAGCCCTTGGTTCACTCCAGACTTGACTGCCCTTGACCAGCACAAAAACACCCTGTGGAGTTCTGCACTAGCATCGAATAGTCCCCGCAATATGCAACTTTTCAGGGAAGTCAGGAACCAATACACACCGTCAGTTAGGAAAGCAAAGGCTCGCTTTTTCAAATAGAAATTTGCATCCTGCAGCACTAATTCCAAAAGGTTTTGGGACACTGTAAAGTCCATGGAGAATAAGAGCACCTCCTCCCAGCTGCCCATTGCACTGAGACTAGGAAACACTGTCACTACTGATAAATCCACGATAATCGAGAATTTCAATAAGCATTTCTCTGCGGCTGGCCATGCTTTTCACCTGGCTACCCCTACCAACAGCTCTGCATCTCTGCAACAACTGGCCCCAAGCCCCACGCTTCTCCTTCACCCAAATCCAGACAGCTGATGTTCTGAAAGAACTGCAAAATCTGGATCCCTACAAATCAGCTGGGCTAGACAATCTGGACCATCTCTGCCTAAAATGATCCGCCGCCATTGTTGCAACCCCTATTACTAGTCTGTTCAACCTCTCTTTCATATCGTCTGAGATTCCTAAAGATTGAAGAGGGGCATGACCGCGGCCGCTTTCCAAAGGGGGAGACACTCCAGACCGAAACTGTTATAGAACTATATCTATCCTACCCTGCCTTTCTAAAGTCTTCGAAAGCCAAGTTAACAAACAGATAACCGACCATTTCGAATCCCACCGTAACTTCTCCGCTATGCAATCCGGTTTCTGAGCTGGTCACGGCTGCAGCTCAGCCACGCTCAAGGTCCTAAACTATATCATAACCGCCACCAATAAGACAGTACTGTGCAGCAGTCTTCATCGACCTGGCCACGGCTTTCGACTCTGTCAATCACCGTATTCTTATCGGCAGACTCAACAGCCTTGGTTTCTCTAATGACTGCCTCGCCTGGTTCACTAACTACTTCTCTGATAGAGTTCAGTGTGTCAAATCGGAGGGCCTGTTGTCCGGACCTCTGGCAGTCTCTATGGGGGTGCCACAGGGTTCAATTCTCAGGCCGACTCTTTTCTCTGTACATATCAATGATATCGCTCTTGCTGAGGGTGATTCTTTGATCCACCTCTACGCAGACGGCACCATACTGTACACATCTGGCCCTTCTTTGGACACAGTGCTAACAAACCTCAAAACGAGCTTCAACGCCATACAACACTCATTCCGTGGTCTCCAACTGCTCTTAAATGCTAGTAAAATGAAAAGCATGCACTTCAACCGATCGCTGCCCGCACCTGCCCGCCCGACTAGCATCACTACTCTGGACGGTTCTGACTTAGAATATGTGGACAACTACAAATACCTAGGTGTCTGGCTAGACTGTAAACTCTCCTTCCAGGCTCACATTAGCATCACCAATCCAAAGTTAAATCTAGAATCGGCTTCCTATTCTGCAACAAAGCCTCCTTCACTCATGCTGCCAAACATACCTTCGTAAAACTGACTATCCTACCGATCTTTGACTTCGGCGATGTCCTTTACAAAATAGCCTCCAACACTCTACTTAGCAAATTGGATGCAGTCTATCACAGTGCCATCTGTTTTGTCACCAAAGCCCCATATGCTACCCACCACTGTGACCTGTATGCTCTCACTGGTCACCATAGCAACACCCACCCGTAGCAAGCGCTCCAGCAGGTATATCTCACTGGTCATCCCCAAAGCCAACACCTGCTTTGGCCACTTTTTTCCTTCCAGTTCCCTGCTGCCAATGACTGGAAAGAATTGCAAAAATCACCGAAGCTGTAGTCTTATATCTCCCTCACTAACTTTAAGTGTCAGCTGTCAGAACAGCTTACCGATCGCCACAACTGTACACAGCCCATCTGTACACAGCCCATCTGTACACAGCCCATCTGTAAATAGCCCATCTGTAAATAGCCCATCTGTAAATAGCCCATCTGTAAATAGCCCATCTGTAAATAGCCCATCTGTAAATAGCCCATCTGTAAATAGCCCATCTGTAAATAGCCCATCTGTAAATAGTCCATCCAACCAACTACCTCATTCCCATATTATGTTTTTCTGCTCTTTTGCACACCAGTATTTCTACTTGCACATCCTCATCTGCACATTTATCACTCCAGTGTACATTTCTAAATTGTAATTACTTCGCCACTATTGGCCTGTTTATTGCCTTACTTCATTTGCACACACTGTATAATTTTTTTATTATATTGTGTTATTGACTGTATGCTTGTTTATTCCATGTGTAACTGTGTTGTTTGTGTCGCACTGCTTTCCTTTATCTTGGCCAGGTCACAGTTGTAAATGAGAACTTCTCAACTGGCCTCCCTGGTTAAATAAAGGTGAAATAAATAATTAAAAAATGTTAAGATTCCAAAGAAGTGCATGATTTGATTAGCTAAACGTTATCCAGGAAGAGACAGTGAGAGAAAAACCAATGAAAATCTACTTATACTAAAGATAAATTATCTATACGGTCCCTCAATCTGTATTAATCCATTCAAAACCTTATTATTAGGTCCGGATATGGGAACAGTAGCTAGTTTCAGATTAACTGCAACGTTCTAGCATCAGATACCTGACAATGTAATAAATATGAACAAAATGAATATGAATTAAAACCCTACGATCTGGGTCAGAAACTTGGAACATTGCGATTTATGGCCATTATGGTCCAACAGAAACTCACTCCTGACATTCGTCCAGAACGAAGGCCCGGGGGTGGTCATTTCCAGACATGGTGACCACAGTGTCACGGTCCCAGGCGCCCCAGCGGTTCTGGTTCACCGTGTGGCGGGTGATGGTAGAGGTGGTATAGCTGGTCCAGTACAGAGTGTCCCAGCCACGGTGGTATGCCAGGCCCTCCACCGAACCCACATCTTATATATATATATATATATATGAGATAGCGAGATAGAAATAGAGAGAGAGAGAGATAGAGAGGTAGGATGAGAAGAGATGGGGGGTGGGAACAGAGATTAAAAAAAGGGTAAGGAGAGAGAGACAGGGAGGGAGGAGAAGAGAAATACACACATCAACCCCAGTTGCATGTTAAAAGGACATGACTGGCAGTGGCACTGAGCTGGCACAGTACAGTGTACAGAGCAGAGCCAGATAACATAGCAGAGGAGGTACAGAGACTACGTACGAAGGACATGACAGGCCACTGGTAATGATCTAGAACACTCTGATCAAACTAACAGCTCTCCAAAAGGTCACGACAGAAATGGATAATAACTAGCAGCATATCACATTCCATTGCTCTTAGTTGGGAAGGTTCCCTACATTTGTCTGCTCCATAGCCTTCTAGTGAGTAACTGGCTGAGGTAGCCCAGCTCTGCACAGCCCAGCCCACCCCACCCCAGCACTACCCCACCCCAGCCCAGCTCCAGCCCAGCCCAGCCCAGCCCTACCCCAGCTCAGCCAATCCCAGCACTACCCCACCCTAGCCCAGCCCTACCCCAGCCCAGCTCAGCCAACCCCAGCCCAGCACTACCCCACCCTAGCCCAGCCCTACCCCAGCCCAGCTCAGCCAACCCCAGCCCAGCACAGAACCACCCCAGCCCAGCACAGAACCACCCCAGCCCAGCTCAGCCAACCCCAGCACAGAACTACCCCACCCTAGCCCAGCTCAGCCAACCCCAGCCCAGCACTACCCCACCCTAGCCCAGCACTACCCCACCCTAGCCCAGCACTACCCCAGCCCAGCACTACCCCACCCTAGCCCAGCCCTACCCCAGCCCAGCTCAGCCAACCCAGCCCAAAATGGAGGAACACACTGTGCTGCACTGAGAGAGTGAGACTGGGAGACACCTGCAGTTCTGGTGGTGGAGACACGCACAGTCACATTCTCTCTCACACACAGACACGCATGTCTCTGCCAAGGACACTTTGGAGTTACACAACACACACACCCACAGTCATGCACAACTCATTTTTCCAAATTACGAATAGTCACCTGCTTGTTATCCCAGAGAAACAGAGGGACAGTGGTTACCTCACGCATCGCCCCACAGCTGGCCTCCTGCCCAGTGGTTACCCCGCACATCGCCCCACAGCTGGCCTCCTGCCCAGTGGTTACCCCGCGCATCGCCCCACAGCTGGCCTCCTGCCCAGTGGTTACCCCGCGCATCGCCCCACAGCTGGCCTCCTGCCCAGTGGTTACCCCGCGCATCGCCCCACAGCTGGCCTCCTGCCCAGTGGTTACCCCGCGCATCGCCCCACAGCTGGCCTCCTGCCCAGTGGTTACCCCGCACGTCGCCCCACAGCTGGCCTCCTGCCCAGTGGTTACCCCGCACATCGCCCCCTGATGGTCTGGCCTGCTTCAACTTCCTGTGTCGCACAGCGGTCAACTGGCCTATGGAGCCTGCCACATCCTGTAGTCCTTCATCGCTGTGGCCTATGCCGGGATCTACCTGTTCCTGTGGCAGAGTGGGAGGGACAGCCAGGCGCTCCTCCAGGTAGAGCGATACCAGCAGAAGGTAACCCAGACCGTGGCCCTGCTGCCGGGATCTACCTGTTCCTGTGGCAGAGTGGGAGGGACAGCCAGGCGCTCCAGGTAGAGCGATACCAGCAGAAGGTAACCCAGACCGTGGCCCTGCTGGTGCTGGCCACCCTCCTACAGCCTGACCTTTGCCCAGTGGTTACCCCACACATCGCCCCACAGCTGGCCTTCTGCCCAGTGGTTACCCCGCACATCGCCCCACAGTTGGCCTTCTGCCCAGTGGTTACCCCGCACGTCGCCCCACAGCTGGCCTTCTGCTCAGTGGTTATCCTGCACGTCACCCCACAGCTGGCCTTCTGCTCAGTGGTTATCCTGCACATCGCCCCCTGATGGTCTGGCCTGCTTCAACTTCCTGTCGCACGGCGGTCAACTGGCCTATGGAGCCTGCCACATCCTGTAGTCCTTCATCGCTGTGGCCTCTGCCGGGATCTACCTGTTCCTGTGGCAGAGTGGGAGGGACAGCCAGGCTCTCCAGGTAGAGCGATACCAGCAGAAGGTAACCCAGACCGTGGCCCTGCTGGTGCTGGCCACCCTCGGGGCCATCACCCCACTACAGACACTTCAGTGTGTTCGCCCGCCTCATGGCCACCTCCATCCTTATGTCCCAGAAGTTCAGACAGGACCTGCTGAAGCTATGTAGCGGGGGGTGACCACAGACCACTCTATACAGGACTATACAGGGGGAATTGTATTGATGGTTATGCTTTTTGTCCATGACAACCCGGATGGGGACTGAAAATTGAATGCCTGAGAGCAGCACAAAAACAAAAGCGACACAATAATAGCTCCGGAACTACAAAACCCTTTCTACCTAAATCTCCCTGATACACAACTGACACTAAGGTGTGGTGCAAACCTCTCTTCAGCTCCAAGGTTCAACTCAGGGACAGCACTGGAAGTAAAGTGCCTCCCCACTGAGAAAGTCTAAAATGAGGATCTGAACACAGAGAATCTAGAGGGCCTCCTGGGACATGGCAGAGAACAGAGACATCCTGGAGAAAGACATTTACAGTAGGGCAAAAAAGTATTTAGTCAGCCACCAATTGTGCAAGTTCTCCCACTTAAAAAGATGAGGCCTGTAATTTTCATCATAGGTCAACTTCAACTATGACAGACAAAATGAGAAAAAAAATCCAGAAAATCACATTGAGGATTTTTTATGAATTTATTTGCAAATTATGGTGGAAAATAAGTATTGGTCAATGAAAAAAGTTTCTCAATACTTTGTTATATACCCTTTGTTGGCAATGACAGAGGTCAAAGTTTTCACACACTGTTGTTGGTATTCCATTCCTCCATGCAGATCTCCTCTAGAGCAGTGATGTTTTGGGGCTGTTGCTGGGCAACATGGACTTTCAACTCCCTCCAATGATTTTCTATGGGGTTGAGATCTGGAGACTGCCTAGGCCACTCCAGGACCTTGAAATGGTTCTTACGAAGCCACTCCATTGCCCGGGCGGTGTGTTTGGAATCATTATCATGCTGAAAGACCCAGCCACGTTTCATCTTCAATGCCCTTGTTGATGGAAGGAAGTTTTCAAAGGTAAATTATTTAATTTGGTTGCTTTTCTTATTTTTGTGAAAATGTTGCCTGCTGCCAGCAGAGCCTAGCATTTTTTTATTTATTTTTTATTTCACCTTTATTTAATCAGGTAGGCTAGTTGAGAACAAGTTCTCATTTGCAACTGCGACCTGGCCAAAATAAAGCATAGCAGTGTGAACAGACAACACAGAGTTACACATGGAGTAAACAATTAACAAGTCAATAACACAGTAGAAAAAAATGGGCAGTTTATATACAATGTGTGCAAAAGGCATGAGGAGGTAGGCGAATAATACAATTTTGCAGATTAACACTGGAGTGATAAATGATCAGATGGTCATGTACAGGTAGAGATATTGGTGTGTAAAAGAGCAGAAAAGTAAATAAATAAAAAAAACAGTATAAAAATAGTATGGGGTTGAGGTAGGTGAAAATGGGTGGGCTATTTACCAATAGACTATGTACAGCTGCAGCGATCGGTTAGCTGCTCGGATAGCTGATGTTTGAAGTTGGTGAGGGAGATAAAAGTCTCCAACTTCAGCGAGTTTTGCAGTTCGTTCCAGTCACAGGCAGCAGAGTACTGGAACGAAAGGCGGCCAAATGAGGTGTTGGCTTTAGGGATGATCAGTGAGATACACCTGCTGGAGCGCGTGCTACGGATGGGTGTTGCCATCGTGACCAGTGAACTGAGATAAGGCGGAGCTTTACCTAGCATGGACTTGTAGATGACCTGGAGCCAGTGGGTCTGGCGACGAATATGTAGTGAGGGCCAGCCGACTAGAGCATACAAGTCGCAGTGGTGGGTGGTATAAGGTGCTTTAGTGACAAAACGGATGGCACTGTGATAGACTGCATCTAGTTTGCTGAGTAGAGTGTTGGAAGCCATTTTGTAGATGACATCGCCGAAGTCGAGGATCGGTAGGATAGTCAGTTTTACTAGGGTAAGCTTGGCGGCGTGAGTGAAGGAGGCTTTGTTGCGGAATAGAAAGCAGACTCTTGATTTGATTTTCGATTGGAGATGTTTGATGTGAGTCTGGAAGGAGAGTTTGCAGTCTAGCCAGACACCTAGGTACTTATAGGTGTCCACATATTCAAGGTCGGAACCATCCAGGGTGGTGATGCTAGTCGGGCATGCGGGTGCAGGCAGCGATCGGTTGAAAAGCATGCATTTGGTTTTACTCGCGTTTAAGAGCAGTTGGAGGCCACAGAAGGAGTGTTGTATGGCATTGAAGCTCGTTTGGAGGTTAGATAGCACAGTGTCCAATGACGGGCCAAAAGTATATAGAATGGTGTCGTCTGCGTAGAGGTGGATCAGGGAATCGCCCGCAGCAAGAGCAACATCATTGATATATACAGAGAAAAGAGACGGCCCGAGAATTGAACCCTGTGGCACCCCAATAGAGAATGCCAGAGGACCGGACAGCATGCCCTCCGATTTGACACACTGAACTCTGTCTGCAAAGTAATTGGTGAACCAGGCAAGGCAGTCATCCGAAAAACCGAGGCTATTGAGTCTGCCGATAAGAATATGGTGATTGACAGAGTCGAAAGCCTTGGCGAGGTTGATGAAGACGGCTGCACAGTACTGTCTTTTATCGATGGCGGTTATGATATCGTTTAGTACCTTGAGTGTAGCTGAGGTGCACCCGTGACCGGCTCGGAAACCAGATTGCACAGCGGAGAAGGTACGGTGGGATTTGAGATGGTCAGTGACCTGTTTGTTGACTTGGCTTTCGAAGACCTTAGATAGGCAGGGCAGGATGGATATAGGTCTATAACAGTTTGGGTCCAGGGTGTCTCCCCCTTTGAAGAGGGGGATGACTGCGGCAGCTTTCCAATCCTTGGGGATCTCAGACGATATGAAAGAGGTTGAACAGGCTGGTAATGGGGGTTGCGACAATGGCGGCAGATAGTTTCAGAAATAGAGGGTCCAGATTGTCAAGCCCAGCTGATTTGTACGGGTCCAGGTTTTGCAGCTCTTTCAGAACATCTGCTATCTGGATTTGGGTAAAGGAGAACCTGGAGAGGCTTGGGCGAGGAGCTGCGGGGGGGGGCAGAGCTGTTGGCCGAGGTTGGAGTAGCCAGGCGGAAGGCATGGCCAGCCGTTGAGAAGTGCTTATTGAAGTTTTCGATAATCGTGGATTTATCGGTGGAGACCGTGTTACCTAGTCTCAGTGCAGTGGGCAGCTGGGAGGAGGTGCTCTTGTTCTCCATGGACTTCACAGTGTCCCAGAACTTTTTGGAGTTGGAGCTACAGGATGCAAACTTCTGCCTGAAGAAGCTGGCCTTAGCTTTCCTGACTGACTGCGTGTATTGGTTCCTGACTTCCCTGAACAGTTGCATATCACAGGGGCTATTCGATGCTATTGCAGTCCGCCACAGGATGTTTTTGTGCTGGTCGAGGGCAGTCAGGTCTGGAGTGAACCAAGGGCTGTATCTGTTCTTGGTTCTGCATTTTTTGAACGGAGAATGCTTATCTAAAATGGTGAGGAAGTTACTTTTAAAGAATGACCAGACATCCTCAACTGACGGGATGAGGTCAATGTCCTTCCAGGATACCCGGGCCAGGTCGATTAGAAAAGCCTGCTCGCAGAAGTGTTTTAGGGGGCGTTTGACAGTGATGAGGGGTGGTCGTTTGACTGCGGCTCCGTGGCGGATACAGGCAATGAGGCAGTGGTCGCTGAGATCCTGGTTGAAGACAGCGGAGGTGTATTTGGAGGGCCAGTTGGTCAGGATGACATCTATGAGGGTGCCCTTGTTTACAGAGTTAGGGTTGTACCTGGTGGGTTCCTTGATGATTTCAGCGAGATTGAGGGCATCTAGCTTAGATTGTAGGACTGCCGGGGTGTTAAGCATATCCCAGTTTAGGTCACCTAACAGAACAAACTCTGAAGCTAGATGGGGGGCGATCAATTCACAAATGGCATTATGCCATGATAAACTTACACAAATGCTTGTCTGAGAAATCTGAGATGACAGTGTTGTTAACAAAAGGCTAAGCTTGTGTTTGAATATATTTATTTCATTTCATTTGCGATTTTCATGAATAGGAAAAGTTTCTAGGGGTATTTATGTCCGCTGCGTTATGCTAATGCTTTTGAGGCTATGATTACGCTCCCGGATACGGGTTTGCTCGTCGCAACTGGTTAATCAGGGGGACACGTCTGTCACTGCAGGATTTGAGTCCCTGGCGGCGTAGTGTGTTACTGATGGTAGGCTTTGTTACTTTGGTCCCAGCTCTCTGCAGGTCATTCACTAGGTCCCCCCTTGTGGTTCTGGGATTTTTGCTCACCGTTCTTGTGATCATTTTGACCACACGGGGAGAGATCTTGCATGTAGCCCCAGATCGAGGGAGATTATCAGTGGTCTTGTATGTCTTCCATTTCCTTATAATTGCTCCCACAGTTGATTTCTTCAAACCAAGCTGCTTACCTATTGCAGATTCAGTCTTCCCAGCCTGGTGCAGGTCTACAATTTTGTTTCTGGTGTCCTTTGACAGCTCTTTGGTCTTGGCCATAGTGGAGTTTGGAGTGTGACTGTTTGAGGTTGTGGACAGGTGTCTTTTATACTGATAACAAGTTCAAACAGGTGCCATTAATACAGGTAACGAGTGGAGGACAGAGGAGCCACTTAAAGAAGAAGTTACAGGTCTGTGAGCCAGAAATATTGCTTGTTTGTAGGTGACCAAATACTTATTTTCCACCATAATTTGCAAATAAATTCATTTTTGTCTCTCATTTTGTCCTGTCATAGTTGAAGTGTACCTATGATGAAAATTACAGGCCTCATCTTTTTAAGTGGGAGAACTTGCACAATTGGTGGCTGACTAAATACTTTTTCACCCCACTGTATACTAGTAAAAATAAAAATACAGTTTTTTTAAAGGAGTGATTGTACAGAGCAACAGTAAAGCCATTCTTCCGCCAAACATTCTTTATTTCTGTTATGTTCTTCTGAGATAAAGAGAATTACGGTCTATCTGTGCCTCAGTCTGGGTTATGTTTTTATGTACAGTGTGTTCCCAGACTTCGGTAGATGTGAAAGCTTTGCACTTTGTTTTCCAGACTCAAAGAAAGAATAGAGTTGGAAACAAGTTTATCAGTTGGAGGTCCAAAACAAGTTTTGTAGGACTTTAGGAGGGAGGTATGAAAGATGGTGCTTAACTAAGTGAGTAAAAGAACCGTCTAACGAAGGAATAATGTTTCAGCACATTAACTAGTGCTTACCTACATTCACTTGAATATGATCGTAGAATAGAGGATGAGTAACTTACTTTCCACCAGTGTCTTGCGGTCCGAGCCATCATCATTGATCTGCTGGATGTTTCCAAAGTGGATGTCACTAAAGAAGATGCGATTGGCTCCTTTCCCTCCTCCTCCACGGTAGTCAAACGTCAGAGCTATAACATTCTTCATGTGTTCAGGATCCTCAAACGGTTTTATAGGAGCGTTTAGGTTCTCTTCATCCGATAGGTGAACGCTCTTTAGAATAGTCCGTTCTGAGTAGAGTAAGTAGCCGTCGTAGTCACGGCAACCACGTCCATCCTCAGCCAACATACCGTGAGCACAGGCACATGTACGATCTGCGTTGCCACGGAAAAGACACAGTTGCTGGCACCCTCCGTTGTGATCTTTACACACATTAGTTTCTGTGTAGAGGGGGAAACATATTTCATAGTCACTTTAGATAACAAAGTGTGTCTAGATAACAAAAATAATTTATTGACATGGGGAGGAGGGGGACAATTAAATAAGCAGATCATTTTATGTTCAAATATGAAAAATATATAATTAAATGGTAAGATTAATATTGAATGAGTTTGGTATATCAAATAAGTGTATTATCATTTTTTGTATTATTATTGTCACACACCGGATAGAAGCAATGTGTTGTTTTACAGGGTCTGCCATAGTAGCAAATGAGGTTAAGTGCCTTGCTCAAGGGCACAGACAGATTTTTCACCCTGTTGCCTTGGGTATTCGAACCAGCGACCTTTCGGTTACTGGCCAAACTGTACAGCATTATTGCCACATGTTTGAGTAGATCCTAAAATAACAAATCCACAGTACAAGGCTCCTGCTCACCTTGCTGCCTGGCCCTGCTGAACACTTTGATGTCTTTGAGCTGTACTCCGATGCCAGTGCGCAGGGGCATAGAGTGCGCAGGGGCATAGAGTCCGTAGCGTTGTCTTTGTTGCCTCGCTTTATGGAGCCATTGGCATGAGTCCTAAGACAGGCCAGAGAGGTGAGGGGGAAAGAGAGCGAGAGAGATATGACATCAGGAAGAGAGACAGACTAAGTAAAATAATGAGTGAGAGACAACAGCTGAAGGTGGCAGATGAATGAGGAGGGAGGGATGGAGAAAGCAGCTGAGAAGGAAGGTGACAGATGAGTGAGGAGGGGGGATGGCAAAAGCAGCCGAGAAGGAAGGTGACAGATGAGTGAGGAGGGGGGATGGCGAAAGCAGCTGAGAAGGAAGGTCACAGATGACTGAGGAGGGAGGGATGGAGAAAGCAGCTGAGAAGGAAGGTGACAGATGAGTGAGGAGGGAGGGATGGAGAAAGCAGCTGAGAAGGCTGGTGGCAGATGAGTGAGGAGGGGGGGATGGCGAAAGCAGCTGAGAAGGAAGGTGACAGATGAGTGAGGAGGGAGGGATGGAGACAGCAGCTGAGAAGGAAGGTCACAGATGACTGAGGAGGGAGGGATGGAGAAAGCAGCTGAGAAGGAAGGTGACAGATGAGTGAGGAGGGAGGGATGGAGAAAGCAGCTGAGAAGGAAGGTCACAGATGACTGAGGAGGGAGGGATGGAGAAAGCAGCTGAGAAGGAAGGTGACAGATGAGTGAGGAGGGAGGGATGGAGAAAGCAGCTGAGAAGGAAGGTGGCAGATGAGTGAGGAGGGAGGGATGGAGAAAGCAGCTGAGAAGGAAGGTGACAGATGAGTGAGGAGGGGGGATGGAGAAAGCAGCTGAGAAGGAAGGTGGCAGATGAGTGAGGAGGGAGGGATGGAGAAAGCAGCTGAGAAGGAAGGTGACAGATGAGTGAGGAGGGGGGATGGAGAAAGCAGCTGAGAAGGAAGGTGACAGATGAGTGAGGAGGGAGGGATGGAGAAAGCAGCTGAGAAGGCTGGTGGCAGATGAGTGAGGAGGGGGGATGGCGAAAGCAGCTGAGAAGGAAGGTGACAGATGAGTGAGGAGGGAGGGATGGAGACAGCAGCTGAGAAGGAAGGTCACAGATGACTGAGGAGGGAGGGATGGAGAAAGCAGCTGAGAAGGAAGGTGACAGATGAGTGAGGAGGGAGGGATGGAGAAAGCAGCTGAGAAGGAAGGTCACAGATGACTGAGGAGGGAGGGATGGAGAAAGCAGCTGAGAAGGAAGGTGACAGATGAGTGAGGAGGGAGGGATGGAGAAAGCAGCTGAGAAGGCTGGTGGCAGATGAGTGAGGAAGGGGGGATGGCGAAAGCAGCTGAGAAGGAAGGTGACAGATGAGTGAGGAGGGAGGGATGGAGAAAGCAGCTGAGAAGGAAGGTGGCAGATGAGGGAGGGATGGAGAAAGCAGCTGAGAAGGAAGGTGACAGATGAGTGAGGAGGGGGGGATGGCGAAAGCAGCTGAGAAGGAAGGTGGCAGATGAGTGAGGAGGGAGGGATGGAGAAAGCAGCTGAGAAGGAAGGTGGCAGATGAGTGAGGAGGGAGGGATGGAGAAAGCAGCTGAGAAGGAAGGTGACAGATGAGTGAGAGGATGGATGGAAAGCAGCTGAATTAATTATAGATATGGCAATGAATGACAGATGGAGGAGGGAATGGAGACAGCAGCTGAGAGAAGACAGATGACTGAGGAGGGAGGGATCAGCTGAAAGAGGTGAGCAAAGAAAGGGATGAGTCCCAGCTGATCCAGATTGGTCCTGGGGATGGAGAAAGCAGCTGAAACCTATTCTGAGTGAGGACGGAGGGATGGAGAAAGCACTGAAAGCCTTGGGACAGAACATCCAATCAATCAGGATAAAACAAGATTACAACACCATCAAAAGCAAAAGGATATTGCTTATTGGGAAATGGAAACACAAGCACAATGAGCAAAATGCATTGCAGCTGGCCCAGATAAATCGACAGTACAAGGTGGCAAATGATTTGACCATGGTTACTGATCAAAACAGCTGAGAAAAACCTTGACAAAGTACAGGCTCAGTGAGCACAGCCTTGACATTGAGAAGAGAGACACAGAGAGAGAGAGAGAGACACACAGAGAGACACAGAGAGAGAGATGAGAGAGATAGATACAGAGAGAGAGAGAGAGAGAGACAGAGAGAAGAGCTGAGCAAAGAAAAGAGTCCCCTCATCCAGAGGTCCTGGGGCTGAGTTCACAAACCTAGACTAACGACTGAAGCCTTGGGACCAGAACATCCAATCAATCAGGATAAAACAAATTACAACACCATCAAAACAAAACTATATTGCTTATTGGGAAACAAACACAAGCACAAAGCAAAATGCATTGCTATCTGGCCCTAAATCGACAGTACACCGTGGCTAAATATTTGACCATGGTTACTGATCAAAACCTTAGAAAAACCTTGACAAAGTACAGGCAGAGCAGAGAGAGAGAGAGAGACACAGAGACACACAGAGAGAGAGAGAGAGAGACAGAGAGAGAGAGAGAGAGACAGAGAGACACAGAGAGAGACACACAGAGAGAGAGAGAGACACAGAGAGAGAGAGAGACACAGAGAGAGAGAGAGACACAGAGAGAGAGAGAGAGAGAGAGAGACACAGAGAGAGAGAGAGACACATAGAGAGAGAGAGACACACAGAGAGAGAGAGAGAGAGAGACACAGAGAGAGACACAGAGAGAGAGAGAGACAGAGAGAGAGAGAGAGACAGAGAGAGAGAGAGAGAGAGAGACACAGAGAGAGAGAGAGACACACAGAGAGAGAGAGAGAGACAGAGAGAGAGAGAGAGAGAGAGAGAGAGAGACACAGAGAGAGAGAGAGACACAGAGAGAGAGAGAGAGAGAGAGAGAGAGAGAGAGAGAGAGAGAGAGACACAGAGAGAGAGAGAGACACACAGAGAGAGAGAGAGAGAGACACAGAGAGAGAGAGAGACACACAGAGAGAGAGAGAGAGAGACACAGAGAGAGAGAGAGAGAGAGGACACACAGAGAGAGAGAGAGAGAGAGAGACACACAGAGAGAGAGAGAGAGAGAGAGGGACACACAGAGAGAGAGAGAGAGAGAGAGAGAGGGACACACAGAGAGAGAGAGGGACACAGAGAGAGAGAGAGAGAGAGAGACACAGAGAGAGAGAGAGAGGGACACAGAGAGAGAGAGAGAGACACAGAGAGAGAGAGAGAGAGAGACACAGAGAGAGAGAGACACAGAGAGAGAAAAGTGATAGATAACATTGGAGGGAGAGAGAAAAAGATATATGTAGAAAGAGCGACAGAAAGACTGATGGACACGGACCTGTCACTCCAGTAGATGAAGCTTTCAAACACGGAGACAGAGAACATGTCCATGTTGTTGTTTGCCAGCACCACCTGTCTGTTCTCTCCGGTCTCCAGGTTGATACGCTCTATATTGTCTGTACGAGCATCACACCAGTACAGAAAACCCTCCTGCACACACACATTGCAAGACAGTGAGTTCAGTGTGTGTATACGCTGACTATACAAAACATTAACAACACCTGTTCTTTCCATGACAGATTGACCAGGTAAAAACTACAATCCCTTATCGATGTCAATTGTTAAATCCACTTCAATCAGTGTAGATGAAGAGGAGGAGACAGGTTATAAAATTATTTTTAAGCATTGAAACGATTGAGACATGGATTGTGTTTGTGTGCCATTCAAATGGTGAATGGGCAAGACAAAAGATTTAAGTGCCTTTGAACGGGGTATGATAGTAGGTGCCAGGCACACCGGTTTGTGTGTATCAGGAACTGCAACGCTGCTGGGTTTTTCACACTCAGTTTCCTGTGTGTATCAAGAATGGTCCACCAACCAAAGCACATCAAGCCAACTTGACACAACTGTGGGAAGCAATGGAGTCAACATGGGCCAGCATCCCTGTGGAACGCTTTCAACACCTTGTAGAGTCCATGTCCTGACGAATTGAGACTGTTCTGAGGGCAAAAGGGGGCGTGCAACTCAATATTAGGAAGGTGCTTCAATGTTTGGCATACTCAGGGTCTGTCTGTGTGTTATACTGCACCTGGTAGTCTATGGAGATGCCATTAGGCCAGCTGATGCTGACGTTGACCAGAACAGCTCTCTGAGACCCGTCCAGGCGAGACCTCTCGATCCGTGGGTACTGACCCCACTCGGTCCAGAACAAATACCTGTAAACGCACACACACACACACACACACACACACACACACACACACACACACACACACACACACACACACACACACACACACACACACACACACACACACACACACACACACACACACACACACACACACACACACACACAGAGTAAGAGAGAAGTCACTTTGCCCTTTCCCTCCATTTAAGTTATGGTTACCCCTCCCCCCACTGTCCTCACCCTTTCTCTGGGTGGACAGTGATGGCACGGGGCTTGTCCAGGCCCTGGGAGATGACTACGTAGCGGAAGGAGCCATTCAGTCTGGCCACCTCAATCACATCGAAGCCCTGGTCAGTCCAGTAGATGTTCCCTATTGAGGGTCAAGACAGAGCACCAACAATCAATAGAACAACAATACAGACCTGTCACACTTTAGCTACAGTGTCGTTTAAACAGTGGTGGGCCGTCAGGTCCAGCAAGGCCTTCTCTGCTGGCCTAAACATCATCAGAATATATATATTTTTTAAATATATTTTCCCACAAATATGTATTAAATTATTCCCCAGAGTAAGAGTTACACTCTTCATTTCATAGCGTTCCTCTTGGTTGCATTGCTTCCAGCCCCAGGTTGAGATTTGGAAGGCTGGTCTTTATGTTAGATCTTTTATCCAATCATATTCAGCCATCATGAGTTGCCAGGGGTCTAAAATCTGCCCTCAGGTGTTCAGAATCAACAGTGCGGGCACTTGTAGCTTAAAGTGAATGGAAATTAAAATTTAGTGTCAACCAATCAGCTTTAGATTTGGCTATTGTACGCCTGCTGGCTGGCTCCAGTGTTACACAGGAGCCAGCTAGCAGGCGTAGTGCGTGCACGTCTTTTGATTGGATTACCAATATTGAGAGGCAGGTCCTATATGGGCAGGTCTCAGAACTAGGAAACTGAAATTGATCAACAAATTAATTTGCGTACTACTAAGCTGTTTTTTCAACCTACAATGGTGGAAGGAGAAGATATCGATTTGGTCGAAGATATAATTATAACGCCATTCTCAAGACAAACTTTTCAAGAAACTCTTCCCCTGCAATTCTCTGAATAAAAATGTCAATTTCAAAGTGACGCAACGCCTGGTTATACTGCGTTTCTGTCCAAATGTATAGTGTCTAGAGCCATGGCATCAAAATGATGGTAATAAGAGGTGGATTAATTCGGGTGGGACTGTGTCGGACTTCACTGAAGGCCCAGGCCCCAGAACCACGGCACGCTACTGCGTTTAAACAATCAACATGTTTTACAATACAACAGCATTGATGGGATCAACCACTAGAGTCTAACTGATACAGGAGTTATGCGGAAGGTTACTGTATTTTGTGAAAAAAATACATGTCTATCGCCAGTGAATATAACACTACATCTAAATACAACTAGGCCAATGGAGAATGCAGTCATTATTGTTTGGTTGGTGTTGAGGTATAAAAGGGGTTTCCCAGGTTTCCCTCAGAGGGCTGATGTAATGCTGCAGTGTTCATTACACATCCTGCAGTAAGTCTTCACTCTGTCCACATCCCTGTCATGTGACCTGGGCTCTACAGGCACCTCTGGGCTTCTTCCCATCTCCTCGGTCTACCACTCTTTCTCTATTAATCTTTCTCTTATTATTTTAGTTTCTCCTTCCCTCTCCCTTTTCCCACCCCTCCCTCTTTCTCTTTCCCCACCTCTCCCTTTTCCCACCCCTCCCTCTTTCTCTTTCCCCACCTCTCTCTCTCCCCACCTCTCCCTCTCCCCACCTCTCCCTCTCCCCACCTCTCCCTCTCCCCACCTCTCCCTCTCCCCACCTCTCCCTCTCCCCACCTCTCCCTCTCCCCACCTCTCCCTCTCCCCACCTCTGACACGGCAGAGGTGAGGATGTGAGCAGAATGAGAATCTCATCTCTTCTCTAAAGCTGTGAAGCATGTCACACGTGAGTGTGATAGATGCCGAATGCGTGAGTGTGTGTACAGTATCAGTTGGTATGTGAACGTGTGGTACATGTGAGCGTATGAGCCTATAGGCATGTGCACGTGTGGTACATGTGAGCGTATGAGTCTGTATGCATGTGCACGTGTGGTACATGCGAGCGTATGAGTCTGTATGCATGTGCACGTGTGGTACATGTGAGCGTATGAGTCTGTATGCATGTGCACGTGTGGTACATGTGAGCGTATGAGTCTGTATGCATGTGCACGTGTGGTACATGTGAGCGTATGAGTCTGTATGCATGTGCACGTGTGGTACATGTGAGCGTATGAGTCTGTATGCATGTGCACGTGCGGTACATGTGAGCGTATGAGTCTGTATGCATGTGCACGTGTGGTACATGTGAGCGTATGAGTCTGTATGCATGTGCACGTGTGGTACATGTGAGCATATGAGTCTGTATGCATGTGCACGTGTGGTACATGTGAGCGTATGAGCCTGTAGGCATGTGCACGTGTGGTACATGTGAGCGTATGAGTCTGTATGCATGTGCACGTGTGGTACATGTGAGCGTATGAGCCTGTAGGCATGTGCACGTGTGGTACATGTGAGCGTATGAGCCTGTAGGCATGTGCACGTGTGGTACATGTGAGCGTATGAGCCTGTATGCATGTGCACGTGTGGTACATGTGAGCGTATGAGTCTGTATCATGGTGTGTTTGCTTTACCAGCGATCCAGTCCACAGTGATGCCCTCCACTCTGCCTATACCATTAGTGACCACGTCTTCTCTCCAGGTCTGGTCTCTCTTCGCTCTGCTGATGGTGCTCAGGCCCATGTCCACCCAGTAGATAGTGTCATTGTCTGGAGGGGAGACGGTGATCACAAAAGTACATTACAGGAGAATAGATACTGTACCCATCATACTCATTAACAGGCTCATGTGGAATGAATCTACCATATTGTCTGGATTCAGGCATATATTCATGTCTTTCCTCACTACTGATCTACTTTGGTTATATAAAGTGTTTGAAAACCTCTCTCTTTAAGGTGGCTGTGTGTGTGTGTCCATACCTGCATGGAAGTCTATGCCCACGGCCAGGGAGGTGCCCGACATTGGCACCAGAGCATCTGACTTGTCCGAGGGATCCAGGGGGATGCCACGGATGCCCTCATGAACAGAGTAAAGCAGGAAAGAGCCCACACCTGAGGCCAAGTGAAAAATTACCCAGAGTTTAGGATTGGATATACAGTTACAGGCAAATATATTGGCACCTTGCGCTTTCCATAAATAATTTCCAATTTCTTCTAAAATAAGTTGAAATTGAAAGAAAATGTGTCGACGCCATTTTATTGGATTTTCTATACATTTCAACAGGTTTTTTTTCCAGATTGGCTGGGCCTGGTGGGGAGCCAGGTCCAAACAACTAGAATGAGTTCTTCCCCACAAAAGGGCTTAATTATAAAGAAATACTCCTCAGCACCCCTCTCCCCCCTCAGACGATCCCTCAGGTGAAGAAACCGGATGTGGAGAGCCTGGGCTGGCCTGGTTTCACATGGGTCTGCGGTTGTGAAGCCGGTTGGAAGTACTGCCAAATTCTTTAAATGATGTTGAAGGTGGCTTATGGGAGATAAATTAACATTCAATTCTCTGGCAACAGCTCTGGTGGAAAATCCTGCAGTCAGAATGCCAATTGCATGCTCCCTCAAAACTTGAGATCTGTGGCATTGTGTAATGACACAAAACGGCACATTATAGAGTGGAATTTTATTGTCCCCAGCACTGTAATGATCATGCTGCTTAATCAGCTTCTTGATATTCCAGACATGTCAGGTGGATGGATTATCTTGGCAAAGGAGAAATGCTCACTGACAGGGATGTAAACACATTTGTGTTCGACATTTGAGAGAAATAGGCTTTTTGTGCGCATGGAACTTTTCAGGGATTTTTTAAATTTCAGCTCATAAAATATGGGACCAACAATTTACATGTTGAGTATGTATTTTTGTTACCTATAAATAACTTATTCACAGTGTGTGTCTCACCCTCGCAGGACTGTTGTCCACTCCTGAGGCTGTATCCAGCGGTACACATGCAGGCTCGTGTGGTGGGGGAGGTGGGCAGGCACAGCTGGGAACAGTCTCCATTGTTAATACTGCACAGATTCGTGCCTGGAAACACAACACAAAAACAAAACATGCTGCAGTACCTGCACACAAGTGTCTACTTTTATAGAATAAAAACAAACATGCTGAGGTACCTGCACACAAGTGTCTACTTTTATAGAATAAAAACAAGACAAATATGTATTTGCACGGATGGATTAAAACATTTACTTATAATCTAGAAGCAAGCGCGCACACACACCTTTCTGCACAGTCTCGTTGTAGATCTTCATGTGCATCATGGGAGATGTGCTGTTTCTCAGGACCCTCCAGTTCCCTCCGTCGCTCTTGTCACAGGTCCCTATCTGGTCAGTCCCCTGGTCCGCCCACCATAGCTTCTCACCTACATACAGCACACAACAGCCAATCACAAAATTACATTTATTCTCTTTACACAATTGGGCCAATCAAAATGACCCATCATATTCATACTCCAATCACACAAATAATGAAAGTTGAGATCTACTCTAGCAGCCATAGGTGAGTATTCAAACACTTCAGAACTGAAAGAGAAATGCAGCTGGATGGCAGAATGTACGATCCCAGTAAGAGAGGAGTCATGTTATGCACCCATGATGGCCAGAGCTGTGGCCTTCGTCAGTTTGACTCCCTCCAGAACCTCTAGACCCGAACCGTCCAGCTTACAACGGCTGATGGTACTGTTCCCTGAGCTGATCCAGTACAGCTGCTCTGTGTCAAAGTCTATGGACAGACCTGGAGACAGAGGAGAGACGGAGAAAGAGACGATTACGATGATCCCAGATGGCAAACTATTACCTATAGTGTACTACTTTTATCCCAGAACCACTCACCCACTGGGCCCTTCTGATTGGTGAAGAGGACAGTGTGGTTGCTGCCGTCAGTGTTGGCCATGCTGATGTTGTCTCCATCTGTCCAGTACAGTTGCCTGGAACACAGAGACAAAATGTCACATCATGCTACTGAAAGCATTACTGGAAAAATACCTTTTGTTTGTTAGACTTGATGGCACCTAATAGTCTGTATTATCATCTTTAAAATGTGTGAAAGCTGTTTATTCAGTTCACAAACACACACACACAATAAGGCAACACATCAGAACAATCCATATTTTTTGTGAGAAAATTAATTGTGGTGCAAAACTAGCAAAACATTCAGCAGCCGTGGCCTAGCCGTGGCCTAGCCGTGGCCTAGCCTTGGTACCTGTATATCTACTGTCTCCTTGACAGATGGAAAGGTAGTTATACAGCTAGTTTATCTATGTCAAAACCTCAGTGTTTTAATAGCAGCATCTTTCATTGGGTATAAAGTACAGGAGCCTGGTCTTACTTATTGCAGGGTCAAGGCTAGTTTAGAACAGTGTGGGTGGGTGTTGATTGGGCCGAGCAGAAAACATGTCAGTGCGGCTGGTGCTAGTGTAGAGTCCTGCTGCAATTCTCTCACTGCAGTCAATTAAATGCAACATGAATGGCTTCTCTTTCTCTCCATTTATTCTCGGGAATTCTCAAACTCTCTGTGAGAGGCATCATTTTCAGGCTACACACAAAAGTGGGCGGAAATAGGCACTCATAGAAACAAAACACATACAGAAACATACGGAATCAAAGACTTCTATGAAACACTAATGCACGCTCACAAAAACACACTTGATGTGATGCCTATCTGAAAAACATAGGGCAATTCATGTGTATTTGTGATTACTTTAGCATGGATGTCACTATTTAATACCCATCACCCCCTCCACTTCCTGTAAAACAACCACTTCCACCGCACCCTGCATTTGTTTAGTTCTCATGCGTTTCAATACAGTTTCTGAAAACAATTTAAACCTAGTCTCCCGTCTGTCTCTCTCCCCGACCCCCGACCCCCCTTTCCCTACCCCTCCTGTCCTGGATTCATTCTAGGCAGTGCTTCTGGTTTCCCCCATGCAAGCAGCACAGCCCAGATGGGAAACATTCTTCAGTTCAGTAAGTTTCTCAAAACACTGTGAAAAAACCTGGGGGAAAAAGGCAGAGGCATTCTCAAAGAAAATATCCTCTCTGGTTCCACCCTACGCATACTCACAAACACACGTCGACAAAGTAGAGCACACACACAAAGAGAAACACACACAATGTTGGTTAGTGATTTTAGGAGTGGCTATATGCCTGCTCAGCCATTGTCTCTTTAAAAAGACCAAAAGACAGAAAAGGAGTAAGAGAGAAATAAATATAGAGTAATAGCAAAAGAGAGAGAAAATGAGTGAGAGCAAGCGAGAGAGCGAGAGAGCGAGAGATGTAAAGGGAAAGATGAGAGGAATTTAAGTCCCGTCTAGAGTGGGAGAGCTGGCTGCTCTTTGCTAGAGGTCAGCCATCATCTAAACTACCCTTCCTATCAGTGGGGAGCCTGTCTGACAGCCAGATGGTCTCTGTGTGTTTGTGTGTTTGTGTGTATGTTGAGGGGGGTGTTGGGCGAGTGTGCATGCGCACATGGGTTCTACCTACCCCAGTATAGGGTGCAGCACCAGACAGTGGGGTTTATCCAGACCCTGGATAACAGCATTCTTAAAGGATCCATCCAGTCTGGCCACATTGATCTGTTTCTTATTGGCATCATAACTGGTCCAGAACAGGTTCCTAGACACCCAATCTACTGCCAGGCCATGGACGTTGGGCAGGTCTAGAGGAAGACAACACAAAAATATTACATTTCATTAAAGGAATAGTTCATCCAAATGACAGAATTACATAGGTGTTTCTTTGGACAAGGATACCCAACAATGTCCCTTTGTAATTTGGGTGAACTATCCCTTACTTATAGCCAATTAGAAAACCTACATGAACATTTTGACTGATTGATTGAATCATTCATTCTATAGGTATTTCATTAGTTAATCCTAAGTAGGTTAGATATTTCAACAGTATATTCTCTACCAGCAGACACCACGGTCTCCACTCCGGTGCCGTTGATGAAGGCTCTCTTGATGGTCTGGGTTCGAACGTCTGACCAGTAGATCCGGTTCTCCAGCGCGTCATAGTCCACCACAGTCACGTTGTCTATGTCTGGCACGGTGAAGGAGATGATGTAGTTATAGTAGGGGTTGTCTATGTCCACTCCCCTGATCTCTGTCTGACGGGCATAGAGCAGGAACTGCCGGGACTCTGGATGGGGGCGAGAGAGAGGGAGGAGAGGGGAGTTAAGGAGATGGTTGGGGTAGAGTGTGCGTGTTAAGATGGTCTGATTGCATGGGCATACAGCAGGAACTGATGGGACTCTGGATGGGGCGAGAGAGAGGGAGGAGAGGGGAGTTAAGGAGATGGTTGGGGTAGAGTGTGCGTGTTAAGATGGTCTGATTGCATGGGCATACAGCAGGAACTGACTGTGGGAGAGGGGAAAGGGGTAGAGGCTTAAATTGTGATGTGTGTGTGGTGTGTGTGCTCAAGCTTGTGCATTCCCATGTGTGTGTACCGTGTGTCTAGAGGTGCAGTATTGACTCTTCTCAGCCTGTTTAGATCAGATAGCCCAGGCGAGTGTGTTGTGCTCTAGGTTGTGAATGACAGAGTTGTGGTGGATGCCTGCATTAAACAGTGTGGGCCTCCATTACGCCGTAGATAATAGAAACTGCTATCCTGAATACTAAACAAACAAAGTGACGCGTGCACACACACACACCCTTCAGTTTAGAGACCAGGCCTAAACTCCTCAAACTGTCTTAAGTGACATAATCCTTTGTGCGTGAGGCATGTGACACAAAGCCATGGCTCAGGAGAGTGATCCCACTCATGAGGGATGTTTCTGTTGGATGTGTGTGTTCCCTATGGAGTGAGGGTAAACCTCTGTACGTGGGTAAACCTCTGTACGTGGGTAAACCTCTGTACGTGGGTAAACCTCTGTACGTGGGTAAACCTCTGTACGTGGGTAAACCTCTGTACGTGGGTAAACCTCTGTACGTGGGTAAACCTCTGTACGTGGGTAAACCTCTGTACGTGGGTAAACCTCTGTACGTGGGTAAACCTCTGTACGTGGGTAATGGAACAGAGACCCGTCTCTAAATCATATCACACACACAGAATCATAGTCAGTTCCTGTTGTACAGTCTTGCGATCATAGTCAAACAGTGAATCACACACCCTGAAGCACAGAGATGAAATGAATCCCACTGTGTCACAATCAACAACTCCATCTCTCTGCCAAGCTAGAGGAGGAACAGCAGTTTAGTGTCTCCTTGCTGCTGTAGCAGGTGTGTGCATAATTCAAGTACTAGGTGTTTACCGTAGCAGGTGTGTGCATAATTAAAGTACTAGGTGTGTTTACCGTAGCAGGTGTGTGCATAATTAAAGTACTAGGTGTGTTTACCGTAGCAGGTGTGTGTGTGCATAATTAAAGTACTAGGTGTGTTTACCGTAGCAGGTGTGTGTGTGCATAATTCAAGTACGAGGTGTTTACCGTAGTAGGTGTGTGCATAATTAAAGTACTAGGTGTGTTTACCGTAGCAGATGTGTGCATAATTAAACTACTAGGTGTGTTTACCGTAGCAGGTGTGTGTGTGCATAATTCAAGTACGAGGTGTGTTTACCGTAGCAGATGTGTGCATAATTAAACTACTAGGTGTGTTTACCGTAGCAGGTGTGTGTGTGCATAATTAAAGTACTAGGTGTGTTTACCGTAGCAGGTGTGTGCATAATTAAAGTACTAGGTGTGTTTACCGTAGCAGGTGTGTGTGTGCATAATTCAAGTACTAGGTGTGTTTACCGTAGCAGGTGTGTGTGTGCATAATTCAAGTACGAGGTGTTTACCGTAGTAGGTGTGTGCATAATTAAAGTACTAGGTGTGTTTACCGTAGCAGATGTGTGCATAATTAAACTACTAGGTGTGTTTACCGTAGCAGGTGTGTGTGTGCATAATTCAAGTACGAGGTGTGTTTACCGTAGTAGGTGTGTTTATAATTAAAGTACTAGGTGTGTTTACCGTAGCAGGTGTGTGCATAATTAAAGTACTAGGTGTGTTTACCGTAGCAGGTGTGTGCATAATTCAAGTACGAGGTGTGTTTACCGTAGCAGGTGTGTGCATAATTAAAGTACTAGGTGTGTTTACCGTAGCAGGTGTGTGCATAATTCAAGTACGAGGTGTGTTTACTGTAGCAGGTGTGTGTGTGCATAATTCAAGTACGAGGTGTGTTTACCGTAGCAGGTGTGTGTGTGCATAATTCAAGTACGAGGTGTGTTTACCGTAGCAGGTGTGTGTGTGCATAATTCAAGTACGAGGTGTGTTTACCGTAGTAGGTGTGTGCATAATTAAAGTACTAGGTGGGTTTACCGTAGCAGGTGTGTGTGTGCATAATTCAAGTACGAGGTGTTTACCGTAGTAGGTGTGTGCATAATTAAAGTACTAGGTGTGTTTACCGTAGCAGGTGTGTGTGTGCATAATTCAAGTACGAGGGGTGTTTACCGTAGCAGGTGTGTGTGTGCATAATTCAAGTACGAGGTGTGTTTACCGTAGCAGGTGTGTGTATAATTCAAGTACTAGGTGTGTTTACCATAGCAGGTGTGTTTGTCTGCTCCCAGCTTCATGAGGTGAGGGCAGGCACATGAGAAGGTCTGGTTGTAGTTGATGAGACACAGGTGAGAACAGGGACGCATCTCATCGTTAGCTGCACATGGGTTAGGAGCTGTGTGGAGAGACATAGACAGAGACAGACGAGAGAGAGAGAAACAGGTAAAGAGTAATAGAGAGAAACAGGTAAAGAGTGAGAGAAACGGGTAAAGAGTGAGAGAAACGGGTAAAGAGTGAGAGAAACGGGTAAAGAGTGAGAGAAACAGGTAAAGAGAAACAGGTAAAGAGTAATAGTGAGAGAAACAGGTAAAGAGTAATAGTGAGAGAAACAGGTAAAGAGTAATAGAGAGAGAGAGAAACGGGTAAAGAGTGAGAGAGAGAGAAACGGGTAAAGAGTGAGAGAGAGAGAAACGGGTAAAGAGTGAGAGAGAGAGAAACGGGTAAAGAGTGAGAGAGAGAGAAACGGGTAAAGAGTGAGAGAGAGAGAAACGGGTAAAGAGTGAGAGAGAGAGAAACGGGTAAAGAGTGAGAGAGAGAGAAACGGGTAAAGAGTGAGAGAGAGAGAAACGGGTAAAGAGTGAGAGAGAGAAACGGGTAAAGAGTGAGAGAGAGAAACGGGTAAAGAGTGAGAGAGAGAAACGGGTAAAGAGTGAGAGAGAGAGAAACGGGTAAAGAGTGAGAGAGAGAAGAAACGGGTAAAGAGTGAGAGAGAAACGGGTAAAGAGTGAGAGAGAGAAACGGGTAAAGAGTGAGAGAGAGAGAAACGGGTAAAGAGTGAGAGAGAGAAACGGGTAAAGAGTGAGAGAGAGAGAGAAACGGGTAAAGAGTGAGAGAGAGAGAGAGAGAAACAGGTGAAGAGTGAGAGAGAGAGAAACAGGTAGAGTGAGAGAGAGAAACAGGTAAAGAGTGAGAGAGAGAAACGGGTAAAGAGTGAGAGAGAGAAACGGGTAAAGAGTGAGAGAGAGAGAGAAACGGGTCAAGAGTGAGAGAGAGAGAGAAACGGGTCAAGAGTGAGAGAGAGAGAGAAACAGGTAAAGTGTAAGAACAAAGAAAATGCAGGGTGGTAGAGAAATAAATGGGAGGAGAATGGTGGGAGAGAGAACGAGATGGGGAAAGGAATATGTTGATAGGAAATATATATTCCATTCAATTCAAGGGGCTTTATTGGCATTGGAAACATATGTTAACATTGCCAAAGCAAGTGAGGTAGACAATATACAAAAGTAAAATAAACAATACAAATGAACAGTAAACATTACACTCACAGCAGTTCCAAAAGAATAAAGACATTTCAAATGTCATATTATGTATATATACAGTGTTGTAACGATGTACAAATGGTTACTGTACAAAAGGGAAAATAAATAAGCATAAATAAGGGTTGTATTTACAATGGCGTTTGTTCTTCACTGGCTGACCTTTTGTGGCATTCAGTATGTGCATATAAAACAACTCTTTCCACAGGCAGCAGGCCTATCTGTTTCATCCATAAATGGATCGTTTTCTGAGTGTGGCCATTTTGAGGGGAGAGGTTGTGACAGGAGGCCAGATGCTACTACTCTCCTGAATGACAGATGGACTTAGAGAAGCTGTCACTTTGACTCTGGTCTCTCCCTAGAGATCAGTGGCAGCAGTATGGCCTTGTGGGCAACACTCATTTACATACAAGGTCATTCAAGGTAGGTAATACTGTGGTGACCCAAAGCAAAGTAGCTAACCTCTCTTAAACATCATTCATGTGTGTTACCAGGCGTGAGTGTGTCCTACCCTGAGGCTGTCTGGAGGGATGGTAGACTTGTAGGTCAAAAGGTTGTGTGTTGGTTCTCTGGACCACGGTTACATTGTTGCCGGTCCACTTATTGGCCTTGGCCAGTGTGTTGGTCCTCCAGTCCGTCCAGTAAACCTCTCCCCCGTACATAGTGACTGCGAATGGGTGCGACAGGTATTCGTGTCCCCTCAGCACCTCGATCAGGCCGGAACCATCGTATTTGGCTGAGTAAATAGCATCTGACCTGGAGGATGAATGGAAGACAACACACTACAGTGATTTATGACAGCTTTATGATGGCGTGTGTGTACAGTGTGTGTTCTCTCTGACCTGGAGGATGAATGGAAGACAACACAATACAGTGATTTATGACAGCTTTATGATGGCGTGTGTGTACAGTGTGTGTTCTCTCTGACCTGGCATCGATCCACAGGATGCGTAGTTCTAGGTAGTCTACAGTGAGTCCGTTGGGCCAGCCCCCGTTGCCGGTCTCCTTATGGATGGTTCTCCTACCCTCCCCACTCATAGAGGCTGCCTCGATCCTTGGCATACTGGCATCCCAGTCAGTCCAGAACAGGATCCTACAGAGAAGGGGGTGTGGCTTCAACTTCGTGCTCCAGTAAACACAAAACCAATGACTCAGGTCAAGAGCCTGTTTTAAGCCATGTTTTAGCTCATTCCTAGCCTGGTTCCAGAAGAGTTTGTGCTGCCTTTCCAACTCCTATGGTCATTGTCAACATAGGAGTTAGCAACACAGCACCAACAGATCTGGGACCAGGCTAACCCATTCCCAGCAGCATGCTGGTTCTCACCCATAGCGGGGGTCCAGGGCGATGGCCCGGGGGTGCTCCACCTCCCCAGCCAGCAGAGTGGTCCTCATGGTTCCGTCCAGCTTGGCCACCTCTATCTGGTCCAGGTTACTCTCCACCCAGTAGATGTTCCCTGCTATCCAGTCCACCGCAAGACCCTCTGGAGTGGCCAGCCCATACTGGATCACCACGTCAAAACTGGTCAGAGCTGGGGGCCAGTGTGGTTAAGTTGAATGTGAAGCTTTGTTGTGTCATTCCTCCTTACTGTAGACCTATTCAACTCTAGTCATTCAAGTTGTCAGTGTGTCTGACCAGTCCCATGAACATCAATCACACGCAGAGACTTTGTAATGCCAATGCAGCCCCGGCATATCTAATGATGCCACCTACAAAGCCACAACTCTCCCTACTACTGACAGGATGTATCCTATTCCTGTTTGGGCCTGAGCAAACGTCACGACATCAGGCGCCAGAGCAAATAAAACAAGAGGAGAAGTAACAATTTTCATCCTTCTCTCTCACCCATTCATTTTCCTTTCCAGCTCCCTAATCAAAGAGAATGGTCTAATTATCTGAGACTAGTCATCATTCTGATTGGAGCACACACCACACACATACTCGTTATTCCTTCCTACTGTAATGAGAGGGCCTCATTTATAGAGTCAGAGCACTGAAGCTATGGCTCTATAGATTGATTGGCTTTGCCTTTTTTATGGTAGCGGTTTAGTTTTGATTGATTGACTTTGCCTGTTTGGAAGGTGACAGTGTGGTTTTGATTGATTAGTTTTGTCTTTCGGCATGGAGCTGGACCATCTGCTTTGTTATTTACTAGCAACTTCCGCTCAGGAGTTGTAGGACTAAAGGCTGCACAACAGTACAACTACGATTCCCAGCATTCCCCGCTGTAAAGACAATTGGGAAATGTGTCATGAAAGCTGGAGTACTTACGCCAAAGACAAATAAGTGTGCTGTTCTTCTCACTGCTTATAAACAAACTAGTGCTAAAACCTGGAGAAGAAGAGACTCACCTCCGTTCTCTGACATTTTGCCACGGTAGATCTTGTCCTCTATCACATCGGTCCAGTAGAGTGCATTCTCTGCCAGGTGGAAGTCCAGGGCAATGGTGTTCCTCAGGCCAGGCACCAGTACGCTGAACTCCCCCTTGTTCAGGTCAATCCATCGGATCTCATGGCGGTTGGAGAAGATGATGAAGGGCTTGAAGGGATCTGAGGAGAAGACAAGAGATCACATGATCGTGGTGATATAGCGGTGCTTGTTGTATCTACTTTGTGCACAGTGCACCCTCCCCTCCCATCCCGTTCCTTCTCTCCCTCTCCTCTTGCAGTTATGCTTAGTGGGACCACTGAAACCACACAGCTTCCTGCCAAAATACCCCATCATCTCTCTCCTCCTTCACTCACTCACTCCCCTGAACCACAACATTTCCTGGAAATGTACTGTATGGCCTCCTCTTTTACCCATGCTCCTTCTCCTGCCTTTGCAGAAACAACACTCCCAAACCCCAATATCTTTCCCTCACCCCACAACCTCACCCTCTGTGCCAGTGTGTTTTATTATCATGATCATTAGATTTCTTAGCTCCCCCCCCTCCTTCTCTATTATTTCACTCCAAACCACCATCTAACCATATCCCCTCTACTTCTCCTTTCCTACCCTCTAACCTCCTCTTCCATTCCCTCCCTCCCTCCCTCCCTCCTCCCTCCCTCCCTCCCTCCCTCCCTCCCTCCCTCCCTCCCTCCCTCCCTCCCTCCCTCCCTCCCTCCCTCCCTCCCTCCTCACCAGTGGTGAGTATCATGATCATTAGATTTCTTAGCTCCCCCTCCTCTCCTGTGCTCAGTTCTCCTGGTCAGGCTCCAGCTCCCAGCCCTCGTAGCAGGAACACTTGACACTGAACTTGTCTTGTTCACAGTGCTGGCTGCACTTCAGGTGTTTGGAGCAGAAGCTCTGGATCTGACAGGTCTTGTTGTTGGTGTCCAGCTCCATGCCCAGGGGGCAGGAACACACCACGCCCTCCCCAGGGGCTACCGTACAGTTATGGCTGCAGTCCCCGTTATCCAGCAAGCACAGGTCTGCAGGGAAAAGGGGAAAAAGAGAGATGGTGTTAAGAAGAGAGGTGACACTGAACAAAACAAATGGGTAACACTGTTCTTGAGCTCTCTGTCATGATGGACACACAACACTGTCATAATAATGACATAACCGGTATCATAAACATTCATGACAGCTCAAGGTTTTTCTCTGGCTTGTTGGTGTCAGCAGTGGGGTCCTTGTTCTATCTTCCAGTGCACCATGGGTAATGTCATTTTTAATAGCAGCAGGTCTCACCACAGAGTTTCTCGTCAGAGCCGTCGGGGCAGTCGTCAGTGCCGTCACACAGCTTCTCAGCGGGCAGACAGATGGTGGAGTCATTGGCACACACATGGTGAGAGAGCTTACACACCAACGCCTCACAGTTGTCTTCATCAGAGTTGTCCTCACAATCACGGTCCCCGTCGCACACCCAGGCCTTACTGATACAGCGGGCTGGGGACAGGTCAGAGTGGAAAGGTCAGAAGTCTGACCTTACAGGCAGACGCTGTCCACAACAACAAATATGCCCAACAGTTTTTCACAGCAGCTAAAACCAAATCCAGTCCTTCATCTCCACCAGATAATGCTATGCTACCCATTTCAATATTGTTACAGTTATGTTTTACAACCAGAAAATAACCCAGTCATCCATGCTCTCCTCTCTCACTTAGACTCCACTCATTTGCTATTTATTGATGTGACACAACCATCACCATTCTCCTCACCAGAGTCCCTGCAACCAAACTTGACGGCGGGGTCACACGTGTGTGTGACCCCTTCGCAGTTCTTCTCATCGCTCAGGTCCATGCAGTCTGTGTCCCCGTCGCAGCGCCAAACGCATGGGGATGCACAGACCGTCCATACGACACTGGAACTCATCCATGTGACAGCCGTCAGGAGGACGCGTGGCTGGGGAGGGAGATGAGGAGTTTCACATCTCTACAATAACACTGAAACAACACTTTAACAACATGAACAGAGAAGGAAATGAAACAAAACATCACAGGAACTATGAGCCCCTGTTATAAACTATAACTTTTTCTTGGTCAGGTCACATCGTTAAGAGAAACTGAGGGCCCTGCTGTTTGTAGAATTCATTTATTTTCATCATTTTGTAAAAGTTTTCTGAGCAGGCTGAATTTGAATAACGGTAAAGAAAGATGCTGCATGATGTCACAGTGAGCGTGACATAATCACAGGCTTCATTAGGACAGAGCTCTCACAGCACACTGTCATTCACTACCTCTCCTCTCCTCTCTCCCACTGTGGTGGACCAATGGGACAGAGCTCTCACAGCACACTGTCATTCACTACCTCTCCTCTCCTCTCTCCCACTGTGGTGGACCAATGGGACAGAGCTCTCACAGCACACTGTCATTCACTACCTCTCCTCTCCTCTCTCCCACTGTGGTGGACCAATGGGACAGAGCTCTCACAGCACACTGTCATTCACTACCTCTCCTCTCCTCTCTCCCACTGTGGTGGACCAATGGGACAGAGCTCTCACAGCACACTGTCATTCACTACCTCTCCTCTCCTCTCTCCCACTGTGGTGGACCAATGGGACAGAGCTCTCACAGCACACTGTCATTCACTACCTCTCCTCTCCTCTCTCCCACTGTGGTGGACCAATGGGACAGAGCTCTCAAAGCACACTGTCATTCACTACCTCTCCTCTACTCTCTCCCACTGTGGTGGACCAATGGGACAGAGCTCTCACAGCACACTGTCATTCACTACCTCTCCTCTCCTCTCTCCCACTGTGGTGGACCAATGGGACAGAGCTCTCACAGCACACTGTCATTCACTACCTCTCCTCTCTCCCACTGTGGTGGACCAATGGGACAGAGCTCTCACAGCACACTGTCATTCACTACCTCTCCTCTCTCCCACTGTGGTGGACCAATGGGACAGAGCTCTCACAGCACACAGTCATTCACTACCTCTCCTCTCTCTCTCCCACTGTGGTGGACCAATGGGACAGAGCTCTCACAGCACACTGTCATTCACTACTACCTCTCCTCTCTCCCACTGTGGTGGACCAATGGGACAGAGCTCTCACAGCACACTGTCATTCACTACCTCTCCTCTCTCTCTCCCACTGTGGTGGACCAATGGGACAGAGCTCTCACAGCACACTGTCATTCACTACCTCTCCTCTCTCCTCCCACTGTGGTGGACCAATGGGACAGAGCTCTCACAGCACACTGTCATTCACTACCTCTCCTCTCTCCCACTGTGGTGGACCAATGGGACAGAGCTCTCACAGCACACTGTCATTCACTACCTCTCCTCTCTCCCACTGTGGTGGACCAATGGGACAGAGCTCTCACAGCACACTGTCATTCACTACCTCTCCTCTACTCTCTCCCACTGTGGTGGACCAATGGGACAGAGCTCTCACAGCACACTGTCATTCACTACCTCTCCTCTCTCCCACTGTGGTGGACCAATGGGACAGAGCTCTCACAGCACACTGTCATTCACTACCTCTCCTCTCTCCCACTGTGGTGGACCAAGCACACTGTCATTCACTACCTCTCCTCTCTCCTCTGTGGGACAGAGCTCTCACAGCACACTGTCATTCACTACCTCTCCTCCTCTCCCACTGTGGTGGACCAATGGGACAGAGCTCTCACAGCACACTGTCATTCACTACCTCTCCTCTCTCCCACTGTGGTGGACCAATGGGACAGAGCTCTCACAGCACACTGTCATTCACTACCTCTCCTCTCTCCCACTGTGGTGGACCAATGGGACAGAGCTCTCACAGCACACTGTCATTCACTACCTCTCCTCTCTCCCACTGTGGTGGACCAATGGGACAGAGCTCTCACAGCACACTGTCATTCACTACCTCTCCTCTCTCCCACTGTGGTGGACCAATGGGACAGAGCTCTCACAGCACACTGTCATTCACTACCTCTCCTCTCTCCCACTGTGGTGGACCAATGGCTCTCACAGAGCTGGGACAGAGCTCACAGCACACTGTCATTCACTACCTCTCCTCTCCTCTCTCCCACTGTGGTGGACCAATGGGACAGAGCTCTCACAGCACACTGTCATTCACTACCTCTCCTCTCTCCCACTGTGGTGGACCAATGGGACAGAGCTCTCACAGCACACTGTCATTCACTACCTCTCCTCTCTCCCCACTGTGGTGGACCAATGGGACAGAGCTCTCACAGCACACTGTCATTCACTACCTCTCCTCTCCTCTCTCCCACTGTGGTGGACCAATGGGACAGAGCTCTCACAGCACACTGTCATTCACTACCTCTCCTCTCTCCCACTGTGGTGGACCAATGGGACAGAGCTCTCACAGCACACTGTCATTCACTACCTCTCCTCTCTCCCACTGTGGTGGACCAATGGGACAGAGCTCTCACAGCACACTGTCATTCACTACCTCTCCTCTCTCCCACTGTGGTGGACCAATGGGACAGAGCTCTCACAGCACACTGTCATTCACTACCTCTCCTCTCTCTCTCCCACTGTGGTGGACCAATGGGACAGAGCTCTCACAGCACACTGTCATTCACTACCTCTCCTCTCTCTCCCACTGTGGTGGACCAATGGGACAGAGCTCTCACAGCACACTGTCATTCACTACCTCTCCTCTCTCCCCCACTGTGGTGGACCAATGGGACAGAGCTCTCACAGCACACTGTCATTCACTACCTCTCCTCTCTCCCACTGTGGTGGACCAATGGGACAGAGCTCTCACAGCACACTGTCATTCACTACCTCTCCTCTCTCCCACTGTGGTGGACCAATGGGACAGAGCTCTCACAGCACACTGTCATTCACTACCTCTCCTCTACTCTCTCCCACTGTGGTGGACCAATGGGACAGAGCTCTCACAGCACACTGTCATTCACTACCTCTCCTCTCTCCCACTGTGGTGGACCAATGGGACAGAGCTCTCACAGCACACTGTCATTCACTACCTCTCCTCTCTCCCACTGTGGTGGACCAATGGGACAGAGCTCTCACAGCACACTGTCATTCACTACCTCTCCTCTCTCCCACTGTGGTGGACCAATGGGACAGAGCTCTCACAGCACACTGTCATTCACTACCTCTCCTCTCTCTCTCCCACTGTGGTGGACCAATGGGACAGAGCTCTCACAGCACACTGTCATTCACTACCTCTCCTCTCTCCCACTGTGGTGGACCAATGGGACAGAGCTCTCACAGCACACTGTCATTCACTACCTCTCCTCTCTCCCACTGTGGTGGACCAATGGGACAGAGCTCTCACAGCACACTGTCATTCACTACCTCTCCTCTCTCCCCCACTGTGGTGGACCAATGGGACAGAGCTCTCACAGCACACTGTCATTCACTACCTCTCCTCTCTCCCCACTGTGGTGGACCAATGGGACAGAGCTCTCACAGCACACTGTCATTCACTACCTCTCCTCTCTCCCACTGTGGTGGACCAATGGGACAGAGCTCTCACAGCACACTGTCATTCACTACCTCTCCTCTCTCTCTCCCACTGTGGTGGACCAATGGGACAGAGCTCTCACAGCACACTGTCATTCACTACCTCTCCTCTCTCCCACTGTGGTGGACCAATGGGACAGAGCTCTCACAGCACACTGTCATTCACTACCTCTCCTCTCCTCTCTCCCACTGTGGTGGACCAATGGGACAGAGCTCTCACAGCACACTGTCATTCACTACCTCTCCTCTCTCCCACTGTGGTGGACCAATGGGACAGAGCTCTCACAGCACACTGTCATTCACTACCTCTCCTCTCCTCTCTCCCACTGTGGTGGACCAATGGGACAGAGCTCTCACAGCACACTGTCATTCACTACCTCTCCTCTCTCCCACTGTGGTGGACCAGAGCTCTCAGCACACTCACTCTCCCACTGTGGTGGACCAATGGACCTCTCAATGTCATTCACTACCTCTCCTCTCTCCCACTGGGTGGACCAATGGGACAGAGCTCTCACAGCACACTGTCATTCACTACCTCTCCTCTCTCCCACTGTGGTGGACCAATGGGACAGAGCTCTCACAGCACACTGTCATTCACTACCTCTCCTCTCTCCCCCACTGTGGTGGACCAATGGGACAGAGCTCTCACAGCACACTGTCATTCACTACCTCTCCTCTCTCCCACTGTGGTGGACCAATGGGACAGAGCTCTCACAGCACACTGTCATTCACTACCTCTCCTCTCTCCCACTGTGGTGGACCAATGGGACAGAGCTCTCACAGCACACTGTCATTCACTACCTCTCCTCTCTCCCACTGTGGTGGACCAATGGGACAGAGCTCTCACAGCACACTGTCATTCACTACCTCTCCTCTCTCCCACTGTGGTGGACCAATGGGACAGAGCTCTCACAGCACACTGTCATTCACTACCTCTCCTCTCTCCCACTGTGGTGGACCAATGGGACAGAGCTCTCACAGCACACTGTCATTCACTACCTCTCCTCTCTCCCACTGTGGTGGACCAATGGGACAGAGCTCTCACAGCACACTGTCATTCACTACCTCTCCTCTCTCCCACTGTGGTGGACCAATGGGACAGAGCTCTCACAGCACACTGTCATTCACTACCTCTCCTCTCTCCCACTGTGGTGGACCAATGGGACAGAGCTCTCACAGCACACTGTCATTCACTACCTCTCCTCTCTCCCACTGTGGTGGACCAATGGGACAGAGCTCTCACAGCACACTGTCATTCACTACCTCTCCTCTCTCCCCCACTGTGGTGGACCAATGGGACAGAGCTCTCACAGCACACTGTCATTCACTACCTCTCCTCTCTCCCACTGTGGTGGACCAATGGGACAGAGCTCTCACAGCACACTGTCATTCACTACCTCTCCTCTCTCTCTCCCACTGTGGTGGACCAATGGGACAGAGCTCTCACAGCACACTGTCATTCACTACCTCTCCTCTCTCTCCCCACTGTGGTGGACCAATGGGACAGAGCTCTCACAGCACACTGTCATTCACTACCTCTCCTCTCCTCTCTCCCACTGTGGTGGACCAATGGGACAGAGCTCTCACAGCACACTGTCATTCACTACCTCTCCTCTCTCCCCACTGTGGTGGACCAATGGGACAGAGCTCTCACAGCACACTGTCATTCACTACCTCTCCTCTCTCCCACTGTGGTGGACCAATGGGACAGAGCTCTCACAGCACACTGTCATTCACTACCTCTCCTCTCCTCTCTCCCACTGTGGTGGACCAATGGGACAGAGCTCTCACAGCACACTGTCATTCACTACCTCTCCTCTCTCCCACTGTGGTGGACCAATGGGACAGAGCTCTCACAGCACACTGTCATTCACCAATGGGACAGAGCTCTCACACACTGTCATTCACTACCTCTCCCACTGTGGTGGACCAATGGGACAGAGCTCTCACAGCACACTGTCATTCACTACCTCTCCTCCTCTCTCCCACTGTGGTGGACCAATGGGACAGAGCTCTCACAGCACACTGTCATTCACTACCTCTCCTCTCCTCTCTCCCACTGTGGTGGACCAATGGGACAGAGCTCTCACAGCACACTGTCATTCACTACCTCTCCTCTCTCCCACTGTGGTGGACCAATGGGACAGAGCTCTCACAGCACACTGTCATTCACTACCTCTCCTCTCTCCCACTGTGGTGGACCAATGGGACAGAGCTCTCACAGCACACTGTCATTCACTACCTCTCCTCTCTCTCTCCCACTGTGGTGGACCAATGGGACAGAGCTCTCACAGCACACTGTCATTCACAGAGCTACCTCACTCCTCCTCTCTCTCCCACTGTGGTGGACCAATGGGACAGAGCTCTCACAGCACACTGTCATTCACTACCTCTCCTCTCCTCTCCCACTGTGGTGGACCAATGGGACAGAGCTCTCACAGCACACTGTCATTCACTACCTCTCCTCTCTCCCACTGTGGTGGACCAATGGGACAGAGCTCTCACAGCACACTGTCATTCACTACCTCTCCTCTCTCTCCCCACTGTGGTGGACCAATGGGACAGAGCTCTCACAGCACACTGTCATTCACTACCTCTCCTCTCTCTCCCCACTGTGGTGGACCAATGGGACAGAGCTCTCACAGCACACTGTCATTCACTACCTCTCCTCTCTCCCCCACTGTGGTGGACCAATGGGACAGAGCTCTCACAGCACACTGTCATTCACTACCTCTCCTCTCTCCCCACTGTGGTGGACCAATGGGACAGAGCTCTCACAGCACACTGTCATTCACTACCTCTCCTCTCTCCCACTGTGGTGGACCAATGGGACAGAGCTCTCACAGCACACTGTCATTCACTACCTCTCCTCTCTCCCCCACTGTGGTGGACCAATGGGACAGAGCTCTCACAGCACACTGTCATTCACTACCTCTCCTCTCTCCCACTGTGGTGGACCAATGGGACAGAGCTCTCACAGCACACTGTCATTCACTACCTCTCCTCTCTCCCACTGTGGTGGACCAATGGGACAGAGCTCTCACAGCACACTGTCATTCACTACCTCTCCTCTCTCCCCCACTGTGGTGGACCAATGGGACAGAGCTCTCACAGCACACTGTCATTCACTACCTCTCCTCTCTCCCCACTGTGGTGGACCAATGGGACAGAGCTCTCACAGCACACTGTCATTCACTACCTCTCCTCTCTCTCTCCCACTGTGGTGGACCAATGGGACAGAGCTCTCACAGCACACTGTCATTCACTACCTCTCCTCTCTCTCCCACTCAGAGCTCCATTCACTACCTCTCCTCTCTCCCACTGTGGTGGACCAATGGGACAGAGCTCTCACAGCACACTGTCATTCACTACCTCTCCTCTCTCCCACTGTGGTGGACCAATGGGACAGAGCTCTCACAGCACACTGTCATTCACTACCTCTCCTCTCTCCCACTGTGGTGGACCAATGGGACAGAGCTCTCACAGCACACTGTCATTCACTACCTCTCCTCTCTCCCACTGTGGTGGACCAATGGGACAGAGCTCTCACAGCACACTGTCATTCACTACCTCTCCTCTCTCCCACTGTGGTGGACCAATGGGACAGAGCTCTCACAGCACACTGTCATTCACTACCTCTCCTCTCTCCCACTGTGGTGGACCAATGGGACAGAGCTCTCACAGCACACTGTCATTCACTACCTCTCCTCTCCTCTCTCCCACTGTGGTGGACCAATGGGACAGAGCTCTCACAGCACACTGTCATTCACTACCTCTCCTCTCTCCCACTGTGGTGGACCAATGGGACAGAGCTCTCACAGCACACTGTCATTCACTACCTCTCCTCTCTCTCTCCCACTGTGGTGGACCAATGGGACAGAGCTCTCACAGCACACTGTCATTCACTACCTCTCCTCTCTCCCACTGTGGTGGACCAATGGGACAGAGCTCTCACAGCACACTGTCATTCACTACCTCTCCTCTCTCCCACTGTGGTGGACCAATGGGACAGAGCTCTCACAGCACACTGTCATTCACTACCTCTCCTCTCCTCTCCCCACTGTGGTGGACCAATGGGACAGAGCTCTCACAGCACACTGTCATTCACTACCTCTCCTCTCCTCTCTCCCACTGTGGTGGACCAATGGGACAGAGCTCTCACAGCACACTGTCATTCACTACCTCTCCTCTCCTCTCTCCCACTGTGGTGGACCAATGGGACAGAGCTCTCACAGCACACTGTCATTCACTACCTCTCCTCTCTCCCACTGTGGTGGACCAATGGGACAGAGCTCTCACAGCACACTGTCATTCACTACCTCTCCTCTCTCTCCCACTGTGGTGGACCAATGGGACAGAGCTCTCACAGCACACTGTCATTCACTACCTCTCCTCTCTCCCACTGTGGTGGACCAATGGGACAGAGCTCTCACAGCACACTGTCATTCACTACCTCTCCTCTCCACTCTCTCCCACTGTGGTGGACCAATGGGACAGAGCTCTCACAGCACACTGTCATTCACTACCTCTCCTCTCTCCCACTGTGGTGGACCAATGGGACAGAGCTCTCACAGCACACTGTCATTCACTACCTCTCCTCTCTCCCACTGTGGTGGACCAATGGGACAGAGCTCTCACAGCACACTGTCATTCACTACCTCTCCTCTCTCCACTGTGGTGGACCAATGGGACAGAGCTCTCACAGCACACTGTCATTCACTACCTCTCCTCTCTCTCCCACTGTGGTGGACCAATGGGACAGAGCTCTCACAGCACACTGTCATTCACTACCTCTCCTCTCCTCTCTCCCACTGTGGTGGACCAATGGGACAGAGCTCTCACAGCACACTGTCATTCACTACCTCTCCTCTCTCCCACTGTGGTGGACCAATGGGACAGAGCTCTCACAGCACACTGTCATTCTCTACAGCACACTCATTCACTACCTCTCCTCTCTCCCCCACTGTGGTGGACCAATGGGACAGAGCTCTCACAGCACACTGTCATTCACTACCTCTCCTCTCCTCTCTCCCACTGTGGTGGACCAATGGGACAGAGCTCTCACAGCACACTGTCATTCACTACCTCTCCTCTCCTCTCTCCCACTGTGGTGGACCAATGGGACAGAGCTCTCACAGCACACTGTCATTCACTACCTCTCCTCTCTCCCACTGTGGTGGACCAATGGGACAGAGCTCTCACAGCACACTGTCATTCACTACCTCTCCTCTCTCCCACTGTGGTGGACCAATGGGACAGAGCTCTCACAGCACACTGTCATTCACTACCTCTCCTCTCTCTCCCCACTGTGGTGGACCAATGGGACAGAGCTCTCACAGCACACTGTCATTCACTACCTCTCCTCTCTCCCACTGTGGTGGACCAATGGGACAGAGCTCTCACAGCACACTGTCATTCACTACCTCTCCTCTCCTCTCTCCCACTGTGGTGGACCAATGGGACAGAGCTCTCACAGCACACTGTCATTCACTACCTCTCCTCTCCTCTCTCCCACTGTGGTGGACCAATGGGACAGAGCTCTCACAGCACACTGTCATTCACTACCTCTCCTCTCTCTCCCCACTGTGGTGGACCAATGGGACAGAGCTCTCACAGCACACTGTCATTCACTACCTCTCCTCTCTCTCCCCACTGTGGTGGACCAATGGGACAGAGCTCTCACAGCACACTGTCATTCACTACCTCTCCTCTCTCCCACTGTGGTGGACCAATGGGACAGAGCTCTCACAGCACACTGTCATTCACTGTCATTCCAATGGGACTCTCACAGCTCATTCACTCTCTCTCTCTCTCTCCCACTGTGGTGGACCAATGGGACAGAGCTCTCACAGCACACTGTCATTCACTACCTCTCCTCTCTCCCACTGTGGTGGACCAATGGGACAGAGCTCTCACAGCACACTGTCATTCACTACCTCTCCTCTCTCCCCACTGTGGTGGACCAATGGGACAGAGCTCTCACAGCACACTGTCATTCACTACCTCTCCTCTCCTCTCTCCCACTGTGGTGGACCAATGGGACAGAGCTCTCACAGCACACTGTCATTCACTACCTCTCCTCTCTCTCTCCCACTGTGGTGGACCAATGGGACAGAGCTCTCACAGCACACTGTCATTCACTACCTCTCCTCTCTCCCCCACTGTGGTGGACCAATGGGACAGAGCTCTCACAGCACACTGTCATTCACTACCTCTCCTCTCCCACTGTGGTGGACCAATGGGACAGAGCTCTCACAGCACACTGTCATTCACTCCTCTCCTCTCTCCACTGTGGTGGACCAATGGGACAGAGCTCTCACAGCACACTGTCATTCACTACCTCTCCTCTCTCCCACTGTGGTGGACCAATGGGACAGAGCTCTCACAGCACACTGTCATTCACTACCTCTCCTCTCTCTCCCCCACTGTGGTGGACCAATGGGACAGAGCTCTCACAGCACACTGTCATTCACTACCTCTCCTCTCCTCTCTCCCACTGTGGTGGACCAATGGGACAGAGCTCTCACAGCACACTGTCATTCACTACCTCTCCTCTCCTCTCTCCCACTGTGGTGGACCAATGGGACAGAGCTCTCACAGCACACTGTCATTCACTACCTCTCCTCTCCTCTCTCCCACTGTGGTGGACCAATGGGACAGAGCTCTCACAGCACACTGTCATTCACTACCTCTCCTCTCTCCCACTGTGGTGGACCAATGGGACAGAGCTCTCACAGCACACTGTCATTCACTACCTCTCCTCTCCTCTCTCCCACTGTGGTGGACCAATGGGACAGAGCTCTCACAGCACACTGGCATTCACTACCTCTCCTCTCTCCCCCACTGTGGTGGACCAATGGGACAGAGCTCTCACAGCACACTGTCATTCACTACCTCTCCTCTCTCCCACTGTGGTGGACCAATGGGACAGAGCTCTCACAGCACACTGTCATTCACTACCTCTCCTCCTCTCTCCCACTGTGGTGGACCAATGGGACAGAGCTCTCACAGCACACTGTCATTCACTACCTCTCCTCTCTCCCACTGTGGTGGACCAATGGGACAGAGCTCTCACAGCACACTGTCATTCACTACCTCTCCTCTCCTCTCTCCCACTGTGGTGGACCAATGGGACAGAGCTCTCACAGCACACTGTCATTCACTACCTCTCCTCTCCTCTCTCCCACTGTGGTGGACCAATGGGACAGAGCTCTCACAGCACACTGTCATTCACTACCTCTCCTCTCTCCCACTGTGGTGGACCAATGGGACAGAGCTCTCACAGCACACTGTCATTCACTACCTCTCCTCTCTCCCACTGTGGTGGACCAATGGGACAGAGCTCTCACAGCACACTGTCATTCACTACCTCTCCTCTCTCCCCCACTGTGGTGGACCAATGGGACAGAGCTCTCACAGCACACTGTCATTCACTACCTCTCCTCTCCTCTCTCCCACTGTGGTGGACCAATGGGACAGAGCTCTCACAGCACACTGTCATTCACTACCTCTCCTCTCCTCTCTCCCCACTGTGGTGGACCAATGGGACAGAGCTCTCACAGCACACTGTCATTCACTACCTCTCCTCTCTCTCTCCCACTGTGGTGGACCAATGGGACAGAGCTCTCACAGCACACTGTCATTCACTACCTCTCCTCTCCTCTCTCCCACTGTGGTGGACCAATGGGACAGAGCTCTCACAGCACACTGTCATTCACTACCTCTCATCTCCTCTCTCCCACTGTGGTGGACCAATGGGACAGAGCTCTCACAGCACACTGTCATTCACTACCTCTCATCTCCTCTCTCCCACTGTGGTGGACCAATGGGACAGAGCTCTCACAGCACACTGTCATTCACTACCTCTCCTCTCTCCCACTGTGGTGGACCAATGGGACAGAGCTCTCACAGCACACTGTCATTCACTACCTCTCCTCTCCTCTCTCCCACTGTGGTGGACCAATGGGACAGAGCTCTCACAGCACACTGTCATTCACTACCTCTCCTCTCTCCCACTGTGGTGGACCAATGGGACAGAGCTCTCACAGCACACTGTCATTCACTACCTCTCCTCTCTCCCCCACTGTGGTGGACCAATGGGACAGAGCTCTCACAGCACACTGTCATTCACTACCTCTCCTCTCTCCCACTGTGGTGGACCAATGGGACAGAGCTCTCACAGCACACTGTCATTCACTACCTCTCCTCTCCCCCTCTGTGGTGGACCAATGGGACAGAGCTCTCACAGCACACTGTCATTCACTACCTCTCCTCTCCTCTCTCCCTCCCACTGTGGTGGACCAATGGGACAGAGCTCTCACAGCACACTGTCATTCACTACCTCTCCTCTCTCCCCACTGTGGTGGACCAATGGGACAGAGCTCTCACAGCACACTGTCATTCACTACCTCTCCTCTCTCCCACTGTGGTGGACCAATGGGACAGAGCTCTCACAGCACACTGTCATTCACTACCTCTCCTCTCTCTCTCCCACTGTGGTGGACCAATGGGACAGAGCTCTCACAGCACACTGTCATTCACTACCTCTCCTCTCCTCTCTCCCACTGTGGTGGACCAATGGGACAGAGCTCTCACAGCACACTGTCATTCACTACCTCTCCTCTCTCCCACTGTGGTGGACCAATGGGACAGAGCTCTCACAGCACACTGTCATTCACTACCTCTCCTCTCTCCCACTGTGGTGGACCAATGGGACAGAGCTCTCACAGCACACTGTCATTCACTACCTCTCCTCTCTCCCCACTGTGGTGGACCAATGGGACAGAGCTCTCACAGCACACTGTCATTCACTACCTCTCCTCTCTCCCACTGTGGTGGACCAATGGGACAGAGCTCTCACAGCACACTGTCATTCACTACCTCTCCTCTCCTCTCCCCACTGTGGTGGACCAATGGGACAGAGCTCTCACAGCACACTGTCATTCACTACCTCTCCTCTCCTCTCTCCCACTGTGGTGGACCAATGGGACAGAGCTCTCACAGCACACTGTCATTCACTACCTCTCCTCTCTCCCACTGTGGTGGACCAATGGGACAGAGCTCTCACAGCACACTGTCATTCACTACCTCTCCTCTCCTCTCTCCCACTGTGGTGGACCAATGGGACAGAGCTCTCACAGCACACTGTCATTCACTACCTCTCCTCTCCTCTCTCCCACTGTGGTGGACCAATGGGACAGAGCTCTCACAGCACACTGTCATTCACTACCTCTCCTCTCTCTCCCCACTGTGGTGGACCAATGGGACAGAGCTCTCACAGCACACTGTCATTCACTACCTCTCCTCTCTCCCACTGTGGTGGACCAATGGGACAGAGCTCTCACAGCACACTGTCATTCACTACCTCTCCTCTCTCCTCCCACTGTGGTGGACCAATGGGACAGAGCTCTCACAGCACACTGTCATTCACTACCTCTCCTCTCTCCCACTGTGGTGGACCAATGGGACAGAGCTCTCACAGCACACTGTCATTCACTACCTCTCCTCTCTCCCACTGTGGTGGACCAATGGGACAGAGCTCTCACAGCACACTGTCATTCACTACCTCTCCTCTCTCCCACTGTGGTGGACCAATGGGACAGAGCTCTCACAGCACACTGTCATTCACTACCTCTCCTCTCTCCCACTGTGGTGGACCAATGGGACAGAGCTCTCACAGCACACTGTCATTCACTACCTCTCCTCTCCTCTCTCCCACTGTGGTGGACCAATGGGACAGAGCTCTCACAGCACACTGTCATTCACTACCTCTCCTCTCTCCCACTGTGGTGGACCAATGGGACAGAGCTCTCACAGCACACTGTCATTCACTACCTCTCCTCTCCTCTCTCCCACTGTGGTGGACCAATGGGACAGAGCTCTCACAGCACACTGTCATTCACTACCTCTCCTCTCTCCCACTGTGGTGGACCAATGGGACAGAGCTCTCACAGCACACTGTCATTCACTACCTCTCCTCTCCTCTCTCCCACTGTGGTGGACCAATGGGACAGAGCTCTCACAGCACACTGTCATTCACTACCTCTCCTCTCCTCTCTCCCACTGTGGTGGACCAATGGGACAGAGCTCTCACAGCACACTGTCATTCACTACCTCTCCTCTCCTCTCCCACTGTGGTGGACCAATGGGACAGAGCTCTCACAGCACACTGTCATTCACTACCTCTCCTCTACTCTCTCCCACTGTGGTGGACCAATGGGACAGAGCTCTCACAGCACACTGTCATTCACTACCTCTCCTCTCTCTCTCCCACTGTGGTGGACCAATGGGACAGAGCTCTCACAGCACACTGTCATTCACTACCTCTCCTCTCCTCTCCCCACTGTGGTGGACCAATGGGACAGAGCTCTCACAGCACACTGTCATTCACTACCTCTCCTCTCCTCTCTCCCACTGTGGTGGACCAATGGGACAGAGCTCTCACAGCACACTGTCATTCACTACCTCTCCTCTCTCCCACTGTGGTGGACCAATGGGACAGAGCTCTCACAGCACACTGTCATTCACTACCTCTCCTCTCTCCCACTGTGGTGGACCAATGGGACAGAGCTCTCACAGCACACTGTCATTCACTACCTCTCCTCTCTCCCACTGTGGTGGACCAATGGGACAGAGCTCTCACAGCACACTGTCATTCACTACCTCTCCTCTCCTCTCTCCCACTGTGGTGGACCAATGGGACAGAGCTCTCACAGCACACTGTCATTCACTACCTCTCTCCTCTCTCCCACTGTGGTGGACCAATGGGACAGAGCTCTCACAGCACACTGTCATTCACTACCTCTCCTCTCTCCCACTGTGGTGGACCAATGGGACAGAGCTCTCACAGCACACTGTCATTCACTACCTCTCCTCTCTCTCCCCACTGTGGTGGACCAATGGGACAGAGCTCTCACAGCACACTGTCATTCACTACCTCTCCTCTCCTCTCTCCCACTGTGGTGGACCAATGGGACAGAGCTCTCACAGTCATTCACTACCTCTCCTCTCTCCCACTGTGGTGGACCAATGGGACAGAGCTACAGCACACTGTCATTCACTACCTCTCTCCCACTGTGGTGGACCAATGGGACAGAGCTCTCACAGCACACTGTCATTCACTACCTCTCCTCTCTCCCACTGTGGTGGACCAATGGGACAGAGCTCTCACAGCACACTGTCATTCACTACCTCTCCTCTCTCCCACTGTGGTGGACCAATGGGACAGAGCTCTCACAGCACACTGTCATTCACTACCTCTCCTCTCTCCCACTGTGGTGGACCAATGGGACAGAGCTCTCACAGCACACTGTCATTCACTACCTCTCCTCTCTCCCACTGTGGTGGACCAATGGGACAGAGCTCTCACAGCACACTGTCATTCACTACCTCTCCTCTCTCCCACTGTGGTGGACCAATGGGACAGAGCTCTCACAGCACACTGTCATTCACTACCTCTCCTCCTCTCTCCCACTGTGGTGGACCAATGGGACAGAGCTCTCACAGCACACTGTCATTCACTACCTCTCCTCTCTCCCACTGTGGTGGACCAATGGGACAGAGCTCTCACAGCACACTGTCATTCACTACCTCTCCTCTCTCTCCCCACTGTGGTGGACCAATGGGACAGAGCTCTCACAGCACACTGTCATTCACTACCTCTCCTCTCTCCCACTGTGGTGGACCAATGGGACAGGGAGCTCTCACAGCACACTGTCATTCACTACCTCTCCTCTCCTCTCCCACTGTGGTGGACCAATGGGACAGAGCTCTCACAGCACACTGTCATTCACTACCTCTCCTCTCCTCTCTCCCACTGTGGTGGACCAATGGGACAGAGCTCTCACAGCACACTGTCATTCACTACCTCTCCTCTCTCTCCCCACTGTGGTGGACCAATGGGACAGAGCTCTCACAGCACACTGTCATTCACTACCTCTCCTCTACTCTCTCCCACTGTGGTGGACCAATGGGACAGAGCTCTCACAGCACACTGTCATTCACTACCTCTCCTCTCTCCCACTGTGGTGGACCAATGGGACAGAGCTCTCACAGCACACTGTCATTCACTACCTCTCCTCTCTCTCCCCACTGTGGTGGACCAATGGGACAGAGCTCTCACAGCACACTGTCATTCACTACCTCTCCTCTCTCCCACTGTGGTGGACCAATGGGACAGAGCTCTCACAGCACACTGTCATTCACTACCTCTCCTCTCTCTCCCCACTGTGGTGGACCAATGGGACAGAGCTCTCACAGCACACTGTCATTCACTACCTCTCCTCTCTCCCACTGTGGTGGACCAATGGGACAGAGCTCTCACAGCACACTGTCATTCACTACCTCTCCTCTCTCCCACTGTGGTGGACCAATGGGACAGAGCTCTCACAGCACACTGTCATTCACTACCTCTCCTCTCTCCCACTGTGGTGGACCAATGGGACAGAGCTCTCACAGCACACTGTCATTCACTACCTCTCCTCTCCTCTCTCTCCCACTGTGGTGGACCAATGGGACAGAGCTCTCACAGCACACTGTCATTCACTACCTCTCCTCTCCTCTCTCCCACTGTGGTGGACCAATGGGACAGAGCTCTCACAGCACACTGTCATTCACTACCTCTCCTCTCTCCCACTGTGGTGGACCAATGGGACAGAGCTCTCACAGCACACTGTCATTCACTACCTCTCCTCTCTCCCACTGTGGTGGACCAATGGGACAGAGCTCTCACAGCACACTGTCATTCACTACCTCTCCTCTCTCCCACTGTGGTGGACCAATGGGACAGAGCTCTCACAGCACACTGTCATTCACTACCTCTCCTCTCCTCTCTCCCACTGTGGTGGACCAATGGGACAGAGCTCTCACAGCACACTGTCATTCACTACCTCTCCTCTCCTCTCTCTCCCACTGTGGTGGACCAATGGGACAGAGCTCTCACAGCACACTGTCATTCACTACCTCTCCTCTCTCCCACTGTGGTGGACCAATGGGACAGAGCTCTCACAGCACACTGTCATTCACTACCTCTCCTCTCTCCCACTGTGGTGGACCAATGGGACAGAGCTCTCACAGCACACTGTCATTCACTACCTCTCCTCTCTCCCACTGTGGTGGACCAATGGGACAGAGCTCTCACAGCACACTGTCATTCACTACCTCTCCTCTCTCTCTCCCACTGTGGTGGACCAATGGGACAGAGCTCTCACAGCACACTGTCATTCACTACCTCTCCTCTCCTCTCTCCCACTGTGGTGGACCAATGGGACAGAGCTCTCACAGCACACTGTCATTCACTACCTCTCCTCTCCTCTCTCCCACTGTGGTGGACCAATGGGACAGAGCTCTCACAGCACACTGTCATTCACTACCTCTCCTCTCCTCTCTCCCACTGTGGTGGACCAATGGGACAGAGCTCTCACAGCACACTGTCATTCACTACCTCTCCTCTCCTCTCCCCACTGTGGTGGACCAATGGGACAGAGCTCTCACAGCACACTGTCATTCACTACCTCTCCTCTCTCCCACTGTGGTGGACCAATGGGACAGAGCTCTCACAGCACACTGTCATTCACTACCTCTCCTCTCTCCCACTGTGGTGGACCAATGGGACAGAGCTCTCACAGCACACTGTCATTCACTACCTCTCCTCTCCTCTCTCCCACTGTGGTGGACCAATGGGACAGAGCTCTCACAGCACACTGTCATTCACTACCTCTCCTCTCTCCCCCACTGTGGTGGACCAATGGGACAGAGCTCTCACAGCACACTGTCATTCACTACCTCTCCTCTCTCCCACTGTGGTGGACCAATGGGACAGAGCTCTCACAGCACACTGTCATTCACTACCTCTCCTCTCCTCTCTCCCACTGTGGTGGACCAATGGGACAGAGCTCTCACAGCACACTGTCATTCACTACCTCTCCTCTCCTCTCTCCCACTGTGGTGGACCAATGGGACAGAGCTCTCACAGCACACTGTCATTCACTACCTCTCCTCTCCTCTCTCCCACTGTGGTGGACCAATGGGACAGAGCTCTCACAGCACACTGTCATTCACTACCTCTCCTCTCCTCTCTCCCACTGTGGTGGACCAATGGGACAGAGCTCTCACAGCACACTGTCATTCACTACCTCTCCTCTCTCCCACTGTGGTGGACCAATGGGACAGAGCTCTCACAGCACACTGTCATTCACTACCTCTCCTCTCTCCCACTGTGGTGGACCAATGGGACAGAGCTCTCACAGCACACTGTCATTCACTACCTCTCCTCTCTCCCACTGTGGTGGACCAATGGGACAGAGCTCTCACAGCACACTGTCATTCACTACCTCTCCTCTACTCTCTCCCACTGTGGTGGACCAATGGGACAGAGCTCTCACAGCACACTGTCATTCACTACCTCTCCTCTCCTCTCTCCCACTGTGGTGGACCAATGGGACAGAGCTCTCACAGCACACTGTCATTCACTACCTCTCCTCTCCTCTCTCCCACTGTGGTGGACCAATGGGACAGAGCTCTCACAGCACACTGTCATTCACTACCTCTCCTCTCCTCTCTCCCACTGTGGTGGACCAATGGGACAGAGCTCTCACAGCACACTGTCATTCACTACCTCTCCTCTCCTCTCTCCCACTGTGGTGGACCAATGGGACAGAGCTCTCACAGCACACTGTCATTCACTACCTCTCCTCTCTCCCACTGTGGTGGACCAATGGGACAGAGCTCTCACAGCACACTGTCATTCACTACCTCTCCTCTCTCCCACTGTGGTGGACCAATGGGACAGAGCTCTCACAGCACACAGTCATTCACTACCTCTCCTCTCCTCTCTCCCACTGTGGTGGACCAATGGGACAGAGCTCTCACAGCACACTGTCATTCACTACCTCTCCTCTCTCCCACTGTGGTGGACCAATGGGACAGAGCTCTCACAGCACACTGTCATTCACTACCTCTCCTCTCTCCCACTGTGGTGGACCAATGGGACAGAGCTCTCACAGCACACTGTCATTCACTACCTCTCCTCTCCTCTCTCCCACTGTGGTGGACCAATGGGACAGAGCTCTCACAGCACACTGTCATTCACTACCTCTCCTCTCCTCTCTCCCACTGTGGTGGACCAATGGGACAGAGCTCTCACAGCACACTGTCATTCACTACCTCTCCTCTCTCCCCCACTGTGGTGGACCAATGGGACAGAGCTCTCACAGCACACTGTCATTCACTACCTCTCCTCTCTCCCCACTGTGGTGGACCAATGGGACAGAGCTCTCACAGCACACTGTCATTCACTACCTCTCCTCTCTCCCACTGTGGTGGACCAATGGGACAGAGCTCTCACAGCACACTGTCATTCACTACCTCTCCTCTCTCCCACTGTGGTGGACCAATGGGACAGAGCTCTCACAGCACACTGTCATTCACTACCTCTCCTCTCCTCTCTCCCACTGTGGTGGACCAATGGGACAGAGCTCTCACAGCACACTGTCATTCACTACCTCTCCTCTACTCTCTCCCACTGTGGTGGACCAATGGGACAGAGCTCTCACAGCACACTGTCATTCACTACCTCTCCTCTCCTCTCTCCCACTGTGGTGGACCAATGGGACAGAGCTCTCACAGCACACTGTCATTCACTACCTCTCCTCTCCTCTCTCCCACTGTGGTGGACCAATGGGACAGAGCTCTCACAGCACACTGTCATTCACTACCTCTCCTCTCTCCCACTGTGGTGGACCAATGGGACAGAGCTCTCACAGCACACTGTCATTCACTACCTCTCCTCTCCTCTCTCCCACTGTGGTGGACCAATGGGACAGAGCTCTCACAGCACACTGTCATTCACTACCTCTCCTCTCTCCCACTGTGGTGGACCAATGGGACAGAGCTCTCACAGCACACTGTCATTCACTACCTCTCCTCTCTCCCACTGTGGTGGACCAATGGGACAGAGCTCTCACAGCACACTGTCATTCACTACCTCTCCTCTCTCCTCTCCCACTGTGGTGGACCAATGGGACAGAGCTCTCACAGCACACTGTCATTCACTACCTCTCCTCTCCCCCCCACTGTGGTGGACCAATGGGACAGAGCTCTCACAGCACACTGTCATTCACTACCTCTCCTCTCTCCCACTGTGGTGGACCAATGGGACAGAGCTCTCACAGCACACTGTCATTCACTACCTCTCCTCTCTCCTCCCACTGTGGTGGACCAATGGGACAGAGCTCTCACAGCACACTGTCATTCACTACCTCTCCTCTCCTCTCCCCACTGTGGTGGACCAATGGGACAGAGCTCTCACAGCACACAGTCATTCACTACCTCTCCTCATTCCTCTCTCCCACTGTGGTGGACCAATGGGACAGAGCTCTCACAGCACACTGTCATTCACTACCTCTCCTCTCTCCCACTGTGGTGGACCAATGGGACAGAGCTCTCACAGCACACTGTCATTCACTACCTCTCCTCCTCTCCTCTCTCCCACTGTGGTGGACCAATGGGACAGAGCTCTCACAGCACACTGTCATTCACTACCTCTCCTCTCCTCTCTCCCACTGTGGTGGACCAATGGGACAGAGCTCTCACAGCACACTGTCATTCACTACCTCTCCTCTACGCTCTCCCACTGTGGTGGACCAATGGGACAGAGCTCTCACAGCACACTGTCATTCACTACCTCTCCTCTCTCCTCCCACTGTGGTGGACCAATGGGACAGAGCTCTCACAGCACACTGTCATTCACTACCTCTCCTCTCCTCTCTCCCACTGTGGTGGACCAATGGGACAGAGCTCTCACAGCACACTGTCATTCACTACCTCTCCTCTCTCCCACTGTGGTGGACCAATGGGACAGAGCTCTCACAGCACACAGTCATTCACTACCTCTCCTCTCCTCTCTCCCACTGTGGTGGACCAATGGGACAGAGCTCTCACAGCACACTGGCATTCACTACCTCTCCTCTCTCCCACTGTGGTGGACCAATGGGACAGAGCTCTCACAGCACACTGTCATTCACTACCTCTCCTCTCTCCCACTGTGGTGGACCAATGGGACAGAGCTCTCACAGCACACTGTCATTCACTACCTCCTCTCTCTCTCCCACTGTGGTGGACCAATGGGACAGAGCTCTCACAGCACACTGTCATTCACTACCTCTCCTCTCTCCCACTGTGGTGGACCAATGGGACAGAGCTCTCACAGCACACTGTCATTCACTACCTCTCCTCTCCTCTCTCCCACTGTGGTGGACCAATGGGACAGAGCTCTCACAGCACACTGTCATTCACTACCTCTCCTCTCCTCTCTCCCACTGTGGTGGACCAATGGGACAGAGCTCTCACAGCACACTGTCATTCACTACCTCTCCTCTCTCCCACTGTGGTGGACCAATGGGACAGAGCTCTCACAGCACACTGTCATTCACTACCTCTCCTCTCTCCCACTGTGGTGGACCAATGGGACAGAGCTCTCACAGCACACTGTCATTCACTACCTCTCCTCTCTCCCACTGTGGTGGACCAATGGGACAGAGCTCTCACAGCACACTGTCATTCACTACCTCTCCTCTCCTCTCTCCCACTGTGGTGGACCAATGGGACAGAGCTCTCACAGCACACTGTCATTCACTACCTCTCCTCTCCTCTCCCACTGTGGTGGACCAATGGGACAGAGCTCTCACAGCACACTGTCATTCACTACCTCTCCTCTACTCTCTCCCACTGTGGTGGACCAATGGGACAGAGCTCTCACAGCACACTGTCATTCACTACCTCTCCTCTCCTCTCTCCCACTGTGGTGGACCAATGGGACAGAGCTCTCACAGCACACTGTCATTCACTACCTCTCATCTCCTCTCTCCCACTGTGGTGGACCAATGGGACAGAGCTCTCACAGCACACTGTCATTCACTACCTCTCATCTCCTCTCTCCCACTGTGGTGGACCAATGGGACAGAGCTCTCACAGCACACTGTCATTCACTACCTCTCCTCTCTCCCACTGTGGTGGACCAATGGGACAGAGCTCTCACAGCACACAGTCATTCACTACCTCTCCTCTCCTCTCTCCCACTGTGGTGGACCAATGGGACAGAGCTCTCACAGCACACTGTCATTCACTACCTCTCCTCTCTCCCACTGTGGTGGACCAATGGGACACAGCTCTCACAGCACACTGTCATTCACTACCTCTCCTCTCTCCCACTGTGGTGGACCAATGGGACAGAGCTCTCACAGCACACTGTCATTCACTACCTCTCCTCTCTCCCACTGTGGTGGACCAATGGGACAGAGCTCTCACAGCACACTGTCATTCACTATCTCTCCTCTCCCCTCTCCCACTGTGGTGGACCAATGGGACAGAGCTCTCACAGCACACTGTCATTCACTACCTCTCCTCTCCTCTCCTCTCTCCCACTGTGGTGGACCAATGGGACAGAGCTCTCACAGCACACTGTCATTCACTACCTCTCCTCTCTCCCACCGTGGTGGACCAATGGGACAGAGCTCTCACAGCACACTGTCATTCACTACCTCTCCTCCTCTCTCTCCCACTGTGGTGGACCAATGGGACAGAGCTCTCACAGCACACTGTCATTCACTACCTCTCCTCTCCTCTCTCCCACTGTGGTGGAACAATTGGACAGAGCTCTCACAGCACACTGTCATTCACTACCTCTCCTCTCCTCTCTCCCACTGTGGTGGACCAATGGGACAGAGGTCTCACAGCACACTGTCATTCACTACCTCTCCTCTCTCCCACTGTGGTGGACCAATGGGACAGAGCTCTCACAGCACACTGTCATTCACTACCTCTCCTCTCTCCCACTGTGGTGGACCAATGGGACAGAGCTCTCACAGCACACTGTCATTCACTACCTCTCCTCTCTCCCACTGTGGTGGACCAATGGGACAGAGCTCTCACAGCACACTGTCATTCACTACCTCTCCTCTCTCCCACTGTGGTGGACCAATGGGACAGAGCTCTCACAGCACACTGTCATTCACTACCTCTCCTCTCCTCTCTCCCACTGTGGTGGACCAATGGGACAGAGCTCTCACAGCACACTGTCATTCACTACCTCTCCTCTCTCCCACTGTGGTGGACCAATGGGACAGAGCTCTCACAGCACACTGTCATTCACTACCTCTCCTCTACTCTCTCCCACTGTGGTGGACCAATGGGACAGAGCTCTCACAGCACACTGTCATTCACTACCTCTCCTCTCCTCTCTCCCACTGTGGTGGACCAATGGGACAGAGCTCTCACAGCACACTGTCATTCACTACCTCTCCTCTCCTCTCTCCCACTGTGGTGGACCAATGGGACAGAGCTCTCACAGCACACTGTCATTCACTACCTCTCCTCTCTCCCACTGTGGTGGACCAATGGGACAGAGCTCTCACAGCACACTGTCATTCACTACCTCTCCTCTCTCCCACTGTGGTGGACCAATGGGACAGAGCTCTCACAGCACACTGTCATTCACTACCTCTCCTCTACTCTCCCACTGTGGTGGACCAATGGGACAGAGCTCTCACAGCACACTGTCATTCACTACCTCTCCTCTCCTCTCTCCCACTGTGGTGGACCAATGGGACAGAGCTCTCACAGCACACTGTCATTCACTACCTCTCCTCTCTCCCCACTGTGGTGGACCAATGGGACAGAGCTCTCACAGCACACTGTCATTCACTACCTCTCCTCTCTCCCACTGTGGTGGACCAATGGGACAGAGCTCTCACAGCACACTGTCATTCACTACCTCTCCTCTCCTCTCTCCCACTGTGGTGGACCAATGGGACAGAGCTCTCACAGCACACTGTCATTCACTACCTCTCTCTCCTCTCTCCCACTGTGGTGGACCAATGGGACAGAGCTCTCACAGCACACTGTCATTCACTACCTCTCCTCTCCTCTCTCCCACTGTGGTGGACCAATGGGACAGAGCTCTCACAGCACACTGTCATTCACTACCTCTCCTCTCTCCCACTGTGGTGGACCAATGGGACAGAGCTCTCACAGCACACTGTCATTCACTACCTCTCCTCTACTCTCTCACACTGTGGTGGACCAATGGGACAGAGCTCTCACAGCACACTGTCATTCACTACCTCTCCTCTCCTCTCTCCTACTGTGGTGGACCAATGGGACAGAGCTCTCACAGCACACTGTCATTCACTACCTCTCCTCTACTCTCTCCCACTGTGGTGGACCAATGGGACAGAGCTCTCACAGCACAGTGTCATTCACTACCTCTCCTCTCTCCCACTGTGGTGGACCAATGGGACAGAGCTCTCACAGCACAGTCATTCACTACCTCTCCTCTCCTCTCTCCCACTGTGGTGGACCAATGGGACAGAGCTCTCACAGCACACAGTCATTCACTACCTCTCCTCTCTCCCACTGTGGTGGACCAATGGGACAGAGCTCTCACAGCACACTGTCATTCACTACCTCTCCTCTCTCCCACTGTGGTGGACCAATGGGACAGAGCTCTCACAGCACACTGTCATTCACTACCTCCTCTCTCTCCCACTGTGGTGGACCAATGGGACAGAGCTCTCACAGCACACTGTCATTCACTACCTCTCCTCTCTCCCACTGTGGTGGACCAATGGGACAGAGCTCTCACAGCACACTGTCATTCACTACCTCTCCTCTCTCCCACTGTGGTGGACCAATGGGACAGAGCTCTCACAGCACACTGTCATTCACTACCTCTCCTCTCTCCCACTGTGGTGGACCAATGGGACAGAGCTCTCACAGCACACTGTCATTCACTACCTCTCCTCTCCTCTCTCCCACTGTGGTGGACCAATGGGACAGAGCTCTCACAGCACACTGTCATTCACTACCTCTCCTCTCTCCCACTGTGGTGGACCAATGGGACAGAGCTCTCACAGCACACTGTCATTCACTACCTCTCCTCTCCTCTCCCCACTGTGGTGGACCAATGGGACAGAGCTCTCACAGCACACTGTCATTCACTACCTCTCCTCTCCTCCTCCCACTGTGGTGGACCAATGGGACAGAGCTCTCACAGCACACTGTCATTCACTACCTCTCCTCTCTCCTCCCACTGTGGTGGACCAATGGGACAGAGCTCTCACAGCACACTGTCATTCACTACCTCTCCTCCTCTCTCCCACTGTGGTGGACCAATGGGACAGAGCTCTCACAGCACACTGTCATTCACTACCTCTCCTCTCTCCCACTGTGGTGGACCAATGGGACAGAGCTCTCACAGCACACTGTCATTCACTACCTCTCCTCTCTCCCACTGTGGTGGACCAATGGGACAGAGCTCTCACAGCACACTGTCATTCACTACCTCTCCTCTCTCTCTCTCCCACTGTGGTGGACCAATGGGACAGAGCTCTCACAGCACACTGTCATTCACTACCTCTCCTCTCCTCTCTCCCACTGTGGTGGACCAATGGGACAGAGCTCTCACAGCACACTGTCATTCACTACCTCTCCTCTCTCCCACTGTGGTGGACCAATGGGACAGAGCTCTCACAGCACACTGTCATTCACTACCTCTCCTCTCCTCTCTCCCACTGTGGTGGACCAATGGGACAGAGCTCTCACAGCACACTGTCATTCACTACCTCTCCTCTCTCTCTCCCACTGTGGTGGACCAATGGGACAGAGCTCTCACAGCACACTGTCATTCACTACCTCTCCTCTCCTCTCTCCCACTGTGGTGGACCAATGGGACAGAGCTCTCACAGCACACTGTCATTCACTACCTCCTCTCCTCTCTCCCACTGTGGTGGACCAATGGGACAGAGCTCTCACAGCACACTGTCATTCACTACCTCTCCTCTCTCCCACTGTGGTGGACCAATGGGACAGAGCTCTCACAGCACACTGTCATTCTACTACCTCTCCTCTCTCCACTGTGGTGGACCAATGGGACAGAGCTCTCACAGCACACTGTCATTCACTACCTCTCCTCTCTCCCACTGTGGTGGACCAATGGGACAGAGCTCTCACAGCACACTGTCATTCACTACCTCTCCTCTCCTCTCTCCCACTGTGGTGGACCAATGGGACAGAGCTCTCACAGCACACTGTCATTCACTACCTCTCCTCTCTCCCACTGTGGTGGACCAATGGGACAGAGCTCTCACAGCACACTGTCATTCACTACCTCTCCTCTCTCTCTCCCACTGTGGTGGACCAATGGGACAGAGCTCTCACAGCACACTGTCATTCACTACCTCTCCTCTCCTCTCTCCCACTGTGGTGGACCAATGGGACAGAGCTCTCACAGCACACTGTCATTCACTACCTCTCCTCTCCTCTCTCCCACTGTGGTGGACCAATGGGACAGAGCTCTCACAGCACACTGTCATTCACTACCTCTCCTCTCTCCCACTGTGGTGGACCAATGGGACAGAGCTCTCACAGCACACTGTCATTCACTACCTCTCCTCTCTCCCACTGTGGTGGACCAATGGGACAGAGCTCTCACAGCACACTGTCATTCACTACCTCTCCTCTACTCTCTCCCACTGTGGTGGACCAATGGGACAGAGCTCTCACAGCACACTGTCATTCACTACCTCTCCTCTCCTCTCTCCCACTGTGGTGGACCAATGGGACAGAGCTCTCACAGCACACTGTCATTCACTACCTCTCCTCTCTCCCACTGTGGTGGACCAATGGGACAGAGCTCTCACAGCACACTGTCATTCACTACCTCTCCTCTCTCCCACTGTGGTGGACCAATGGGACAGAGCTCTCACAGCACACTGTCATTCACTACCTCTCCTCTACTCTCTCCCACTGTGGTGGACCAATGGGACAGAGCTCTCACAGCACACTGTCATTCACTACCTCTCCTCTCCTCTCTCCCACTGTGGTGGACCAATGGGACAGAGCTCTCACAGCACACTGTCATTCACTACCTCTCCTCTCCTCTCTCCCACTGTGGTGGACCAATGGGACAGAGCTCTCACAGCACACTGTCATTCACTACCTCTCCTCTCTCCCACTGTGGTGGACCAATGGGACAGAGCTCTCACAGCACACTGTCATTCACTACCTCTCCTCTACTCTCTCCACTGTGGTGGACCAATGGGACAGAGCTCTCACAGCACACTGTCATTCACTACCTCTCCTCTCCTCTCTCCTACTGTGGTGGACCAATGGGACAGAGCTCTCACAGCACACTGTCATTCACTACCTCTCCTCTCCTCTCTCCCACTGTGGTGGACCAATGGGACAGAGCTCTCACAGCACACTGTCATTCACTACCTCTCCTCTCTCCCACTGTGGTGGACCAATGGGACAGAGCTCTCACAGCACACTGTCATTCACTACCTCTCCTCTCCTCTCTCCCACTGTGGTGGACCAATGGGACAGAGCTCTCACAGCACACTGTCATTCACTACCTCTCCTCTCTCCCACTGTGGTGGACCAATGGGACAGAGCTCTCACAGCACACTGTCATTCACTACCTCTCCTCTCTCCCACTGTGGTGGACCAATGGGACAGAGCTCTCACAGCACACTGTCATTCACTACCTCCTCCTCTCTCCCACTGTGGTGGACCAATGGGACAGAGCTCTCACAGCACACTGTCATTCACTACCTCTCCTCTCTCCCACTGTGGTGGACCAATGGGACAGAGCTCTCACAGCACACTGTCATTCACTACCTCTCCTCTCTCCCACTGTGGTGGACCAATGGGACAGAGCTCTCACAGCACACTGTCATTCACTACCTCTCCTCTCTCCCACTGTGGTGGACCAATGGGACAGAGCTCTCACAGCACACTGTCATTCACTACCTCTCCTCTCCTCTCTCCCACTGTGGTGGACCAATGGGACAGAGCTCTCACAGCACACTGTCATTCACTACCTCTCCTCTCTCCCCCACTGTGGTGGACCAATGGGACAGAGCTCTCACAGCACACTGTCATTCACTACCTCTCCTCTCCTCTCTCCCACTGTGGTGGACCAATGGGACAGAGCTCTCACAGCACACTGTCATTCACTACCTCTCCTCTCCTCTCTCCCACTGTGGTGGACCAATGGGACAGAGCTCTCACAGCACACTGTCATTCACTACCTCTCCTCTCCTCCCCCACTGTGGTGGACCAATGGGACAGAGCTCTCACAGCACACTGTCATTCACTACCTCTCCTCCTCTCTCCCACTGTGGTGGACCAATGGGACAGAGCTCTCACAGCACACTGTCATTCACTACCTCTCCTCTCTCCCACTGTGGTGGACCAATGGGACAGAGCTCTCACAGCACACTGTCATTCACTACCTCTCCTCTCTCCCACTGTGGTGGACCAATGGGACAGAGCTCTCACAGCACACTGTCATTCACTACCTCTCCTCTACTCCCCCACTGTGGTGGACCAATGGGACAGAGCTCTCACAGCACACTGTCATTCACTACCTCTCCTCTCCTCTCTCCCACTGTGGTGGACCAATGGGACAGAGCTCTCACAGCACACTGTCATTCACTACCTCTCCTCTCCTCTCTCCCACTGTGGTGGACCAATGGGACAGAGCTCTCACAGCACACTGTCATTCACTACCTCTCCTCTCCTCTCTCCCACTGTGGTGGACCAATGGGACAGAGCTCTCACAGCACACTGTCATTCACTACCTCTCCTCTACTCTCTCACACTGTGGTGGACCAATGGGACAGAGCTCTCACAGCACACTGTCATTCACTACCTCTCCTCTCCTCTCTCCTACTGTGGTGGACCAATGGGACAGAGCTCTCACAGCACACTGTCATTCACTACCTCTCCTCTACTCTCTCCCACTGTGGTGGACCAATGGGACAGAGCTCTCACAGCACAGTGTCATTCACTACCTCTCCTCTCTCCCACTGTGGTGGACCAATGGGACAGAGCTCTCACAGCACAGTCATTCACTACCTCTCCTCTCCTCTCTCCCACTGTGGTGGACCAATGGGACAGAGCTCTCACAGCACACAGTCATTCACTACCTCTCCTCTCTCCCACTGTGGTGGACCAATGGGACAGAGCTCTCACAGCACACTGTCATTCACTACCTCTCCTCTCTCCCACTGTGGTGGACCAATGGGACAGAGCTCTCACAGCACACTGTCATTCACTACCTCTCCTCTCTCCCACTGTGGTGGACCAATGGGACAGAGCTCTCACAGCACACTGTGATTCACTACCTCTCCTCTCTCCCCACTGTGGTGGACCAATGGGACAGAGCTCTCACAGCACACTGTCATTCACTACCTCTCCTCTCTCCCACTGTGGTGGACCAATGGGACAGAGCTCTCACAGCACACTGTCATTCACTACCTCTCCTCCTCTCTCCCACTGTGGTGGACCAATGGGACAGAGCTCTCACAGCACACTGTCATTCACTACCTCTCCTCTCCTCTCTCCCACTGTGGTGGACCAATGGGACAGAGCTCTCACAGCACACTGTCATTCACTACCTCTCCTCTCCCACTGTGGTGGACCAATGGGACAGAGCTCTCACAGCACACTGTCATTCACTACCTCTCCTCTCCTCTCTCCCACTGTGGTGGACCAATGGGACAGAGCTCTCACAGCACACTGTCATTCACTACCTCTCCTCTCCTCTCTCCCACTGTGGTGGACCAATGGGACAGAGCTCTCACAGCACACTGTCATTCACTACCTCTCCTCTCTCTCCCACTGTGGTGGACCAATGGGACAGAGCTCTCACAGCACACTGTCATTCACTACTTCTCCTCTCTCCCACTGTGGTGGACCAATGGGACAGAGCTCTCACAGCACACTGTCATTCACTACCTCTCCTCTCTCCCACTGTGGTGGACCAATGGGACAGAGCTCTCACAGCACACTGTCATTCACTACCTCTCCTCTCTCCCACTGTGGTGGACCAATGGGACAGAGCTCTCACAGCACACTGTCATTCACTACCTCTCCTCTCTCCCACTGTGGTGGACCAATGGGACAGAGCTCTCACAGCACACTGTCATTCACTACCTCTCCTCTACTCTCTCCCACTGTGGTGGACCAATGGGACAGAGCTCTCACAGCACACTGTCATTCACTACCTCTCCTCTCCTCTCTCCCACTGTGGTGGACCAATGGGACAGAGCTCTCACAGCACACTGTCATTCACTACCTCTCCTCTCCTCTCTCCCACTGTGGTGGACCAATGGGACAGAGCTCTCACAGCACACTGTCATTCACTACCTCTCCTCTCCTCTCTCCCACTGTGGTGGACCAATGGGACAGAGCTCTCACAGCACACTGTCATTCACTACCTCTCCTCTCCTCTCCCCACTGTGGTGGACCAATGGGACAGAGCTCTCACAGCACACTGTCATTCACTACCTCTCCTCTACTCTCTCCCACTGTGGTGGACCAATGGGACAGAGCTCTCACAGCACACTGTCATTCACTACCTCTCCTCTACTCTCTCCCACTGTGGTGGACCAATGGGACAGAGCTCTCACAGCACACTGTCATTCACTACCTCTCCTCTACTCTCACACTGTGGTGGACCAATGGGACAGAGCTCTCACAGCACACTGTCATTCACTACCTCTCCTCTCTCCTCCCACTGTGGTGGACCAATGGGACAGAGCTCTCACAGCACACTGTCATTCACTACCTCTCCTCTACTCTCTCCCACTGTGGTGGACCAATGGGACAGAGCTCTCACAGCACACTGTCATTCACTACCTCTCCTCTCCTCTCTCCCACTGTGGTGGACCAATGGGACAGAGCTCTCACAGCACACTGTCATTCACTACCTCTCCTCTCCTCTCTCCCACTGTGGTGGACCAATGGGACAGAGCTCTCACAGCACACTGTCATTCACTACCTCCTCTCTCTCTCCCACTGTGGTGGACCAATGGGACAGAGCTCTCACAGCACACTGTCATTCACTACCTCTCCTCTCCTCTCTTCCACTGTGGTGGACCAATGGGACAGAGCTCTCACAGCACACTGTCATTCACTACCTCTCCTCTCTCCCACTGTGGTGGACCAATGGGACAGAGCTCTCACAGCACACAGTCATTCACTACCTGCGTCTGCTAAATGACTTAAATGTAAATGTAAATACCTCTCCTCTCTCCCACTGTGGTGGACCAATGGGACAGAGCTCTCACAGCACACTGTCATTCACTACCTCTCCTCCTCTCCCACTGTGGTGGACCAATGGGACAGAGCTCTCACAGCACACTGTCATTCACTACCTCTCCTCTCTCCCACTGTGGTGGACCAATGGGACAGAGCTCTCACAGCACACAGTCATTCACTACCTCTCCTCTCTCCCACTGTGGTGGACCAATGGGACAGAGCTCTCACAGCACACAGTCATTCACTTCCTCTCCTCTCTCCCACTGTGGTGGACCAATGGGACAGAGCTCTCACAGCACACTGTCATTCACTACCTCTCCTCTCCTCTCTCCCACTGTGTTGGACCAATGGGACAGAGCTCTCACAGCACACTGTCATTCACTACCTCTCCTCTCCTCTCTCCCACTGTGGTGGACCAATGGGACAGAGCTCTCACAGCACACAGTCATTCACTACCTCTCCTCTCTCCCACTGTGGTGGACCAATGGGAAACAAGCACACAGTCATTCACTACCTCTCCTCTCTCCCACTGTGGTGGACCAATGGGAAACAAGCACACAGTCATTCACTACCTCTCCTCTCTCCCACTGTGGTGGACCAATGGGAAACAAGCACACAGTCATTCACTACCTCTCCTCTCTCCCACTGTGGTGGACCAATGGGAAACAAACACCGTCATTCACTACCTCTCCTCTCTCCCACTGTGGTGGACCAATGGGAAACAAGCACACAGTCACAGGGAACACATTAACAGAACATCATGCTTCAGTGATGGACACAATTAAATCACTATTCACTCAATGAAAAATCAAAGGGACTTGCAAAACCAATAAACAGCTGGCAATAAACAGCTGGCAATAAACAGCTGGCATAGTCAGACCCAGATTGCTTTTTGTCCTGTACTGAGGTTTCAAACAGTCAATCGCTATCTATAAGCCCACATCCTGTCATTTAAGTAGCATATAGCACACACAGTAATATGGCATTAAGTTGTCCCGGTTGGTGGGTTACTGAGCTGACACTCACCCTGATTGGTGCAGTTGGCGTGGGTCTCGTCGCTGTAGTCTCCACAGTCGTTGTCCCCGTCGCAGGTCCAGTAGTTGGAGATGCAGCGGCCGCTGTTACACTTGAACTGGGCGCTGGAGCAGGAATGGCTGCAGCCTGCCTCATCACTGTTGTCCCCACAGTCGTTGTCTGTAAGGAAAACACAGTCAAACCTCCACATCACACCAGTCATACACACAACACACACAACATAAGGAAAGGCTAAAACAAATCACACAGGTTATATGTCCCTGGTCTTTTATGTTAGTTACGAAGAACTGTCAATGTCAGTGATCTCTACACTCAGGCAACATTCAAGTTAAGTTAGCTGTTAGAGAACTATTGTTCACAATGCAATTCCCATTACGCTCCACAACATAAAATACATAATCACATACAAAACACTTAAGTGGGTTTACAAACTAATTTCAATGTGAGAAAAAAAAAGAGTAAAATAATCACAGAAACTGCACATGCACCATGAGTGAATGTACCCCGCACTGATACATTGAGCTTGGCAGCAGAGGAGATGCTTCCCCAAACCCTTCCTTATCTAAGAACTTCTAACAGGGAGGTTCTTCTGGTAACTAAACCTTAATAATTGTCCACTGTCAGATAAATAGACAGCAAGCACACTTTTACAGATATTCTAGTTGGTTGTTCCTCAATAATGATAATACCTCACCACCACAAACAACCTGTTTTCTCGGTCTTTGATTCTTGTCCAATCCAACTACAATAGAACATGTATTTCTACCGCATAAGTAGAAGCAGCAAGAGCCTCCATTATCATTGAATTGAGATTCATAATGAACTACTGTTAAAGGGTAAAGCTGCTGTTAGAAGGGTAGCAGCCCTGGTTCTCTCTACAGTAGCATGTCTCCCCCCTCCCTCTGGCCCCCCCTAGCGAGCCCTAGTTAGCCTCCAGCGTTGGGTGGTGCTTGGAATCATTGTTCTTCCTCTGTCAACCATGGTTACCTGCAAGGAAACACATGTAGTCATCATTGCTTTGTACAAAAAGGGCTTCACAGCAAGGATATTGCTGCCAGTAAGATTGCACCTAAATCAACCATTTATCGGATCAGCAAGATCTTCAAGGAGAGCGGTTCAATTGTTGTGAAGAAGGCTTCAGGGCGCCCAAGAAATTCCAGAAACCGCCAGGACCGTCTCCTAAAGTTGATTAAGCTGCGGGATCGGAGCACCACCAGTACAGAGATTGCTCAGGAATGGCAGCAGGCAGGTGTGAGTGCATCTGCACGCACAGTGAGGTGAAGACTTTTGGAGGATGGCCTAGTGTCAAGAAGGGCAGCAAAGAAGCCACTTCTCTCCAGGAAAAACATCAGGGACAGACTGATATTCTGCAAAAGGTACAGGGATTGGACTGCTGAGGACTGGGGTAAAGTCATTTTCTCTGATGAACCCCCTTTCCGATTGTTTGGTGCATCCGGAGAAGACAAGGTGAGCACTACCATCAGTCCTGTGTCATGCCAACAGTGAAGCATCTTGAGACCATTCATGTGTGGGGTTGCTTCTCAGCCAAGGGAGTGGGCTCACTCACAATTTTTCCTAAGAACACAGCCATGAATAAAGAATGGTACCAACACATCCTCCAAGAGCAACTTCTCCCAACCATCCAGGAACAGTTTGGTGACGAACAATGCCTTTTCCAGCATGATGGAGCACCTTGCCATAAGGTAAAAGTGATAACTAAGTGGCTCAAATTCTGACAAACTCCAAGCATTGATTATGCAAGAATGGGCTGCCATCAGTCAGGATGTGGCTCAGATGTTAATTGACAGCATGCCAGGGCGGATTGCAGAGGTCTTGAAAAAGAAGGGTCAACACTGCAAATATTGACTCTTTGCATCAACTTCATGTAATTGTCAATAAAAGCCTTTGACACTTATGAAATGCTTGTAATTATACTTCAGTATTCCATAGTAACATCTGACAAAAATATATAAAGACAGTGAGGCAGCAGACTTTGTGGAAATTAATATTGTGTCATTCTCAAAACTTTTGGCCACGATTATGCTCTAACCAGTCGGGTTCGGACAATTCAACTCATCAGAGCCGTCCCCACACACTTTCTGAAACAAAGAAACCAACGGAGAGACAGTGGAGTGGGCGCACGGCACGACAACACGCACGGCACGACAACAACACGCATGGAACAACAACAGAAGACACAATGTACCAAATAGAGAAAATAAATCTGTAGCAAGGAGGTATGAGGACATAAAATGACGTAGCAACGAGCCAGTGATAAATCTGTAATGACTGGGAGTTACACGCACACACAGTAGGACGAAGATGAGGAGGAGGGACACATACCATTGTCACAGCGCCAGTTGATGTTGATGCAACGTCCGTTATTGCAGGTGAACTGGGTGAGAGGGAAACAGGTGGGGTAGGCTGGATGGAGAGAGAGAGAGAAAGAATGGAAGAGAAAGAACCCAGCAGTAACTAACTACTTTATCTGATATAACCATTATAGTTCCCGGCCTCCCTGTGGGCCTGGGTTTCAGTGATATGGGTATTGTGTTTAGTCTTTTATTGGAAGATAATGTTCTGTGTTGAAACATAAGGGTCAAGGAGTCAAAGGTGACAGTGAGGCAGGTGACCCACCACATGATGCAGGCTCGTCTGAACGGTCCCCACAGTCATCGTCCAGGTCACATGTCCAGGAGATTGGGATACAGCGACCACTGGCACACGAGTACTGGTTGGGGGGGCAGGTGCGAGCTGAAGGTAGGAGTTGGGGGGGGGCATTGAGATTACTAAACAGTTCTCCCCAGGAGAACGACTCCAATAGGATGTTATGAGGTTGTCCTTTGAAATATTATAACAGTAGTTGGATTCATGGGAAATGGCAAATGGCATTTTAAGCATCTTGGGAGCATTGAGACGAGGTTGAGAGAAAGGTCAGCCCTCAACAACCATTGTCTGAATGATGTGTACTAAAGAGGAGAGACAGAAAAAACGAGAGAGAGAAGACAGGGAAAGAGAAAAGAAAAAGAAAGAAAATAAAGTGTGTGTCTGTACAGAATGTGTGTGAATGAGTGTGTTACGCATTGTGTGTGCACCGTATGCAACCGTGTGTGTGTACAGAATGTGTGTGAATGAGTGTGTTACGCATTGTGTGTGCACCATATGCAACCGTGTGTGTGTACAGAATGTGTGTGAATGAGTGTGTTACGTATTGCGTGTGCACCGTATGCATCCGTGTGTGTGTGTACAGAATGTGTGTGAATGAGTGTGTTACGTATTGTGTGTGCACCGTATGCAACCGTGTGTGTGTGTACAGAATGTGTGTGAATGAGTGCGTTACGTATTGTGTGTGCACCGTATGCAACCGTGTGTGTGTGTACAGAATGTGTGTGAATGAGTGCGTTACGTATTGTGTGTGCACCGTATGCAACCGTGTGTGTGTGTACAGAATGTGTGTGAATGAGTGTGTTATGTATTGTGTGTGCACCGTATGCATCCGTGTGTCTGTGTACAGAATGTGTGTGAATGAGTGTGTTACGTATTGTGTGTGCACCGTATGCAACCGTGTGTGTGTGTACAGAATGTGTGTGAATGAGTGTGTTACGTATTGTGTGTGCACCGTATGCAACCGTGTGTGTGTGTACAGAATGTGTGTGAATGAGTGTGTTACGTATTGTGTGTGCACCGTATGCAACCGTGTGTGTGTACTTCTGTGAACGTCCTACCAGAGCAGGTGGTGTTGGACTCATCCTCGTCTTTACCACAGTCGTTGTCTCCATCACACAGCCAGCGCAGCGGGATACAGCGGTTGTTCTGACACTTAAACTTATCAGCGGGACAGGTGTGCTGGTCTGGAGGGAGGGACGGGGAGAGAAGGAAAAGGGAGTATGGAGGGAGGGATGGATGGAGGAAGGATAGAGGGAGAGCAGGGGTACAGAGTGTAGGAGACAGACAGACAGACGGACTAGGCTTGTGTTTTGTCTGGAAGTGGAACCTGTCTGCAATCTGACTACGAACAAGCCAAGCTTTTTACAGAACCACCAACATCCCCCCCCTCACACACACAAAAATATATGCGAAAGGTAGCTGTTCTACAATCAATGTGTGTAAACTCACGGCAGAGCTCAGGGGCCTCGTCACTGCTGTCTAGACAGTCGTTGTCACCGTCACACTTCCATCGCTCCTGGATACAGCGGTTGTTTTTACAGGCAAACTCCCCGGGCTGACACTGAGGAGGAGGGATGTAGGACGGGTTGACTGGGGGGAGAGAGAGAGCGTTAGAGCGAGAAATTGAGCATTCAAATAACACATTTCCCCAACAAACCTAAATGAGTGGGGTGGTCCTTCTGTAGCTCAGTTGGTAGAGCATGGCGCTTGTAACGCCAGGGTAGTGGGTTCGATCCCCGGGACCACCCATACGTAGAATGTATGCACACATGACTGTAAGTCGCTTTGGATAAAAGAGTCTGCTAAATGGCATATATTATTATTATATTATTAGATACTAGCTAATATTCTGTCACATCTCAGCAGTCCACAACAAACACAAACCCTGTCAGAGCAGTGAGCCAACATGAGCCCAGTATGTGTCAGGACTACTGTCAGTCCCTAATCCCGCCCCTCTCCAACAACACCAAAATCTGGGCTGACTGCTCCATGAGTAAGAAGGATATCAATTTGCATACTATATACACACACAATTGTTCTCTCGCTCTCACACACACACACACACACACACACACACACACACACACACACACACACACACACACACACACACACACACACACACACACACACACACACACACACACACACACACACACACACACACACACACACACACACACACACACACACACACACACACACACACACACACACACACACAGTTCAACTTTGAAATAGACAGTTTCATCCTCGGCTAATCTCAAAAAAATTCCCTTCCATATGATTTATCACACACACGCACATACACATTGTGAGAGTATATTGTTGTTCGATATTACTGCATGGTCGGAACTAGAAGCACAAGCATTTCGCTACATTCGTATTAAGCATCTGCTAACCATGTGTATGAGACAAATACAATTTGATTTGAATTTAAACTCCTGCTCTCCTGTAGCTGACCCCTGCTCCCTGACCTCTCACCTTTACAGCTGGTGTTGTCTCTGTCATCCAGTTGTTGGTCCTCTGCACAGGCACACTGCCTCCCATCGGGGATGGCCAGACACAGACTGCTGCAGCCCCCGTTATTCACACGACACGCATTAGAACCTGTAGACAGAGAGCGACACAGCGAGACAGAGGGTGAGCGAGCGAGCCAGCCAGAGAGCGAGCCAGACAGAGAGCCGGACAGACAGACAGAGAGCCGGACAGACAGACAGACAGAGAGCGAGCGAGCGAGCCGGACAGACAGACAGACAGACAGACAGACAGACAGAGAGCGAGCGAGCCGGACAGACAGACAGACCGAGGGCGAGCGAGCCGGACAGACAGACAGACCGAGGGCGAGCGAGTCGGACAGACAGACCGACCGGGCGAGCGAGTCGGACAGACAGACAGACCGAGGGCGGGCGGGCAGGCGGGCCCTCCAGCCCAGTCCAGCCCAGGACAGACAGGACAGAGCGAGTTAGCGAGCCAGACAGAGAGCGAGGGGGTAGAGAGATATGTTCAGACATTAATGTGTATTATCTAAGGGGATGGATGGACGGATGGATAGATAGAAGGGTAGGTGAATAGATGGATGAACAGACTAGTGTCCTGTACCTTGCTGCTGCTGGGCGTCATACATGCGGATCTCGAAGATGGGTGGTCGTTCGTTCCGGAGCAGGGAGACTGTCTTGGTGACCTGGTCCAATTTGTAGATGCTGCCACTGCGGTACTCGTTCCAGAACAAGAAGTGTTTGTAGTGACACAGGCCGAAGGCGTGGTTCAACTCCTGACCCTCATATACCGTCTGATAACACAATACAGGTGTTGATGTGTCCAGTACACTCAGAGACTGCATATCCAATAAACCCTCAGAAAATCCCTATGACAACTACAGTATCATTATGTAGTCTCACCACTGACCACAGTAACTGCACAATATTATACTGTACTACAAATCTCACTTGATGTGTTATATCAACTTTATTACTTATTCTAGTTATACATTATCATGGTAACATTTGTCATGTGCTGACCTTGCGTTCTGAGTTGTTGAGGTACTGTAGACAACAGATGCGGTCGTAGTAGGGTTAGGGCTAGTGACCAGTCTGACTGACCTTGCTGTCAGTGTTGTTAAGGTAGACCATCTCAATGCGGTCGTAGTAGGTTTGGGGTTAGTTTTAGGGCTAGGAATCAGTCTGACTGACTGGGCTAGGAATCAGTCTGACTGACTGGGCTAGGAATCAGTCTGACTGACTGGGCTAGGAATCAGTCTGACTGACTGGGCTAGGAATCAGTCTGACTGACTGGGCTAGGAATCAGTCTGACTGACTGGGCTAGGAATCAGTCTGACTGACTGGGTCTGACTGACTGGGCTAGAATCAGTCTGACTGACTGGGCTAGGAATCAGTCTGACTGACTGGAATCAGTCTGACTGACTGGGCTAGGAATCAGTCTGACTGACTGGGCTAGGAATCAGTCTGACTGACTGGGCTCTGACTGACTGAGCTAGGAATCAGTCTGACTTATCCAAATCCAAGATGGCGTAGCAGTAAGACGTGTTTGTTTTTGACTCATGTAAATATACCTTTTTTGTTGTTTTTAGTATACATTTCATGATATTTCAATCTATTTTTTCCATTTCGAATTAAATATGCCTTCCTGCAACCCACCTCACCCAATGGGGTACGGATCTCTATATACACCTCTGCTGTTTTCAACCAGGATCTCAGCGATCACCGCCTCATTGCCTACGTCCGTTATGGATCCGCGGTCAAACGACCACCCCTCATCACTGTCAAAGGCTCCCTAAAACACTTCTGCGAGCTGGCTTTTCTAATCGACCTGGCCCGGTTATCCTGGTTGTTCTTTAAAAGTGTTTTCCTCAACATCTTAAATAAGCATGCCCGATTGAAAAAATGAAGAACTAACAACAGATATAGCCCTTGGGTCACTCCAGACTTGACTGCCCTTGAACAGCACAAAAACACCCTGTGGAGTTCTGCACTAGCATTCAATAGTCCCCGCAATATGCAACTTTTCAGGGAAGTCAGGAACCAATACACACAGTCAGTTTGAAAAAGCTAGCCTTCGCTTTCCTAACAGACATTTGCATCCTACAGCACTAATTCCAAAATGTTTTGGGACACTGTAAAGTCCATGGAGAATAAGAGCACCTCCTCCCAGCACTGAGGTTAGGAAACACTGTCACCACCCATGCATCCACGATAACCAAACATTTCAATAAGCATCTCCCTACGGATGGCCATGCTTTCCAACTGGCTACCCCAACCCCGGCCAACAGCTCTATACCCCCCCCCCCCCACTTCTCCTTCACCCAAATACAGACAGTTGAAGTTCTGATAGAGCTATCTGGATCCCTACAAATCAGCTGGGCTAGACAATCTGGACCATCTCTGCCTAAAATTATCCACCGCCATTGTTGCAACCCCTATTTACTAGTCTGTTCAACCTCTCTTTCATATCATCAGATTCCTACAGATTGGAAAGCGGCAGCAGTCATCCCCCTCTTCAAAGGGGGAGACACTCTAGACCCAAAATGTTATAGACCTCTATCCATCCTGCCTTTCTAAATTCTTCGAAAGCCAAGTGAACAAACAGATCACCGATCATTTCAAAATCCCACCGTAACTTCTCCGCTATGCAATCCGGCTTCTGAGCTGGTCACAGCTGCAGCTCAGCCATGCTCAAGGTCCTAAACTATATCATAACCGCCACCAATAAGACAGTACTGTGCTGCAGTCTTCAACGACCTGGCAAAGGCTTTCGACTCTGTCAATCACCGTATTCTTATCGGCAGACTCAACAGCCTTGGTTTCTTAAATGACTGCCTCGCCTGGTTCACTAACTACTTCTCAGATAGAGTTCAGTGTGTCAAATCGGAGGGCCTGTTGTCCGGACATCTGGCAGTCTCTATGGGGGTGCCACAGGGTTCAATTCTCGGGCCGACTCTTTTCTCTGTATATATCAATGATGTTGCTCTTGCTGCGGGCGATTCTTTGATTCACTTCTACGCAGACGACACCATACTGTACACATCTGGCCCTTCTTTGGACACTGTGTTAACAAACCTCCAAACGAGCTTCAATGCCATACAACACTCCTTCCATGTCCTCCAACTGCTCTTAAATGCTAGTAAAACGAAATGCATGCTCTTCATCCAAACGCTGCCTGCACCCGCCCGCCCGACTATCACCACCACTCTGGATGGTTCCGACTTGTGGACAACTATAAATACCTAGGTGTCTGGCTAGACTCTAAACTATCCTTACACTCATATTAAGCATCTCCAATCCAAAATTAAATCTAATTTTGCAACAAAGCCTCCTTCACTCATGCTGCCAAATATACCCTTGTAAAACTGACTATCCTACCGATCCTTGACTTCGGCGATGTCATTTACAAAATAGCCTCCAACACTCTACTCATCAAATTGGATGCAGTCAATCACAGTGCCATCCGTTTTGTCACCAAAGCCCCATATACTACCCACCACTGCGACCTGTATGCTCTCGTTGGCTGGTCCTCGCTACAAATTTGTCGCCAAACCCACTGGCTCAAGGTCATCTATAAGTCTTTGCTAGGTAAAGCTCCACCTTAGCTCACTGGTCACCATAGGAACACCCACCCATAGCACACGCTCTAGCAGGTATATTTCACTGGTCACCATAGGAACACCCACCCATAGCACACGCTCTAGCAGGTATATTTCACTGGTCACCATAGGAACACCCACCCATAGCACACGCTCTAGCAGGTATATTTCACTGGTCATTCCCAAAGCCAACACCACGTTTGGCTGCCTTTCCTTCCAGTTCTCTGCTGCCAATGACTGGAACTAATAGCAAAAATCACTGAAATTGGAAACTCATATCTCCCTCACTAATTAAATAAATAAAAATGCGTTCTGAGTTGTTGAGGTACTGTAGACAACACAGATGTAATTACTTTGCCACTATTGGCCTATTTATAGTGTTAGGGTTAGTTTTTCTATTGTGTTAGGGCTTTGTTTATTCCATGTGACCAGTCTGACTGACCTTGAGAACGTTCAGTGTTGTTAAGGTAGACCATCTCGATGCGGTCGTAGTAGTGTTAGGGTTAGTTTTAGGGCTAGTGACCAGTCTGACTGACCTTGCGTTCAGTGTTGTTAAGGTAGACCATCTCGATGCGGTCGTAGTAGTGTTAGGGTTAGTTTTAGGGCTAGTGACCAGTCTGACTGACCTTGCGTTCAGTGTTGTTAAGGTAGACCATCTCGATGCGGTCGTAGTATGCGTCCACCCAGTACAGGATTCCCTGTGGGATGTCCAGACTTAGACCGTTGGGCCACAGGACCATCTTACTGGTCAGGAACACGTTCCTGTTAGAACCGTCCATCCAGGCCCGCTCTATCTTCCCTCTCTTACTCTCCTTAGGGTCCTCCTCCCAGTCTGTCCAGTACATCCACCTGGGGAGAGAGAGGGGGATGAGCAGGGTGTGTGTTTTGGTCCGCCGTGACCGGGCTATTCTGCCCCAGCGGACATTGAGTAGAACTCTATTATGCCCCCCCCGCACAACACTACGCAGGTCACAGGGTAGTGTCCCCGAGTCTGGATGTGAATATGCTGCCTTCATTTGAACTTTTGTAATAATTTTCTTACGTTTTCACAAACCATGATGAAGACGCTCCCCCTTCTCCCATAGAAAAGAAAAGAGACTAAACAAATGGGTCATACAAAAGCAATGCGCTATTCTGCCCCAGCGGACATTGAGTAGAACACACACACACACACACACACACACACACACACACAGGGTAGTGTCCCAGTCTGGATGTGAATATGCTGACTTCATTTGAACTTTTGTAATAATTTTCACACACAAACCACACACACACACACACTCACACACACACACACACACAAACAAATGGGTCATACAAAAGCACACACACACACACACACACACACACACACACACACACACACACACACACACACACACACACACACACACACACACACACACACGATATAATTGTTTAAGGTGCTGTGAGCAGAAAGTGGTGGATCAGTGACAGGAAAATATACCAACAGCCGACCATCTGCTTTGTTCTCATCCCCACACACCGGTATGCATGTACGTACTCACGTATAAATGCACAAACAAACGTGGACACACACACACACACACACACACACAGAAACCCACACACCCCAGGGTCAACTTTCCAATCATCTTCCAGCCACATCCCACACCCAATGGGAAAGGCTCAGCAGAATATCTAAATAATCTATTAAGAAGCAGACAGTCCCACCACGCAGACAGTAACACTTTACTGCTAATGGCAGTAAAACCTCTGGCATGCCTAATCCTTCACACTCTCTCACCCCAACATCCCCTCCCCCAAACAAAAAAGTCCCCCATCCCAAAACAACCATTACATAAACTCTTCCACCCATCACTCCATCCCAATGCCTCCTTCCCTTCTCCCTCCCTTTTTCCTTTGTCCCTCCCTCCTTCCTTCTCTCACCCATGTAGGGGGTCCACTACGATGGCGCGGGGTGGGTCATCTTGCCCTCGATGAGAGTCTTGCGGGTCTGGGAAGCCTTCTCCAGCCTGGCCACACTGATGGTCTTCTTGGGCCCATCGTCCGTCCAGTACAGGTTATCAGCCATCCAGTCCACTGCTATACCCTCCACTGTGTGGATTCCTGGAACACAGAGGAACAGGTGGTGAGAGGCCAGTTGCCCTATTATACACCACAAAACTTGACATGGTAGATCCAAAATGGCCACCTGGCCACTAACAGCAGAAACTACCAAGACACATTGCTAGCATGATTTTGGAGCCATAATGACCACTACTCTCCATTACAGCAATGATGCCCCAAAATGGCAACCATGCAAGGCAGTTACTGTACCGTCCTTCAGGATGGTGTCTCTCTCTGTGCCGTCGATCTTTTGGCGGCCGATGAGGTAGCTGGTGGCGTCAGCGAAATATATGAAGTCACTCTCTGAGTGGAAGTCCAGGGCTCTGGGGTTCATCAGGTTCTCTATGGGGATCATATACTCATCTGGGACCTTAGCATTCATGTCCATGCCTCGGATGACCCCTGGACGACCTTTACCATACACCAGGAACAGCTCATGCTCCGGCTCTGGAAAAAAACATGGGAGAGAGAGAGGACTTACTGGGCCTGTATTCATAAAATAAAGCGTCTCAGAGTGCTGATCTCGGATCAGACCCCCATGTCCACTTAAACTTATGCATTACATCTAATTAGGCAAAACTGATCCTAGATCACTTTCTGCGATGCTTTATGAATAGGACAGGCCCTGGCCTGTAAACTCACAAAAACGCATAATCGAGTCAGACCAACCTTCTCATGAGAGGTAGCTTCTGAAACGATTTCAAATCACACTACAATGCTATAAACAGACAGACAAAACAGGAAGAGGAGAGCATTGATGAGGCCTTTACCATTAAAAACATCCATAGGATTCCAATCACCTCCACAATTCCTGCCTTTCCTCTGTCTAGTAATGAATATCTTCTCCAAATAATTGACAGTTAAAATGCTGTAACACTGTAAATAGCAATGCCCCATATCATTTGCATTGATTAAACTGATAAAAACTGTGCAAGAGAAGCATAACCCCGTAAACGTCAAGAGAATGTAAGGTCTTTTCAATCATTCTAATTCACATTTGACGACTTGTTCCATATGGTGTAGTGGACAGAATAGGTTGTGGCTGAATCTATCGGCACTGGTGTGGTTTCAAGGGCACCTAAGGTTGTCAAGAAACAGATCAATATGTGGTTGCTTTCATATCCGCATAGAATATTAATACACACCTCTCAGGCAAGCTGAATCAATCAGGGAGGGAGTTGTACTTTGTTACTACGCAGACAAAAGTAGTCAACTCTGAAAATACTGCTTATTATGAGTCTCCCAGGCCTTAGCTCAGTTGTCCTGATTCAACCTTCACTGCCATTGGCACAGGGTCAATAACATAATCGAGGTCTGCCTCCACTTCACAGTTATAGTGTAGGCTTCAAGCATGTAGATATTGATTAGAGAGGCTAGCTGTCAATGTCATGCAAGTCAGTATACTTGTCAGATTTGAGGAGATGTAGCTGCTCGAAGAAGAGACAGCCACAGAGGAGGAGCGGATAGCCAGAGCTGCGAAGGAGCTGATTCGAGGAGTTTAAAGCGGATTGGCTGTGATTTTTTTTTTTATGTATCTGAGAGACCATTGGCTGTACTGTAGACTAAAGTATGCACTGGGAAAGTGAAAGGGGGGATACCTAGTCAGTTGAATGCCTTCAACTGAAATGTGTCTTCCGCATTTAACACAAAACCCCAACCCCTCTGAATCAGAGAAGTGCGGGGGGGGGGGGGCTGCCTTAATTGACATCCACGTCTTCGGCGCCCGGGGAACAGTGAATTAACTGCCTTGCTCAGTGAGAGAACAGATTTTTACCTTGTCAGCTCAGGGATTAGATCCAGCAACCTTTTGGTTAATGGCCCAGCGCTCTAACCACTACCTGCCGTAGGAATCGTTTGTTGTATTTCAGAGCAGATTGGCTTTATAATGAAACATTTTATTGTCTTATTTTGTAAAGTGCCTAACAGATAATTTGCTGTACTGTGGAGTATCTGAGAGGGGATTGGCTGTGTGGTACTTACTCTTGCAGGACTTCCCGTCACCCCCCCAGACTTAATCCAGGGCGACAGCGGCAGGTACGGGTCTTATGGCTGTTCCCCAGTAGGCAGAAGTCAGAGCAGCCTCCAGCCTTCCCAAACTGGTCTGGTTCACATGCATGGCTACGCACTGGAGGAGAGGAGATTTCGGAGTGAATTTCAACTATACCACTATGTTGGTGGGTTAAATATAGAATTGACTTGACAATATGTGCAGGCAGCATAGAATATAGAACCCTATAACAATTACCTGGCGGCTGTCGTCTCTGGTGGTAGACGTGCAGGGCCCCTCCCTTGTCGACGCGGGTCACCACCTGGTAGTCAGAACTGTTGAAGCGGTTCACTCTGATCACACTGGTCTTAGGCTGCATGTTGGCGCTGTCTGAGTTAGTGGCATACAGGTAGTTCTCAAACACTGTCAGACTGTACAGGTGCTCAATCTGGGAGAGGGGGAGGAGGAAGAGATTGATGGAAGGAGGGAGAGCAAGGAAGAAGGAATGAGTGACAAAGAACCAAAAACCACAATCAATACAGAATTCCACTTGAACACCCATTCACTCAGTATGTATGGAACCCAACACTATACAGCTGATTCAGAATCCCAAATGACCCATAGCCTGACTCACGCCTCCATTTCCCATAACACACTCTAACAGGTCTAAACAAACATATCACACATATCCATCTGTGAGGAGAAGAAAGCCGGCCTCACTGTCCCAGTAAACAGCACTAAAGTGAAATAGATGAAAGTGGTGGTCGATCAGCTCTTCAGATCAGTGACTAGCATCCATTAAGATCAGGCTGGGGAAGGAAAACACATGGCCTCTGCATTAGTGCCTGTACCCTCACCATCAATAACCATCCATAGACTTTAAACTGCCACTGATGGCAATCACACACACCTGGTTGTATACACACACACAGACTTGACAGCGCACGCACACACACAATTAAAAGGAGCTGTGTGTGTGTAGTTGGCTGTGCCCCCAGGTCCAGTGAGTAAAGGAAGGGCATTACTTGTGCAGATACACAGCTAGAGTTAAAAGCCCTGCTAACAGGTTTAAAAAGGTACCAGCCACGGCACCAGCCACAGAGCTCTGCTTTAACTCCTATTAATCAGCTCTCTAATAAAAAGCTCCCTGCTCACTGACCAGCACCACATTACTACAGCAGCAGTAGAGAGAGAGGATCCTCACAGGAGAGAATACACAGGAACCTCTACATAGATGGGGGAATTTGGTTTTAGTGGCAACCAAGTATTTACCTTGGATTTAAGTTTTACCTCTGCTTGGATAACAAGGAATGTAAAGTTCACAGCTATTAAGTCTTATGTAAAACTCTTTACTCTAAATTAAGGAAATGCCCTTCCGCTCCTCACAACAACCCAAAAATCTGCAACATTCCTAAATGTTAAACCCTCCTAAATGCTCCGTTCCAGAACCCTGAAGAAGTGTGCTAGTCTGTCGCAGGTTGATAACCTCACCAGCAGGCCCTGTATGATGGTGTGTCTGTTTTTGCCTTCGTAGTCCACCACCTCTATGTAGTCCAGGTAGGCATCGGCCCAGTAGACCAGCCTGTTGACCAGGTCCAGGGTGATACCGTGGGGGAACACGATCTTACTGTCCACCAGCTTGGTCCGGTTCTGACCATCCATGTCACAACGCTCCACCTTGGGGATCTGACCGTAGTCTGTGAAGAACACTTTACTTTGGGAGGAAAGAGATGATGGGTGATTAGCTAATTCATTGATGGATTTATTCAATTTTATTCCAAATGTATTTTAGCAGGTAAGTTGACTGAGCATGTGTATGTTGTCAGTTACAGCAACAAGCTACAGTAGGTAAGAGTTGTAGGGATGAAGAGCAACAGCTGTTTTGACAGAGTGAACAATTGATTGATTGACAATCAAGTGGTCCTTCTGTAGCTCAGTTGGTAGAGCATGGCGCTTGTAACGCCAGGGTAGTGGGTTCGATTCCCGGGACCACCCATACGTAGAATGTATGCACACATGACTGTAAGTCGCTTTGGATAAAAGTGTCTGCTAAATGGCATATATTATATTATTATTATTAATAAATTCCTACTTTCCATGTCTATGCAGGCATAGGGAAAACTGGTGTTAGAACATATGTTGCTGAATAGCCCTGTTGAATAGCCCTGCTGAATAGCCCTGCTGAATAGCCCTGTTGAATAGCCCTGTTGAATAGCTCTGTTGAATAGCCCTGTTGAATAGCCCTGTTGAATAGCCCTGTTGAATAGCCCTGCTGAATAGCCCTGCTGAATAGCCCTGTTGAATAGCCCTGCTGAATAGCCCTGTTGAATAGCCCTGTTGAATAGCCCTGTTGAATAGTCCTGCTGAATAGCCCTGTTGAATAGCCCTGCTGAATAGCCCTGCTGAATAGTTTTATATGGAGGAATATGTGCGTGTGCGAACAGTTTGTCCTGGTTAGGTCACATGGTCAGAGGAACACCTCCTGGGCCTCCTGGGCCTAAACTAGAATGCTTGATGTTTTATTGTGTCTTGATCCCTACAGCTTATTCTACCTCTCACTGAGATTCTTCAACAGGAGGGAACTATCAAACAATCATTTATTGGATGTGCTCCCAGAAAAAGATCATTATCAATCAGTCACAATGCAATTCTTAGAAGGTTTGTTGTTTTCACTAACTGAGAAAAAAAACTAATATTATACAATCTCTAAATTACAGCCAAGAATATTATTGTCATCCCTAACAGCAGCTGGACAACATCACGGGGAAAGAGTCTGTGCAGTAATATACGCTGGTACATTTACTCCAATCAATTATAGCTTTGGAAATGAGTTGGAATGAAAAACAAAGGACTGCACACGTGCGCACGCACGCGCACACACACACACACACACACACACACACACACACACACACACACACACACACACACACACACACACACACACACACACACACACACACACACACACACACACACACACACACACGCACACACACGCACACACACGCACACACACGCACACGCGCACACGCACACGCACACGCACACGCACACGCACACGCACACGCACACGCACACGCACACGCACACGCACACACACACCTCCAGGAATTGAGTTTGAGATCCCTGTCATAAAATGTCAGGTCTGAAATGAAAACCTGACTGTAGAATGTTTTGGGGAAAGGCAGGATTCGGGAGCTCTCAGGGCTCAGACCCGAACAACACTAATTAAACATCTACACTCAATTACTGCTCCCCAAAACTTCAAGTCAGTGGCCCACGTACTAATCAGAGAGAGGAAAGGAACCCTTCCAAGTGTTTCGGAGAACTCAAACCCCCTCCGAACCTCAACCCACCCCCCAGCCCATTGTTTTAAGTTGTGTAACAATGACAGACTACTGTGGCCAAAATATTGGGCTTCTCGTGGGACTGTTATGGTGTGTTAGATGCACGTACTGTGATGCGGGTTATGTGTGTGTGTGTGTCTCAGCTGTAGTCCCTGGGACATTGGTCTGTTCCCATGGGATGAAGGAGGGGGGATAGACCGACAGACCACAGTGTGTATTTCAGTGACTCACTGAGCATGTGTTTGTGAAATGCTTATGTTTGGATTTTACAGGTATGTACATTTATTAAATTCAAATAAATGTTATTTAGTAGGATGGAACTTAACATAACATGGAAGGCAAAACATGGACACCTACAGTATGCAATCTGAGTATACACCTTAAAAGGTGTGTGTGTGTAGTGAGCGTGTATCTATACAGCCTATGCATAAGTGTATGTGCGTGCCTGCCTGAGTGTGTCCTCACCCCATGGTGGGGTCCAGGGCGATGCCCTTGGGATTGTTCAGTTCCTGGTCCAGCAGGGTGACACACGTCTGTCCGTCCTTGTCACACACAAAGATCCGGTCATCCACATCATCCACAAAGTAGAAGTTTCCTGTCAGCCAGTCAATAGCCATCTGTTCCACATCTGGACAGCACACAGACAGAATGGGAGAGAAGGGGGGGGAAAGAGGCAGGGGACAGAGAGAGGGAGAGAGAAGAGGCAGGGGACAGAGAGAGGGAGAGAGAAGAGGCAGGGGACAGAGAGAGGGAGAGAGAAGAGGCAGGGGACAGAGAGAGGGAGAGAGAAGAGGCAGGGGACAGAGAGAGAGAGAGAGAAGAGGCAGGGGACAGAGAGAGAGAGAGGGAGAGAGAAGGGGCAGGGGACAGAGAGAGGGAGAGAGAAGAGGCAGGGGACAGAGAGAGGGAGAGAGAAGAGGCAGGGGACAGAGAGAGGGAGAGAGAAGAGGCAGGGGACAGAGAGAGGGAGAGAGAAGAGGCAGGGGACAGAGAGAGGGAGAGAGAAGAGGCAGGGGACAGAGAGAGGGAGAGAGAAGAGGCAGGGGACAGAGAGAGGGAGAGAGAAGAAGCAGGGGACAGAGAGAGGGAGAGAGAAGAAGCAGGGGACAGAGAGAGGTAGGGAGAAAGACAACAGGAGACATCAAATATGAGAAACAGAAGAATTTACTGTACATGTTCCCATTGACTGATGCATCTTCATAGACCAGTTATTTCTCTCTGGCGTCATCTTTGAGGGCATCTATACTATCCGTGGATGTACTGTGTCGTGCAGTAGTAAACAAAATGTTGGGGTAAGACTGAGGTAATGGTAGAGAGCTCCATCATGACTTTGCAGTCCCATGAACTGCATGCAACTGTCCTGCTATGCTTAGCTTTCTGTCGGACTGTCTAATTGCTAAGTAAACATCAAATGAAACTGTATGTCACATGCTTGGTAAACAACAGGTTTAGACTAACAATGAAGAGCTTACTTCCCAACAATGCAGAGAGAAACATGTGAATCATATAAATATAATAACAGGTGGAATAAATACACAATGAGGAACTGTCTCTGTACGCGGGGTACCAGTAGCACGTCGATATGCAGGGCTACGAGGTAACTGAGGTAGATATGTACATATAGGTAGGAATTAAATGTGACTAGGCAACAGGATAGACAAACTGTAACAGCAGCGCTTGTGAAGAGTCAAAAGGGTTAGCGCAAAAAGGGTCAATGCAGATAATATTGGTTAACTATTTAGCAGACTTCTAGAAGCTGGGGGTAGAATCTTTTGGTTCCAGACTTGGTCCTCCGGTACCCTCTTGCCATGCGGTAGCAGAGAAAGCTATTTATGACTGGTGTGGCTGGAGTCTGACAATTTTTAGGCCCTTCCTCTGACACCCCCTGGTACAGAGATCCTGGATGGCAGTGATGTACAGGGCCGTACGCACTACCCTCCGTAGCGTCTTGCGGTCAGATGCCAAGCAGTTGGCATACCAAGTGGTGATGCAGCCAGTCAAGATTCGCTCAATGGTGCAGCTGTATAACTTATTGAAGATCTGAGGGACCATGCTGAATCCTATCAGCCTCCTGAGGAGGAAGAGGCGTTGTGTTGATGTGTGTGGACCATGATAATACGTTAGTGATGTGGACACCAAGGAACTTGAAGCTCTCGACCTGCACCACTACAGCCCCGTCGATGTGGATTGGGGCGTGCTTGGCCCTTAGTTTCCTGTGGTCCACGATCAGTTCCTTTGTCTTGCTGACGTTGAAGGAGAGATTGTTGTCTCTGACCTCCTCCCTGTCTTATCGTTGTCGGTGATCAGGCCTACCACCGTCCTATCGTCTGCTAACTTACTGATGGTGTTGGAGTCGGCCCTGTTCATGGGCGAACACGGAGTAAAGGAGGGGATTAAACATGCCCCCTGAGGGGCCCCCCGTGTTGAGGGTCCCTGGTACTTCCGGTTTGTGACAACCTTCCCACTGTCTGCCAAATTCTCTCTTTGATCTTGTTTTCCATAATAGGATGTCGGTGGGTGGAGCCGGGAGGGTCGTCAGCGAAATGGGACACACCTGGGCCCAAAAATAGCACAATTGGTTGGGAGCCCGTTATTCCCTCCAGCGCCATTCTATCACGTGACTACAGTATGCGCTCATTGCTGATGTTTCGAAATCTACAGCACATTAACCAGGCACCGTATCGTGTGTGTCTCCTCTACATAAGTACAGGGTTGTCAAGTCTGACTCAGTCAAAAGATGGATTGGGAATCCATATTAAGCTACAATCAGGCAGCTTGACAGAAAGCCTCGTCACACAATGCACACACAGAAACAGACGTCGAGCAAATGCCTAGAAAGCCGGGCAGCCTCTAATTTGGGTTATTCCTTGCAAGTTCCTTGAATGTCAAAAGAGATGACATTGACCAATCAGGCTTCCTCTAGGCAATGTTCCTGTCATTCAGACAGACCGTTCTCTATTCCCTCCTATAACCCTCTCTCACTCTACCTCCTCCTTCCCAAACCCACTTGGAGGTGGATGTTGCCCCAAACCACTGATCTAGGGTGAGATGTTTTGGTGAAGAGCAACTTCTACATTATACTCCTATAACTACTGTGGGAATGGAATGAGCCCTGCTCCGCTTCACTGTGGTTGTGTTTGGTACTAGTTAGTTATCCAGTGTTGTGTTGCTGAATGTTGTTGCGCCCGCTGGGTGAGGAGAGTGAGAGTGTGGTTGTTGGGATGGTAAAGATGGTGTTGTTTAATCTTTGCCTGGCGACCCATCCACATTGCTCTGGCCAACTGACGTTTCTTCTCCACGATGAGTCTTTATTTGCCTTCCTTCCTGACGATTTCTAGAATGAGAACACATTCTGACCATTCTGATTGGGCCCAGAAACCAATGGGTTGGGCCAGAGCCAGCCTACTGGGCTTCTCAGGCGCGACAGGGTCTAGGGTTTACTGAGAATGGTGCAACAAACACGAAACATCTAGTCAGAGGCAGTCCTGTGTGCAAAAACAGCTCGTTGATGAGAACTCGAAGGAGAATGGCAAGAATCGTACAAGCTAACAGGAGGGCCACAAACAGACAAATAACAGAGCAGTACAGCAGTGGTGTCTCAGTTTGCACAACGCGTCGGTCCTTGATGGGCCATTGCAGACGACCACACTGGGCTCCACTCCTATCAGCTAAAAACAAGAAGCAGCAGCTCCAGTGGGCACGCAACCATCAACACTGGACAATGGTCCAGTGGTCCAACAAATCCTGGTTCCTGATGTGTCATGTTTATGGATTTGGCGTAAGGAGCATGAGTCCATGGCCCAATAATGCCTGTTGTCAACGGAACAGGCTGGTGGAGGGGGTGTGGGAAATGTTTTCCTGGCACACGTTAGGTCCCTTGATTCCTCAGAAGTTAAGGGAACATGTGAAGGCCCCTGCCCTACCCAAACTATGCCGAATATAGTGAACACACAGAGGGCAAAGGGTTTAGACGAAAATAAGAGAGAGAGAAAGAGCAACACATCTACTATTACCACACACACATCAACGATAGACTGAGTGTTTGCCAGAGATCACAGAGAGCCTCATTTTTGGAGCTAGATATGAGACACTGGGGAACACAGCGATACAGTCCCCTAAAATGGTGATATTATTACTGGGTTTAGAGTGTGTGTGTGTGTGTGTCTGAGGCAGGGGGCTGCACCTCCCACAAGGCCATTCTCTGTCTTTTATTGAGCAGATACCACAGAACCCAACACACACACACACACTTCACACTTCACCTAGGGTGTCACCAGTCATCTATGGGGTATGCCTGGTGTTTGGTAGTGAGGGGGGCACTGTGGCATATGTCTGGTGTATACAGGTGAGGGGGGCACCGTGTTGATTTAGAGAGGCCAAGGGGATAGATTTCTCTAAAAGTGGAAAGAGTAGGATGGGAGGGTTGACGAGGCAAATTCCAAGGCCTAAGAGGGCAATAAAAGCGTGCCTAGTGAAATCAGCTCTTGGGCAATAAATCTAAATGGAATTTAAAAGGTTTAATTGTTCAGTTTTTTAAACACATGCACACTAACAATATGTTTCAATGTGATTGAATGAGGAGGGCATTCAAAATGGATGATATACACATTTGCACTTAACTCTCTGATTTCCATAAGGGAAACTTAACAGCAGGCTTATAGGGGAGAGGAGAGAAGATTATAATTGTAAAAATACCTTTAATGGTCCAGTAGGAGAGGAGTGGAAAGAAACAGATGAGGGTGAGAGGAAAGTCTAATCCCTGTTCATTGGAATGTACTTTCCCCCCCTACTTCTGGTAAACAGAAAATGACCGGGAAGCCAAAATATTTTTGTTTTGCTTTGTCCCTGCATCACCTCTCCTCCCACTTCTCTCCTCTTCCTCCATGCATCCATCCACCCCCCCCTGTTCCCTTCCCTAGAGGAGAACAATCTAGATTCATTAACTGCATCTCTATTTGACGAACATTGCACTATAAAACACCTCAACATAATTTTAAAAAAGAGACCAGTGCCTTTTTTTCTCCTCCAAATAGGTTGTTTACTCTGCTCACCCCTCTGCACCTCAGAGAGAAAGGACTAGATCCATATCCAGGGAATTTGGGAGGGTGTATATCGAACCTGCACTTGCTATTGGACCAAACAGAGCAACATCTATATGATTGGAAACGGAGAGTAAGTATATTGCATTAATCAATATCTGATATGTTGAAGTTGTTGCCTACCATACCGTGACGGAGCGCTAATAAAATGCAAGTTCCGGCTAACCTCTTCACACCCTCCCCAAACAGTGATTTAAGACTTTACACCCCCCCCCACCCCTCAAATTCCCCCCTCCACCTCACCAAAACCCATCTCCTGCATTGAAAACTCTCCAGTCTTAAAACACCATCTGGAGAACGCATCACAAGACAAGAATGGAAAGGCACAAAAAGATGGCTAAAAGACACGCTATTCCAAAATGTGGTACTGGTTAAGACGCAGTGGAAAGCAAGGCCAGAGGGAGAGGAAGAACAGAAGAAGAAGAGGAGGATGGAGAGAAAAGATAGACATTGCTCTATCATTCTAAAGTAGTTGGTTGAAGGGGTGACTAAGGTTACTGAGAGGCTGAGAGAAAGAGACTGACAGAAAAAGAGAAAGACAGGCAACAGTCAGAAAGAGATACAGAACAAGTGTTGAACGTGGAGCTGCAAGAGAGACTCTCTTTTCCAGCACATGACCTCCTAAGGAGATGTAGCAGAAACATCTGTACTGAGAACAGCTAGTAGGCCCTTCCCCATTACTTCACAATAACCCCCTGCTGCTTTAGCATGAAATCCTTATGAAAACATTCAAATTAGCCTTAGAATCAATTAAACCGTTACCATAAGGATAGCTTATGGACTGGGTGATACTATGATAGCTTTATTATGCAGTGTCAGCTCCATCCTACAGTATTAAGAATACGTGACCGTACATACACACTAGACATGCTGCATGAATCCAGTACAATGTAATAAAATAATGGTATTTTAGGGATGAGCATCTTAATGGGGTGTCAACTTAATGCTGTAAGTGAGGGGGAGATGCACAGACAGGGAAAGTAAGGAAGAAAACAAAGTGCATGAGAGAAAGAAAGAGTAAAAGGAGGAGCACATCTGGACTGCTCATCTGTGTGGCATTCTGAGGTCATGGACTGCTCATCTGTGTGGCATTCTAAGGTCATGGACTGCTCATCTGTGTGGCATTCTGAGGTCATGGACTGCTCATCTGTGTGGCATTCTGAGGTCATGGACTGCTCATCTGAGTGGCATTCTGAGGTCATGGACTGCTCATCTGAGTGGCATTCTGAGGTCATGGACTGCTCATCTGTGTGGCATTCTGAGGTCATGGACTGCTCATCTGTGTGGCATTCTGAGGTCATGGACTGCTCATCTGAGTGGCATTCTGAGGTCATGGACTGCTCATCTGAGTGGCATTCTGAGGTCATGGACTGCTCATCTGAGTGGCATTCTGAGGTCATGGACTGCTCATCTGTGTGGCATTCTGAGGTCTTGGACTGCTCATCTGAGTGGCATTCTGAGGTCATGGACTGCTCATCTGTGTGGCATTCTGAGGTCTTGGACTGCTCATCTGAGTGGCATTCTGAGGTCATGGACTGCTCATCGGAGTGGCATTCTGAGGTCATGGACTGCTCATCTGAGTGGCATTCTGAGGTCATGGACTGCTCATCTGAGTGGCATTCTGAGGTCATGGACTGCTCATCTGAGTGGCATTCTGAGGTCTTGGACTGCTCATCTGTGTGGCATTCTGAGGTCATGGACTGCTCATCTGTGTGGCATTCTGAGGTCATGACTCACTGCGACCACAAACGCACCCTTTCCTATGTATATATAATATATAATAATGATATAATATATGCCATTTAGCAGACGCTTTTATCCAAAGCGACTTACAGTCATGTGTGCATACATTCTACGTATGGGTGGTCCCGGGAATCGAACCCACTACCCTGGCGTTACAAGCGCCATGCTCTACCAACTGAGCTACAGAAGGACTGCTGACGACCTCTGTCATTGGCTGCCTTCTTGACCCGGTCGTGTCGACTCAGCGAGCAAGGCCCGTTCATTCCCTGTCACACTCGCCAATAGCCTCAGCAAACTATCAACTCTACCTAGTGCTGGAGCGTTGACAAAAACTGTCATATTACCAACAACAATTCTCAAGAGTCAATAATGGAATCTGATAAACAGATATGTTAGTTTATTTTCCTATTACGGAAATAAAAGGATGAAATATGCCTAAGAGTGGATGGATAACTCGCTAAAAGTCCCAGTTTCTATTCTAAGGGTTTTAGTGAAAATAACAGCGAAAAGGGGGACAGTTTTAGAAGAGCTATTTGTAGTTATTTTCTCCCCCACTACGCACACATACAGTTGAAGTCGGAAGTTTACATACACCGTCGCCAAATACATTTAAACTCAGTATTTCACAATTTCTGATATTTAGTCCTAGTAAAGATTCCTTGTCTTAGGTCAGTTAGGATCACCACTTTATTTTATGAATGTGAAATGTCAGAATAATAGTAGAGAGAATGATTTATTTTCCTTGAAATTGTTTAACTTGGGTCAAACGTGTCAGGTGACCTTCCACAAGCTTCCCACAATAAGTTGGGTGAATTTCGGCCCATTCCTCCTGAAAGAACTGGTGTAACTGAGTCAGGTTTGTATGCCTCCTTACTTGCACACGCTTTTCAGTTCTTCCCACAAATTTGTGATAGGATTGAGGTCAGGGCTTTGTGATGGCCACTCCAATACCTTGACTTTGTTGTCCTTAAGCCATTTTGCCACAACTTTGGAAGTATGCTTGGGGTCATTGTCCATTTGGAAGACCCATTTGCAACCAAGTTTTAACTTCCTGACTGATGTCTTGAGATGTTGCTTCAATATATCCACATAATGTTCCTGCCTCATGAAGCCATCTATTTTGTGAAGTGCACCAGTCCCTCCTGCAGCAAAGCACCCCCACAACATGATGATGCCACCCCCCTGCTTCACGGTTAGGATGGTGTTCTTCAGCTTGCAAGCCTCCCCCTTTTTCCTCCAAACATAACAATGGTCATGATGGCCAAACAGCTCTATTTTTGTTTCATCAGACCAGAGGACATTTCTACAAAAAGTACAATCTTTGTCCCCATGTGCAGTTGCAAACCGTAGTCTGGCTTTTTTATGGCGGTTTTGGAGCAGTGGCATCTTCCTTGCTGAGCGGCCTTTCAGGTTGTCTCGATATAGGACTTGTTTTACTGTGGATATAGATACTTTCATACCCGTTTCCTCCAGCATCTTCAGAAGGTCCTTTGCTGCTGTTCTGGGATTGATTTGCACTTTTCGCAATAAAGTACGTTTAATCTCAAGGAGACAGAACCTGTCTCCCTCCTGAGCGGTACGACGACTGCGTGGTCCCATGGTGTTTATACTTGCGTACTATTGTTTGTACAGATGAACGTGGTACCTTCAGGCGTTTGGAAATTGCTCCCAAGGATGAACCAGACTTGTGGAGGTCTATAATCTTTTTCTGAGGTCTTGGCTGTGTCGTGTCTTTGACTATGCCGGATTAAGTCATGCTATTCTATAAAATCATTTTATGTAATTAATATTACCTGATTAAGATAAATCAGGTAAATAATTAACTATAAAGTCAGGGCACCACGAAATAATGTTTATAGAGCTGTTACCTTCCGAATAAACTCTTAAAGACCTGGTAATCTTTTCCATCAATAGCAGTCAATATTTAATCGTCACCTTGTTAAGTCTCATCTGAAAGTTGTAAATTCGTGGTTATCTTCACGAACCCTGGCTAACAAGTTGAATCAGCAATACAACATTTGTTTTAATTATTTATTTACTAAATAATCACACAGAATTACATATACACAGAATGTATCATACATTGCTTACAAATTATGCCTGCCTGCCTGCGCCTGTCTGCGTATGCGCGTCTGTCTGTCTGTCTGCGTATGCGCGTCTGTCTGTCTGTCTGCGTATGCGCGTCTGTCTGTCTGTCTGCGTATGCGCGTCTGTCTGTCTGTCTGCGTATGCGCGTCTGTCTGGGTTGATGTGGAGGAGGGAGGGACTGAAGGGAGACAGAGGAAGGGGATAAGGGGGAGCTGACCTATAACCTACACACCTGCTCACACACATGTTTTTCCTCAGATCCATTGGCTACATCTTTCCTTTTTTACTGGAAGAGAACTGGCTTCGGTATTCTTCCAAACTGGCCGTTGTACAACTCCGGCTATAGTATCAACAGTGACGCACACGAAACGCAGGCACACACACAGACAAAATATGGGCACACCCTCACACATGCCATTTCTAGCACCACACACATGCATGAACACACTTGTAGAACTGCTAAAGTATGTCATATTCAACTGTTGACTGGTGCAGACAGAGGGAGGGAGATGTTGATGCTATGATGTAATGTGCCTGCTTTATTGTAACAGCGTACCTTACTTTACTCTTCATGTTGTACTGATGTAACAGTGTCCTCCATTGTATTACCAGTTTGTGGATGTTGATGGATGGGGTATTATGGATGGTGTGGATGTTGATGGATGGGGTATTATGGATGGTGTGGATGTTGATGGATGGGGTATTATGGATGGTGTGGATGTTGATGGATGGGGTATTATGGATGGTGTGGATGTTGAATTATCCCACTGTGCTACTCACTGTAGAATCCTTGAGCAGTGTGGTGTGAGATGTAGTATACTGTACTGTATAGTTATGAACTAATACTATACTGCATCATACTGTACTATACTACAGTGTAGTCACAGTCTAAGCGGAGTGAGATGTTGGAGTATCATACTGGATCATATTTTATTATAGAACTCACGGTGCAGGCTGAGGGAGATGTTGATGACCCTCTCGTCTGTGAAGCTCTTGAGGTTGGGGATCTTGGCACACTTGAGGTGGGTGGAGGCGGGTGAGTCGCCCACGTTGATCCAGCAGACCTGCTCCTGGGCATAGAGGAAGTCCATGGCGGTGGTCTGCTTGGTGGTGGTGGACAGCAGGCTGATCGTGGTCCCACTCAGAGTCGTAGCCTGGATGTTCTGACTGTTGGCGATCAGCAGCACCGAGTTCCTTTCTACTGGGTCTTGGAGAGGAGAGATCGGTGAATGGGAGGAGGGAGGAGTGTGAGAGGACTTTGGAGCAGAGGTTGAGTTGTTGTCTCAACAAGGTGTAAGGGTAGGCAATCAAAAAAGTGGTCAACAGCTAATACGAATCCTACAGTATATTCACAGTACATTGGTTTAAAAGCCCCATGGAAAGCTTCAAGGGTACCTTTCGATAAAATAACGAGGTGAGTGGTGGTAGGTCTTAATAATACATACCATTTTTGGCCTTGCAGGAGCGGTTGTCGGGCTGGGATAGGTAGCCCTCCACACAGCTGCAGGTATAGGAGCCCTCTGTGTTGGTACATGACTGGCTGCAGGTCCCGTAAACACTACACTCATCAAAATCTGACCAACACACACACAGAGTAGGTTACACATGGGCCAATCACATCTGGTTAGCTACTGTTAATGCACAAAACCCCTCTAGCTCTTTTTGATGGTTCCTTTGAGCTGGATAGGGACAATTGCCCACCAGACTTTAACTAGGTATAGGCCTACTATTTATAAAGCCAGTAGCAGGTTGTCACAATGTCTAGAAGGCTAAAGTTTGTCAGAACTCACCTTTACATGTCTTGCCGTCCAGCCCTATTTCATATCCACTCTTACAGTAACATGCAGCGCCCAACGGAGTCACAGAACAGTTGTCCTGGCAACCCGACAGAGTGCAGTTTGTGGCGAATTCTGTAGAGAGACAGGGAGGAGGAGGTAATGATATGTTGGGGTCACTTTGAGGAGCAATCAAGAGGCAATTTCTGTAGAAACAAGGGATGGGGTGGAGGAGGTTAGAGGAGGGTGGAGAAGGGGTAGAGCAGAGAGCAGGACCCAGGGAGAGAGTATGGGTAAAAACATTCTCCAATAATAAGGACATTACATTAAGAAATATGGATCTGCAGATGAGACAGTGAAGTTGTTGGTGTACTTTCATTACTGTCAGCGTGTCTGCTGCCAAATAGCCTACTAGAAAATTGACCAGCTCAGCCTTTGTTGTTATGTATAGTAGGTCAATCATTTTTCCCTTTCGATGTGCCTGTGATCTATAAAAACATCATAGTCAGTCTATAAATGGACATTAAGCTATGCGGAAAACTACAAAACGTTAGTCATTTTATATGCAGGAATCAATAGCCCAGGCTCTCGTCCTAAAGGTTATTGTTGTCTGCCGTCAGACCCAGAGCTGGAGTCTTGCCTCTGGGCATGGGGAAGCAGGAAAGCTTGGGGTTGCAAAATGGGTCTCTGGGTAGGGCTGTTATGGTGACCGTATTACCGCCATATCGGCGGTCACGAGTCATGATGGCAGTCAAATTCCACATGAACGTTTATTCACGGAAATTAAGTTTCTCCAAGCTCTGATGATGGTCATTAGTAGCCTGCCAAACTTGCTAACTGCCTGGTACCCCGCACTCTATTGTCCCTCTAATTACTCTGATATAAAACATGTAAAAAGTGATCAAAAATCTAATTAAACAAACACTTCAAGAGAGCCCATGAGCTGATGTTGGGCAACATTTCTATAGGCTATGCAATTGCATGAGAAAACAGAGTGATGACCTCTAAAAAAGAGGAGGATCCCATCAGCTTTCTATGGGCTAGGCTTACTCTACTTCTCAACTTTCCTAATATTAAGCACATTGCTTATCTTTAAGACAGGAGTATATCCTACCTGACGGGCATGAAAATGAACCATGGAAAGCGTCCTCCATTCTCTATTTAAGTGCATAGATGACATGTATTTTATTTCGCTGCCCGTTTCGAGACTGATACATGATAACGGTCCTTAAACTCAAAGCAAACTTCACACATTATGTGTAAAGACAAGATTAAATCAAGAATAGTGTGATGGGTGAGAATAGTAGCCTATCACTTGTGATTGATATATGTGACTGGTTTCAGGAAACTAGGCATATGTCGCGCGTCACTTCACAGGAGAGCCATTTGAATGCAAGCTTATTTTATATCAAAACGTTTTTTGGGGGCAGAAATACCTTCTTGAACAAGTGAACTTTCATGCGCCATAACAATAAACGTGTATGACATCTGTAATTATGAATACAATTGTTAAATTACGAGCCTTGTTGGGTTAGCCAAGGGAAAAGAACGCAACCTTCCAGCTAGCCGTGATTGGCTGAAATGAGTGCCTGTGTCTCCGTTTGGCCAACCTAATCAGAATCAGCACATGGTTTTAGCTAGGAATGCAAAGGTTTAAAACTTTTGTTGGCACAGTTCATCTGAAAAATAGATAATCTAAGCCACATAATCATTATTTGAGTGTGCTCCAAGTCTGACCTTCATACACTCATATCAAATCCAATTTTATTTGTCACATACACATGGTTAGCAGATGTTAATGCGAGTGTAGCGAAATGCTTGTGCTTCTAGTTCCGACAATGCAGTGATAACCAACAAGTAATCTAACTAACAATTCCAAAACTACTGTCTTATACACAGTGTAAGGGGATAAAGAATATGTACATAAGGATATATGAATGAGTGATGGTACAGAGCAGCATACAGTAGATTGTATCGAGTACAGTATATACATATGAGATGAGTATGTAGACAAAGTAAACAAAGTGGCATAGTTAAAGTGGCTAGTGATACATGTATTACATAAGGATGCAGTCGATGATGTAGAGTACAGTATATACGTATGCATATGAGATGAATAATGTATGGTAAGTAACATTATATAAGGTAGCATTGTTTAAAGTGGCTAGTGATATATTTACATCATTTCCCATCAATTCCCATTATTAAAGTGGCTGGAGTTGGGTCAGTGTCAATGACAGTGTGTTGGCAGCAGCCACTCAATGTTAGTGGTGGCTGTTTAACAGTCTGATGGCCTTGAGATAGAAGCTGTGAGTGTGAGTGCTTTTGGTGACAAGCCAAATTTCTTCAGCCTCCTGAGGTTGAAGAGGTGCTGCTGCGCCTTCTTCACGACGCTGTCAGTGTGAGTGGACCAATTCAGTTTGTCTGTGATGTGTATGCCGAGGAACTTAAAACTTGCTACCCTCTCCATTACTGTTCCATCGATGTGGATAGGGGGGTGTTCCCTCTGCTGTTTCCTGAAGTCCACAATCATCTCCTTAGTTTTGTTGACGTTGAGTGAGAGGTTATTTTCCTGACACCACACTCCGAGGGCCCTCACCTCCTCCCTGTAGGCCGTCTCGTCGTTGTTGGTAATCAAGCCTACCACTGTTGTGTCGTCCGCAAACTTGATGATTGAGTTGGAGGCGTGCGTGGCCACGCAGTCGTGGGTGAACAGGGAGTACAGGAGAGGGCTCAGAACGCACCCTTGTGGGGCCCCCGTGTTGAGGATCAGCGGGGAGGAGATGTTGTTGCCTACCCTCACCACCTGGGGGCGGCCCGTCAGGAAGTCCAGTACCCAGTTGCACAGGGCGGGGTCGAGACCCAGGGTCTCGAGCTTGATGACGAGTTGAGGGTACTATGGTGTTGAATGCCGAGCTGTAGTCGATGAACAGCATTCTCACATAGGTATTCCTCTTGTCCAGGTGGGTTAGGGCAGTGTGCAGTGTCGTTGAGATTGCATAGTCTGGACCTATTTGGGCGGTAAGCAAATTGGAGTGGGTCTAGGGTTTTCAGGTAGGGTGGAGGTGATATGGTCCTTGACTAGTCTCTCAAAGCACTTCATGATGACGGAAGTGAGTGCTACGGGGCGGTAGTCGTTTAGCTCAGTTACCTTAGATTTCTTGGGAACAGGAACAATGGTGGCCCTCTTGAAGCATGTGGGAACAGCAGACTGGTATAGGGATTGATTGAATATGTCCGTAAACACACCGGCCAGCTGGTCTGCGCATGCTCTGAGGGCGCGGCAGGGGATGCCGTCTGGGCCTGCAGCCTTGCGAGGGTTAACACGTTTAAATGTCTTACTCACCTCGGCTGCAGTGAAGGAGATACCGCATGTTTTCGTTGCAGGCCGTGTCAGTGGCACTGTATTGTCCTCAAAGCGGGCAAAAAAGTTATTTAGTCTGCCTGGGAGCAAGACATCTTGGTCCGTGACTGGGCTGGGTTTCTTCTTGTAGTCCGTGATTGACTGTAGACCCTGCCACATGCCTCTTGTGTCTGAGCCGTTGAATTGAGATTCTACTTTGTCTCTGTACTGACGCTTCGCTTGTTTAATAGCCTTGCGGAGGGAATAGCTACACTGTTTGTATTCGGTCATGTTGCCAGACACCTTGCCCTGATTAAAAGCAGTGGTTCGCGCTTTCAGTTTCACACGAATGCTGCCATCAATCCACGGTTTCTGGTTAGGGAATGTTTTTATCGTTGCTATGGGAACGACATCTTCAACGCACGTTCTAATGAACTCACACACCGAATCAGCGTATTCGTCAATATTTTTATCTGACGCAATACGAAACATGTCCCAGTCCACGTGATGGAAGCAGTCTTGGAGTGTGGAATCAGCTTGGTCGGACCAGCGTTGGACAGACCTCAGCGTGGGAGCCTCTTGTTTAAGTTTCTGCCTGTAGGCAGGGATCAACAAAATGGAGACGTGGTCAGCTTTTCCGAAAGGGGGGCGGGGCAGGGCCTTATATGCGTCGCGGAAGTTAGAGTAACAATAATCCTAGGTTTTACCACCCCTGGTTGCGCAATCGATATGCTGATAAAATTTAGGGAGTCTTGTTTTCAGATTAGCTTTGTTAAAATCCCCAGCTACAATGAATGCAGCCTCCGGATAAATGGTTTCCAGTTTGCAAAGAGTTAAATAAAGTTCGTTCAGAGCCATCGATGTGTCTGCTTGGGGGGGATATATACGGCTGTCATTATAATCGAAGATAATTCTCTTGGAAGATAATGCGGTCTACATTTGATTGTGAGGAATTCTAAATCAGGTGAACAGAAGGATTTGAGTTCCTGTATGTTTCTTTCATCACACCATGTCTCGTTAGTCATGAGGCATACACCCCCGCCACTCTTCTTACCAGAAAGATGTTTGTTTCTGTCGGCGCGATGTGTGGAGAAACCCGTTGGCTGCACCGCATCGGATAGCGTCTTCCCAGTAAGCCATGTTTCCGTGAAGCAGAGAACGTTGCAGTCTCTGATGTCCCTCTGGAATGCTACCCTTGCTCAGATTTCATCAACCTTGTTGTCAAGAGACTGGACATTGGCAAGAAGAATGCTGGGGAGTGGTGCGCGATGTGCCCTTGTCCGGAGTCTGACCAGAAGACCGCTATGTTTCCCTCTTTTTCGGAGTGTTTTTTTTTTGGGTCGCTGCATGCGATCCATTCCGTTGTCCTGTTTGTAAGGCAGAACACAGGATCCGCGTCGCGGAAAACATATTCTTGGTCGTACTGATGGTGAGTTGACGCTGATCTTATATTCAGTAGTTCTTCTCGACTGTATGTAATGAAACCTAAGATGACCTGGGGTACTAATGTAAGAAATAACACGTTAAAAAACCAAAAACTGCATAGATTCCTAGGAACGCGAAGCGAGGCGGCCATCTCTGTCGGCGCCGGAAGTTCAACCCTGCTTACAGAACAATACTTTAATTGATGTAATAATGAGAAAAAACAAGTGTGTAATGAGATATTTATTTCATAATTTTGCTCTTTAAATGTTAATAAATTCACTCTAAATCTTTTTAATAATTTTACAGTATAATGAGAGTCTGTCCACTCTGTACTATACATTAAACACATTAGTTTAATTATACATTTCAGTTTAATTATAGTAAACCAGGAGTGAAAATATACAGGACAGTAGCTCACCAGGAACAGGGTTGGCCAGGCCTGCTGTAGGTAGTTGGACTTGCAAACCCCCATGGGAGTTCATACAATGCTTGGTGGAAAATAAACCAACTCATGTTATTATACTCCCACATGCTTCTTTACATGTCAATCTGCAGTAATCCGTCATAATCATAATCCAATTTTAAAGATGGAGTGTTGTATTTGAAGTGGTCAGCATGCATGTGCTATGTAGGAGGATAAGCCTTGGTGCACGGCCATGTTAGAATCAAATCTGCCACGGCCAGGCCATCTCCCCTCCATTGTAGTGCTGCAAGATTCCCTGACTGGTTAGAGAATGTATGGGGAGGGTTAGGGTACAATACACTAAGCTATCTGGACAGGCTACTTAAATGGAGGAGTGAGGGAGAGAGTGTTTAATACCTCTGCAGTGTGGACCCTCATCCCAGCCGTCGGTACAGTCCGGGACCCCGTTACACAGTTTACTCATGTGGATACACAGCTCTGTCCACCCACACTGGTACTCACTGGGGGGGCACCGCGAAACATGGCTGTGTGGACCTGAAACACAGACAGGGATAAAACATGATGTAGACCAACTGTAACAAGGAGAAACAAGAAGAATTAGCGGCGGTACTTTTCTTCAAAAATCCAAACATTTTCTACTGGCCTGTTTTCCTATTATTCACTCTTCCACAGCTCCCCACCTTCACTGAATCCTCTTCACTTCCATATCTATCCATGTGCCTGTGCTCTACCACCACCCTTCTTTCAAACATCTCCATTTCAGTTTCCATCACATCCTCTTGATTCTATTTAGACATACCTTTTGCAGCAGTTGTATAGATAAGTTCAACCACAGACAAATGTACAAAACTCTTGGGGGATAAACAGATTCAATTGATCATCAAGCCATTTATCAAAAATGAATCATGCTTTTCAGTGCTGGTGGGCCTCTGCTTAGACGAGTTGTCCACTTAGTGTACCTAGGACCCAGCCAGACTCCTGCCAGAGCTGCTCAGCCAGAGTAGACCAGACTAGGGCTTTGCCCACAAGAGGGTCTTTGTGAATGACAGATTATATTAGGAACACCAGTCCAACCACGCCAGTCGACTGACTGACTGTTGTCCAGGTCCAGCCAATCCCGCAGTCTGTCTTACAGTTTGTTATTTGTATGAAATCATTGTTTGTGCGAGCGTACTGTAGCGTCATGTTCGGAGCGTGCTCATAAATCTGTGGCCAAACGCAAACCCCCGGCGGCAGGCTGCTCATGGCATCATGTGTTTTTCTCTGAGTCACCCAGACAGACTGGATGGAACTCTCCGGTTTGTCCCGCTCTTAGATTCAGTGCCTTTACACAATACCATGGGCATATCCTGGGTTTACATAGGGGGACTTCAAGGAAGACGTAGCAAAGATTAGAAGATCACAAAAACAACGTTGGCTAACATTGTAGAACAGGTGTTAACCCTCGCAAGGCTGCAGGCCCAGACGGCATCCCCAGCCGCGCCCTCAGAGCATGCGCAGACCAGCTGGCCGGTGTGTTTACGGACATATTCAATCAATCCCTATACCAGTCTGCTGTTCCCACGAAAGCTAAGGTAACTGAGCTAAACGACTACTGCCCATGAAGTGCTTTGAGAGACTAGTCAAGGACCATATCACCTCCACCCTACCTGACACCCTAGACCCACTCCAATTTGCTTACCGCCCAAATAGGTCCACAGACTATGCAATCTCAACCACACTGCACACTGCCCTAACCCATCTCGACAAGAGGAATACCTATGTGAGAACGCTGTTCATCGACTACAGCTCAGCATTTAACACCATAGTACCCTCCAAACTAGTCATTAAGTCCGAGACCCTGGGTCTCGACCCCGCCCTGTGCAACTGTGTACTGGACTTCCTGACGTGCCGCCCCCAGGTGGTGAGGGTAGGCAACATCTCCTCCCCACTGATCCTCAACACTGGGGCCCCACAAGGGTGCGTTCTGAGCCCTCTCCTGTACTCCCTGTTCACCCATGACTGCGTGGCCACGCACGCCTCCAACTCAATCATCAAGTTTGCGGATGACACAACAGTGGTAGGCTTGATTACCAACAACGACGAGACTGCCTACAGGGAGGAGGTGAGGGCCCTCGGAGTGTGGTGTCAGGAAAATAACCTGACACTCAACGTCAACAAAACTAAGGAGATGATTGTGGACTTCAGGAAACAGCAGAGGGAACACCCCCCTATCCACATCGATGGAACAGTAGTGGAGAGGGTAGCAAGTTTTAAGTTCATCGGCATACACATCACAGACAAACTGAATTGGTCCACTCACACAGACATCATCGTGAAGAAGGCGCAGCAGCGCCTCTTCAACCTCAAGAGGCTGAAGAAATTCGGCTTGTCACCAAAAGCACTCACAAACTTCTACAGATGCACAATCGAGAGCATCCTTGCGGGATGCATCACCGCCTGGTACGGCAACTGCTCCGCCCACAACCGTAAGGCTCTCCAGAGGGTAGTGAGGTCTGCACAACGCATCACCAGGGGCAAACTACCTGCCCTCCAGGACACCTACACCACCAGATGTTACAGGAAGGTCATAAAGATCATCAAGGACAATAACCACCCGAGCCACTGCCTGTTCACCCCGCTATCATCCAGAAGGGGAGGTCAGTACAGGTGCATCAAAGCTGGGACCGAGATACTGAAAAACAGCTTCTATCTCAAGGCCATCAGACTGTTAAACAGCCACCACTAACATTGAGTGGCTGCTGCCAACAAACTGACCCAACTCCAACCACTTTAATAATGGGAATTGATGGGAAATGTAAATATATCACTAGCCACTTTAAACAATGCTACCTTATATAATGTTACATACCCTACATTATTCATCTCATATGCATACGTATATACTGTACTCTATATCATCTACTGCATCCTTATGTAATACATGTATCACTATCCACTTTAACTATGCCACTTTGTTTACATACACATCTCATATGTATATACTGTACTCGATACCATCTACTGTATCTTGCCTATGCTGCTCTGTACCATCACACATTCATATATCTTTATGTACATATTCTTTATCCCCTTACACTGTGTATAAGACAGTAGTTTTGCAATTGTTAGTTAAGATTACTTGGTTATTACTGCATTGTCGGAACTAGAAGCACAAGCATTTCGCTACACTCGCATTAACATCTGCTAACCATGTGTATGTGACAAATAAAATTTGATTTGATTTGCAGTGAGTCTATGGATTATGGTTAAACGGTCCATATTTTCAAACTGCAAACAGAATACAAACATAAATCCTGCTAACTGCCAGTTAGCTGCAAGATGAGCCTTCACTGATACTTAGTGTTGGCCAAAATTAGCATGCTGTGATTGGTAACACGTCAAGAGGCAGCGTTTTCTTTATAGACTGTAAACTGTTCCTCCTTGCTGAATGGTATTTTGCAGGGTATTCAGATGCAAATGACAGTCTGTGGGGTCTGTGGGGTGCAGAACAGGAGAAGAAGACTGGACCTGAACTCTCCGTTCTCTTCTCTTAAGGGTCCATCTCTCTCTGCCAATGCGGAAAACCAAACTATTGGTCTTGGCAACCCTATCTGCTGACTCATTTAAAAACAATAGAGGGCATAACGTGAGAAAGAAAAAAGCGAAAAAGAAAGAAAGAAATAGAGAACAAAAGAAAAAGTGCAAGAGAAAAAGGGGACCATTCGGAGGAAGCGGCCGGATGAGAAAAAGCTTAAGGGAGAAACAAGTTAAATAAAAGCATCCTTAGTGCCTCCATTAACAAATTACATAAACTGTGATAATGCCAAATTACATAAACTGTGTTTATTATTTTCCTCTGAAGCTTGATAGAAGAGTGGTGGAGGACTGAAGTGCCATTGAGTGTCCCATGCAGGTTAGAGGGAGGCCTTTACCAGTGACCGTCCTGATAGACATCATATAGTCAGCCACACCAAACACCAGAGCTGTGCTGCTCACTTCTTCCATAGGTCTGGCTGTTTGAATCTCTAGAGGCCTTGGGCTGTACAGTACACTGTTCATCCCATGCATCTAATCTCTCAGCACATCCCTAAACAAACACCCATTCCCATATCGTGCTCGTACTGTACCATCAGCCCTAGCCAAGCCATTGCTATCAGAGTAAATTGCTTGTTGAGACTACAAAAGATAAGTTATGCTAACCAAATGGCCTTTTCAATGTTTCAATCCATATCTACATTTCAGTAAGATTATAACAGATGGGCAGGCTATATGATTACTCTTCCAGGCAGCTAGCAATTCTAGAAACGCGAGTTTGGCCCGATGACTGTATATACACTGCTCAAAAATCAAATCAAATTTATTTATATAGCCCTTCGTACATCAGCTGATATCTCAAAGTGCTGTACAGAAACCCAGCCTAAAACCCCAAACAGCAAACAATGCAGGTGTAAAAGCACGGTGGCTAGGAAAAACTCCCTAGAAAGGCCAAAACCTAGGAAGAAACCTAGAGAGGAACCGGGCTATGTGGGGTGGCCAGTCCTCTTCTGGCTGTGCCGGGTAGAGATTATAACAGAACATGACCAAGATGTTCAAATGTTCATAAATGACCAGCATGGTCAAATAATAATAAGGCAGAACAGTTGAAACTGGAGCAGCAGCACAGTCAGATGGACTGGGGACAGCAAGGAGCCATCATGTCAGGTAGTCCTGGGGCACGGTCCTAGGGCTCAGGTCCTCCGAGAGAGAGAAAGAAAGAGAGAATTAGAGAGAGCATATGTGGGGTGGCCAGTCCTCTTCTGGCTGTGCCAGGTGGAGATTATAACAGAACGTGGCCAAGATGTTCAAATGTTCATAAATGACCAGCATGGTTGAATAATAGTAAGGCAGAACAGTTGAAACTGGAGCAAAAAACATAAAAGGGAACACTTAAACAACACAATGTAACTCCTAGTCAATCACACCTCTGTGAAATCAAACTGTCCACTTAGGAAGCAACACTGATTGACAGATTTCACATGCTGTTGTGCAAATGGCATAGACAACAGGTGGCAATTAGCAAGACACCCCCAATAAAGGAGTGATTCTGCAGGTGATAACCACAGACCACTTCTCAGTTCCTATGCTTCCTGGCTGATGTTTTGGTCACTTTTGAATGCTGGCGGTGCTTTCACTCTAGTGGTAGCATGAGACGGAGTCTACAACCCACAAGTGGCTCAGGTAGTGCAGCTCATCCAGGATGGAACATCAATGCGAGCTGTGGCAAGAAGGTTCACTGTGTCTGTCAGCGTAGTGTCCAGAGCATGGAGGCGCTACCAGGAGACAGGCCAGTACATCAGAAGAGGTGGAGGAGGCCGTAGGAGGGCAACAACCCAGCAGCAGGACCGCTACCTCCGCCTTTGTGCAAGAAGGAGCAGGAAGACCACTGCCAGAGCCCTGCAAAATGACCTCCAGTAGGCCAAATGTGCAGGTGTCTGCTCAAACAGTCATAAACAGACTCCATGAGGGTGGTTCGAGGGCCCGACGTCCACAGTTGGGGGTTTACAGCCCAACACCGTGCAGAACGTTTGGCATTTGCCAGAGAACACCAAGATTGGCAAATTCGCCACTGGCGCCCTGTGTACTTCACAGATGAAAGCAGGTTCACACTGAGCACATGTGACAAACGTGACCGTCTGGAGACGACGTGGAGAACGTTCTGCTGCCTGCAACATCCTCCAGCATGACCGGTTTGGCGGTGGGTCAGTCATGGTGTGGGGTGGCATTTCTTTGGGGGGCCGTACAGCCCTCCATGTGCTCGCCAGAGGTAGCCTGACTGCCATTAGGTACCGAGATGAGATCCTCAGACCCCTTGTGAGACCATATGCTGGTGCGGTTGGCCCTGGGTTCCTCCTAATGCAAGACAATGCTAGACCTCATGTGGCTGGAGTGTGTCAGCAGTTCCTGTAAGAGGAAGGCATTGATGCTATGGACTGGCCTGCCCATTGCCCAGACCTGAATCCAATTGAGCACATCTGGGACATCATGTCTCGCTCCATCCACCAACGCCACGTTGCACCACAGACTGTCCAGGAGTTGGCGGATGCTTTAGTTCAGGTCTGGGAGGAGATCCCTCAGGAGACCATCCGCCACTTCATCAGGAGCATGCCCAGGCATTGTCGGGAGGTCCTACAGGCGCGTGGAGGCCACACACACACACACACACACTACTGAGCCTCATTTTGACTTGTTTTAAGAACATTACATCAAAGTTGGATCAGCCTGTAGTGTGGATTTCCAAATCCAGACCTCCATGGGTTGATAAATATGATTTCCATTGATAATTTGTGTGATTTTGTTGTCAGCACATTCAACTATGTAAAGAAAAAAGTATTTAATAAGAATATTTAATTCATTCAGATCTAGGATGTGTTATTTTAGTGTTCCCTTCATTTGTTTGAGCAGTGTATGAATGGACAAAGCCATAGATCACATGACCCTATTCATTCTAATTGGAAGACTCAATAGCACAAGGAAGTCATTTAAGATGCCATCTCATGTGGGAGATCTATGGAGACATAACATGCACTGTTTGAGACACTCCAAGAAGTGAAGTTGCAGGCTAGCTCAGTGCTGCCCCCTCATTGAAAATCTGTAATGTAATATTTACACACCGTTTTACCCACATATACAGTGCCAGTCAAAAGTTTGGCCACACCTACTCATTCAAGGTTTCTTTATTTTTACTATTTTCTACATTGTAGAATAATAGTGAAGACATCAAAACAATGAAAGAACACATACGGAATCATGTAGTAACCAAACATTTTAAAAATGTAAATACATTTTATTTTTGAGATTCTTCAAAATCGCCACCCCTTGCCTTGATGACAGCTTTGCATTCTCTCAACCAGCTTCATGAGGTAGTCACCTGGAATGCATTTCAATTAACAGGTGTGCCTTGTTAGAAGTTAATTTGTGGAATTTATTTCCTTCTTAATAAGTGTTTAGCCAATCAGTCATGTTGTGACAAGGTTTGGGGAGTATACAGAAGATAATCATATTTGATAAAAGTCCATATCATGGTAAGAACAGCTCAAATAAGCAAAGAGAAACGATAGTCCATCATTACTTTAAGACATGAAGGTCAGTCAATCCGGAAAATTTCAAGAACGTCGAACGTTTCTTCAAGTGCAGTCACAAAAACCATCAAGAGCTATGAAGAAACTGGCTCTCACGAGGACCGCCACAGGAAAGGAAGATCCAGAGTTTACTGTTCTGCAGAGTATAAGTTCATCAGAGTTACCAGGCATCCCAACATCAACTGTTCAGAGGAGACTGTGTGAATCAGGCCTTCATGGTTGAATTGCTGCAAAGACACCACTACTAAAGGACACCAATAAGAAAAAGACTTGCTTGCGCCAAGAAACACGAACAATGGACATGGAGTGCTGCATCAGATGACCTGGTCTCCACAAGCCCCCTAAATCAACTAAATTGTGAGGGTTTGGGAGAAGTCGGATCGCAGAGTGAAGGAAATAGCAGCCAACAAGTGCTCAACATGTGGGAACTCCTTCAAGATTGTTGGAAAAGCATCCCAGGTGAAGCTGGTTGAGAGAATACCACGAGTGCGCAAAGTTGTCATCAAGGCAAAAGTGTGGCTATTTGAAGAACCTAAAATAGTTTGATTTACACTTTTTTGGTTACTACGTGTTATTTCATAGTTTTGATGTCTTCACTATTATTCTACAATGCAGAAAATTGTAAAAAAAAAAACCTTGAATAAGTAGGTGTTCTAAAACTTGACTGGTAGTGTATAAAATAGAGCACATATCCATGCAATCTCCATAGACAATCATTGGCAGTAGAATGGCCTTCCTGATGAGCTCAGTGACTTTCAACATAGCACCATCAGAAGATGCCACAATTCCAACAAGTCAATTCATCCATATCTGCCCTGGTCAAGTGTTAGAGCTGTTATTGTGAAATTGTGACGTCTAGGATCAACAACGGCTCAGCCGCGAAGTGGTAGGCCACACAAGCTCACAGAACGGAACTGCCGAGTGTTGAAATGCGTCGCGCATAAAAAAATCTTCTGTCCTCGGCTGCAACATTCACTACTGAGCTCCAAACTACCTCTGGAAGAAATGTCAGCATAATAACTGTTTGACGGGAGCTTCATTGAATGTTTGAGTGGCCGGGCAGCTTCACACAAGCCTAAGATCACCATGCGCAATGCGAAGCGTAGGCAGGAATGATGTAAAGCTCGCCACCGTTTGACTCTGGAGCAGTGGGAACACGTTTTCTGGAGTGATGAATCGCATTTCACCATCTGGCAGTTTAGTTTAGTTTAGTTTATTTTATTTTTACAGGGACAGTGCACATTAATCAACGTTTCAGTAAAAGTGCCGGTTTTAGCCAGCCGGCTAATTTTCAAACGCAGTCCCTGGGCAGGTTATTAAAAACAATTACAATATAGACAATAGCACCATAGAACAAGCAAGACATCGCAACATAGGACAAGCAAGACATAGCATACAGACAGAGCAACATAGAACAAAAAGCAGCAAAACAAAATTCATAAAAGCAACAAAGTGTTTCCACACCTCACAAGCTACAGACAACATGGAAAGCGGCAACACACAGCTAGGGACCATGTTCACAAATCTGATTGACCTGGCATATCTTGTGGAGTACACTTCCGGCGCCGACTGAGATGGCCGCCTCGCTTCGCGTTCCTAGGAAACTATGCAGTTTTTTGTTTTTTTATGTGTTATTTCTTACATTAGTACCCCAGGTCATCTTAGGTTTCATTACATACAGTCGAGAAGAACTACTGAATATAAGATCAGCGTCAACTCACCATCAGTACGACCAAGAATATGTTTTCCGCGACGCGGATCCTGTGTTCTGCCTTACAAACAGGACAACGGAATGGATCGCATGCAGCGACCCAAGGAAACGACTCCGAAAAAGAGGGAAACGCGGCGGTGTTCTGGTCAGACTCCGAAAAAGGGCACATCGCGCACCACTTCCCAGTATTCTTCTTGCCAATGTCCAGTCTCTCGACAACAAGGTTGATGAAATCCGAGCAAGGGTGGCATTCCAGAGGGATATCAGAGACTGCAACGTTCTCTGCTTTACGGAGACATGGCTTACTGGGAAAACGCTATCCAGGGCGGTACAGCCAACGGGTTTCTCCACGCATCGCGCCGACACAGAAACAAACATCTCTCTGGTAAGAAGAGTGGAGGGGGCGTATGCCTCATGACTAACGGGACATGGTGTGATGAAGGAAACATACAGGAACTCAAATCCTTCTGTTCACCTGATTTAGAATTCCTCACAATCAAATGTAGACCGCATTATCTTCCAAGAGAATTCTCTTCGATTATAATCACAGCCGTATATATCCCCCAAGCAGACACATCGATGGCTCTGAACGAACTTTATTTAACTCTTTGCAAACTGGAAAACATTTATCCGGAGGCTGCATTCATTGTAGCTGGGGATTTTAACAAAGCCAATCTGAAAACAAGACTCCTAAATTTTATCAGCATATCGATTGCGCAACCAGGGGTGGTAAAACCTTGGATCACTGTTACTCTAACTTCCGCGACGCATATAAGGCCCTGCCCCGCCCCCTTCGGAAAAGCTGACCACGACTCCATTTTGCTGATCCCTGCCTACAGGCAGAAATTAAAACAAGAGGCTCCCACGCTGAGGTCTGTCCAACGCTGGTCAGACCAAGCTGACTCTACACTCCAAGACTGCTTCCATCACGTGGACTGGGACATGTTTCGTATTGCGTCAGATGGGAATATTGACGAATACGCTGATTCGGTGTGCGAGTTCATTAGAACGTGCGTCAAAGATGTCGTTCCCATAGCAACGATAAAAACATTCCCTAACCAGAAACCGTGGATTGATGGCAGCATTCGCGTGAAACTGAAAGCGCGAACCACTGCTTTTAATCAGGGCAAGGTGTCTGGCAACATGACTGAATACAAACAGTGCAGCTATTCCCTCAATAAGGCTATCAAACAAGCTAAGCGTCAGTACAGAGACAAAGTGGAATCTCAATTCAATGGCTCAGACACAAGAGGCATGTGGCAGGGTCTACAGTCAATCACGGACTACAAGATGAAATCCAGCCCAGTCACGGACCAGGATGTCTTGCTCCCAGGCAGACTAAATAACTTTTTTGCCCGCTTTGAGGACAATACAGTGCCACTGACACGGCCTGCAACGGAAACATGCAGTCTCTCCTTCACTGCAGCCGAGGTGATTAAGACATTTAAACGTGTTAACCCTCGCAAGGCTGCAGGCCCAGACGGCATCCCCAGCCGCGCCCTCCGAGCATGCGCAGACCAGCTGGCCGGTGTGTTTACGGACATATTCAATCAATCCCTATACCAGTCTGCTGTTCCCACATGCTTCAAGAGGGCCACCATTGTTCCTGTTCCCAAGAAAGCTAAGGTAACTGAGCTAAACGACTACCGCCCCGTAGCACTCACTTCCGTCATCATGAAGTGCTTTGAGAGACTAGTCAAGGACCATATCACCTCCACCCTACCTGACACCCTAGACCCACTCCAATTTGCTTACCGCCCAAATAGGTCCACAGACGATGCAATCTCAACCACACTGCACACTGCCCTAACCCACCTGGACAAGAGGAATACCTATGTGAGAATGCTGTTCATCGACTACAGCTCGGCATTCAACACCATAGTACCCTCCAAGCTCGTCATCAAGCTCGAGACCCTGGGTCTCGACCCCGCCCTGTGCGACTGGGTACTGGACTTCCTGACGTGCCGCCCCCAGGTGGTGAGGGTAGGCAACAACATCTCCTCCCCGCTGATCCTCAACACGGGGCCCCACAAGGGTGCGTTCTGAGCCCTCTCCTGTACTCCCTGTTCACCCACGACTGCGTGGCCACGCACGCCTCAACTCAATCATCAAGTTTGCGGACGACACAACAGTGGTAGGCTTGATTACCAACAACGGCGAGACGGCCTACAGGGAGGAGGTGAGGGCCCTTGGAGTGTGGTGTCAGGAAAATAACCTCACACTCAACGTCAACAAAACTAAGGAGATGATTGTGGACTTCAGGAAACAGCAGAGGGAACACCCCCTATCCACATCGATGGAACAGTAGTGGAGAGGGTAGCTAGTTTTAAGTTCCTCGGCATACACATCACAGACAAACTGAATTGGTCCACTCACACTGACAGCGTCGTGAAGAAGGCGCAGCAGCGCCTATTCAACCTCAGGAGGCTGAAGAAATTCGGCTTGTCACCAAAAGCACTCACAAACTTCTACAGATGCACAATCGAGAGCATCCTGGCGGGCTGTATCACCGCCTGGTACGGCAACTGCTCCGCCCTCAACCGTAAGGCTCTCCAGAGGGTAGTGAGGACTGCACAACGCATCACCGGGGGCAAACTACCTGCCCTCCAGGACACCTACACCACCCGTTGTTACAGGAAGGCCATAAAGATCATCAAGGACATCAACCACCCGAACCACTGCCTGTTCACCCCGCTATCATCCAGAAGGCGAGGTCAGTACAGGTGCATCAAAGCTGGGACCGAGAGACTGAAAAACAGCTTCTATCTCAAGGCCATCAGACTGTTAAATAGCCACCACTAACATTGAGTGGCTGCTGCCAACACACTGTCATTGACACTGACCCAACTCCAGCCATTTTAATAATGGGAATTGATGGGAAATGATGTAAATATATCACTAGCCACTTTAAACAATGCTACCTTATATAATGTTACTTACCCTACATTATTCATCTCATATACATATGTATATACTGTACTCTACAACATCGACTGCATCCTTATGTAACACATGTATCACTAGCCACTTTAACTATGCCACTTTGTTTACTTTGTCTACACACTCATCTCATATGTATATACTGTACTCGATACCATCTACTGTATGCTGCTCTGTACCATCACTCATTCATATATCCTTATGTACATGTTCCTTATCCCCTTACACTGTGTATAAGACAGTAGTTTTGGAATTGTTAGTTAGATTACTTGTTGGTTATCACTGCATTGTCGGAACTAGAAGCACAAGCATTTCGCTACACTCGCATTAACATCTGCTAACCATGTGTATGTGACAAATAAAATTTGATTTGATTTTGATTTGATTTAGCCAGGTCTTCAAGCATTTTGTGAAAGTGTGATATGTGGTGCAGTTATGTGTGTCTGATGGCAGTGTATTCCAGACATGAGAAGCTCTCACAGAGAATGCAGATTTACTAAAGGTGCTTTTCCTTAGGGGAACTATACAGTCACCTCTCATGGCAGACCTTGTGGATCTGCTGCCATATGTCTGGGTTTTCTGTTTAACAAAAATATTGAGTGGAGGGGGGGCCAGGCCATTTAGGATCTTGAATACAAGACATGCGTCGGTGTATTGCACAAGATTTTCCCAACTCAAGAGCTCATGCTTTCTAAGGATGTGACAATGATGATGGCTATTGTGCTTCCTATCAAGCACTTTGAGAGCCTGTTTGTAGACAGACTGAATAGGTTTTAATGTTGTACAGCAAGCTTGAGCCCAACTAGTCAAGCAGCATGTTAAGTGGGGGAGTATCATAGAATTGAAGTACAGTTTTGCTACCTCTGTAGTCAAACAATTTCGTATAAATCGGAAATTAGCTAGGTTGAATTTGGTTATTTGAATTACCTTTTTCACATGCTTTTTAAAAGAGAGGTTGGAATCAAGTATGATGCCAAGGTACTTAAAATCGGATACCACCTGGAGCTTCTCCCCTGACACATAGACATCTGGCTCAGTAGCATCTGTTGCCCTCTTTGTGAAGAACATGCAAACAGTTTTTTTCACATTGAGATGCAAACACGAGTCACTGAGCCACTTTGTAACCTGGACCATTACAGTAGTGAGTTCTTGTGCAGCTTGTTGTTTGCTCTTTGCATGCACATATATCACTGTATCATCTGCATACATTTGAACTTCAGACCCAGTACAGACAGAAGGCAGATCATTAATGTACAGGCTGAACAGGAGGGGCCCCAGTATTGACCCTTGGGGCACGCCCACATCATAGCTACGAGTGGGCGACAGCTCATTGCTCACTCTGACACACTGAGTTCTGCCTTCAAGGTATGATTTCATCCATCTCAAGGCATCAGGGGAAAAGTTGAACTTGGAGAATTTTGTGATGAGAATCTCATGGTTAACAGTAACAAAAGCCTTCCTTAGGTCCAGAAACACAGCCCCAACAGCACCGCCTTTGTCCATCTTGGACTTCACATTTTCCAGAAGAAAGCAGTTGGCCGTTTCTGTGGAGTGTTTCGCTCTGAAGCCAAACTGCATGGAGTGTAATGTGAAGGGGCTGTTGTTGAGGTGGGCAATCAGTTGTTCTGCTACACACTTTTCAACAACCTTTGACACCACAGGTAGTATACTAATGGGCCTGTAGTTACTCACGTCAGCAGGGTCGCCTGATTTAAAGATGGCCGTTATTATGGCCGACTTCCATACCCTTGGAAACACACAGAGACCAATAGATGTGTTGGTGACCTTAGTAATGGGGCCAATGAGTGACACTTTGTAGTTTTTAAGAAAGGTAGAGTCCATTCCAAACACATCTTTGGCTTTAGAGTTCTTTAGTGAGCTAATCACCTTGTTCACCTTTGACTCAGAAACCTCCCTTATGATGAAGACCGGTTGAGTGTCATTCACTAGCACTGAGCCCAAGAAATCAGTGGAGGGGTTCTGTGTCAGTAACCTGACAGAGTCAATAAAGTAGGAATTGAAGGCTGTTGCTATTTCAACTGCATCCTGTGTTAGATTGTTATTCACCATGATTTCTAGTCTTTTTGCAGTGTTACTATGGTCTTTCCCTGTTAACTTTTTTAGATTCTCCCATATCAATTTAGAATTTCCCTTTGCTTCACCAATTATGTTAATAAAAAAGTTTGCCTTGGCCTGTCTGATTTCTTTTATCACCTTATTTCTCAACATGGTAAACCTACGTCTGTCATGCTCTAATTTAGATTTTAGGGATATTTTTAGAGCATAATCTTGTTCTTTCATCAATTTCCAGATTTCTCCATTTAGCCAAGGAAGAGCGACAGATGAATCTGGGTTTGGCAGATACCAGGAGAACACTACCTGCCACAATGCATTGTGCCAACTATAAAGAGGAATAATTGTATAGGGCTGTTTTTAATGGTTTAGGCTAGGCCCCTTATTTCCAGTGAAGGGAAATCTTAACGCTGCAGCATACAATAATATTCTAGACGATTCAATGCTTCCAACTTTGTGGCAACAGTTTGGGGAAGGCCATTTCCTGTTTCAGCATGACAATGCCCCCGTGCACAAAGTGAGGTTCATACAGAAATGATTTGTCGAGATCGGTGTGGAAGAACTTGACTGACCTGACCTCAACCCCATTGAACACTTTTGGGATGAAGTGGAACGCAGACTGCGAGCCAGGCCTAATCTCCAAACATCAGAGCCCGAACTCACTAATGCTCGTGGCTGAATTGAAGCAAGTCACTGCAGCAATGTTCCAACATCTAGTAGAAAGCCTTCCCAGAAGAGTGGAGGTTATTATAGCAGCAAAGGGGGGACCAATTCCATATTAATGCCCATGATTTTTGAATGAGATGTTCGACGAGCAGGTGTCGACCTACTTTTAGTCATGTAGTGTATATGCATACATTTCTGGGACACTACAGGCTGCCATTAGCTAGTAAATTATACTTAGAAGTTCTTCTGTGTGCGATTTTAAAATAAAAATTGGTTCAAGGACCTACATCTGCAAACAATGCTTGCAGAACTGCGGTCTGCCTTGAACTTCCTGGCTTTATTTAGAGGGTGCTGTCAATCTCCCATGCTTGGGCCAGGAGATTATCCTGACTATGTGACCTGACCTAAGTGTTGTAGTCTATAACTAGGGGCCCAGTTTGTCAAAGTGAAGGTCAGGTGGTCAGAAAAATGCAACAATGAGTCACGGCTTTTCCACAGAATAACAGTAAACGGTACAGTGATTTTTCCAGCACTCAACAAAGCATTTATTTTTTAAGCCTCCATCAAAACAATGGGTTTCAGGGAGAGTGGCAGATTTGACAGCTTGCACAAGTGCACATTGACTCCTTAAGCTTCTTCACATAAATGGTGTAGTCACATGGTGAGGTGGGATGGGGCAAGAAGTGACGGGATAAGTGGGGCCATTGTTTGGGTGACACAAATTGGCCTGTGGCCCTCAGCCGTACGGTAAGCCCTGGTAAGATTGTACATTAGCAGCGTCACATGTGGAAGGTGACCTCTGGTGTTAGGCCAGATCCTGGACCATTATTAGTCAACCGACTGTAAACTGAACCACCATGCTCTGCTCTTTTGTAGCTTCACTTTAGAGTGAAAAAGAGAGGCAGTGCTTTCTGGGGCTGGAGCAAAGGCCCATGTTCTTGGGTTGGCCCGGAATGTCACTGAACTCAAAATGGCCTGTTAGGCTGGCTGCTGCATGCGATTTTCCATTCAGTGCTGCCTTCAGCATGCCTCACGTCCTCGCTCGCTCAACGTCGCTCAACGTCCTCGCTCGCTCAACGTCCTCGCTCGCTCAACGTCCTCGCTCGCTCAACGTCCTCGCTCGCTCAACGTCCTCGCTCGCTCAACGTCCTCGCTCGCTCAACAACACAATGGTCAGTCCTCTCCAAACAAAAACAAACAAACAAAGCAGCATCCACATAAGGGAAATAAAGTGCCTTCAGAATGTATTTAGACCATGACTTTTTCCACATCACAGCCTTATTCTAAAATGGATTAAATGCATGTCAGAGTTAAAACCAAGCAATGAGTTCGAAGAAATTGTCTATAGCACTCCTAGACAGAATTGTGTTGAGGAACAGATCTGGGGAAGGGTACTAAAGCATTTCTGCAGTATTGAAGGTCCCCAAGAACACAGTGGCCGCCATCATTCTTAAATGGAAGAAGTTTGCAACTACCAAGACTTACTAGAACTGGTCGCACAGCCAGGGAGGTGACCAAGAACCAGATGGTCACTATAACCGAGCTCCAGAGTTCCTCTGTGGAGAAGGGAGAACCTTCCAGGAGGACAACATCTCTGCAGCACTCCACCAATCAGGCCTTTATGGTAGAATTGGCAGACAGACGTAAGCAACTCCTCACATGACAGCCCGCTTGGAGTTTGCCAAAAGGCACCTAAAGACTCTCAGGCCATGAGAAACAAGAATATCTGGTCCGATGAAACCAAGAATAAAACTATTTGGCCTGAATTCCAAGAGTCACGTCTGGAGGAAATCTGTAACCATTACTATGGTGAAGCATGGTGGTGGCAGTATTGTGTAGTGGGGATGTTTTTCAGTGGCAGGGACTGGGAGACTAGTCAGGATTGAGGGAAAGATGAACGGAGCAAATTACAGAGAGATCCTTACTGATCCTTACTTACCTGCTCCAGAGCACTCAGGACCTCAGACTGGGGAGAAGGTTCACCTTCCAACAGGACAACAACCCAAGCACACAGCCAAGGAGTGTCTTAGGGACAAGTCTCTGAATGTCCTTGAGTGACCCAGCCAGAGCCCAGACCTGAACCCGATCAAACATCTCTGGAGAGACCTGAAAATAGCTCTGCAGTGACACTCCCCATCCAACCCGACAGAGCTTGAGGATGTGCAGAGAAGAATGGGAGAAACTCCACAAATACAGGTGTGCTGTTCTGACCAGGCAGGACTGGACAAAGATGACCATTGTAGAGGGTGCGCTGTGCTCTGCTCCGTTCGTAGGAGTGCTGACCAGCTGCATGGCCACAGTGGCCGACTTCATTTAAATAGCCGCTACACACACACACCAACAAAATACCATGGGAATCATTCAGCCTGCACTCTTGCATCCATCCTGAACTTTCACTCAAGATAATATGCAATATCACACACATATCTTTGAAATATTGAGAGCTATTCCTGTTGTTGTTGGTCTGAATTTGTCTTCTTGGCCTCTTGTTGTGGTTATACAGTACATGTTTAGTTCTGTATTCCCACTTCTACATTTTGATTGAGATTTTATTTTATTTCACATGCACAATCTTTCAAAATACTTACTCATATTCGTTAGCTGGACAGGCAAAATGCAGCCGAGAACTTCCTTACACTGCTGCTACTCACGGTTATTTATTTATGTATAGTCACTTCACCCCTACATCAAATCAAAATTGTTGTCGTCACATGCCGAATACAACCTTAGTGAAATGCTTACCTTCAAACCCTAACCAACAAAAAACATAAGATAACAAGTAATTACAGGGCAGCAGTAAAATAACAATAGTGAGGCTATATACAGGGGGCATTTATTTTTTATTTTTTTTATTTTTATAAATAATTACAGGGCAGCAGTAACAGAGTCATATACAGGGGTTCCGGAACAGAGGGGCCCAGTTAGTCGAGGTAATTGAGGTAATATGTACATGTAGGTAGGTAGAGTTATTAAAGTGACGATGCATAGATAATAACAGAGTAGCAGCAGTGTAAAAGAGGGGGGGGGGCAATGCAAATAGTCTGGGTAGCCATTTGATTAGATGTTCAGGAGTCTTGTGGCTTGGGGGTAGAAGTTGTTTAGAAGCCTCTGCGTCTTGGACCTAGACTTGGCGTTCCGCCCCAGTCTATGACTAGGGTGGCTGGAGTCTGACACCGCATGGTATAAAGGTACTGGATGGCTGGAAGCGTGGCCCAAGTGATGTACTGGGCCGTACGCACTAACCTCTGTAGTGCCTTGCAGTTGGAGGATGAGCAGTTGCCATACCAGGCAGTGATGCCCTCGATGGTGCAGCTGTAGAACCTTTTGAGGATCTGAGGACCCATGCCAAATCTTTTCAGTCTCCTGAGGGGGAATAGGTTTTGTCGTGCCCTCTTCACGACTGTCTTGGTTGGACCATGTTAGTTTGTTGGTGATGTGGACGCCAAGGAACTTGAAACTCTCAACCTGCTCCACTGCAGCTCCGTCGATGAGAATGGGGATGTGCTCGGTCCTCCTTTTCCTGTAGTCCACAATCATCTCCTTTGTCTTGATCACGTTGAGGGGGAGGTTGTTGTCCTAGAACCACACGGCCAGGTCTCTGACCTCCTCCCTATAGGCTGTCTCGTCGTTGTCGGTGATCAGGCCTACCACTGTTGGTGGTGTTAATGGTGGTGTTGGATTCGTGAATGGCTTTCGAGTCATGAGTGAAAGAGCAAGGAGAGCGAGAGGTGACTGAGCACGCACCCCTGAGGGGCCCCCATGTTGAGGATCAGTGTGGCGGATGTGTTGTTACCTACCCTTACCACCTGTGGGCAGCCCGTTTAGAGAACATATTCTATTTTATTCAGCTTTGTTCAATTGTATTCTTCATACTATAAAACAATGCCATGGAATTCTAAGCAAATATTCTCTGCTAAATCAACTAGTGTAGCCCACTAGTCTGCTATTGTGTTCTTCTGAAATAGACTACATTTTCTTTATATCATTATGTTTCTTGTGATTGTGTAGGCTCTATTTCATGGATTTATTAGACTTTTAAAATGTAGATGATCCAAAAGGTCTGCATCAGTGGCTTGTGTGGAAGCCAGGAGATGCTCATGTGTTTGTTAACTTACGGTCAATTACCGTGAGACCGACAGTTATTTGCTTGACAATCACCTGCTGACGAGATTTTGTGACCACCACAGCCCTAGTCTGAAGCGTTGGTTAGTAGACTATTTGTGATGCGCAATTGTCATCCTGCACTGTTCGTATCAGGGGCATAAACATGGATGGGCCTGGGTGGACAGAGGCCCACCCACTGGGGAGCCAGGCCCTGACAGGCCCACCCAATCAGATTGATGTGGTTTAAGCATTGTTGTGGACTTAATATTGTTGTATTTTTTTCTCCCCCCAAAAAAAATTAAGTGTGCTTTTGAGAGTGAAAATATGAACAAAAACAACAGGAAAATATAGGGTTTTCCATTTGGGAACTTTTGGGCAAAATATGCGTACAGTATACGTACTTCTCCAGACACCACTATACCATTGTATAGGTCCGATGGAAAGACAGCAGTCACACACAGCATGATGTTAAAGGATAAGCAGTCCACAAACTCTGAAATAATAAGCCAGTAGATTTCAATCATAATGATACAAAAACACAATCATTAAGCATTTCCCAATCAAAATGTGCTGGACAACTATTACTTACCATTGCAAAAAACATTGTGTTTAGCATGAAAAGCAACCAGTGACCTAAAGTTTAAAGTGGAACGGACGGCGTTAACTATTTTGCGGATATGAAACAGACATTCATATCAGTAAAAAACATCAAATTCCCAGTTTATGCTACAAAACCAACTTCATAAGAGGTTATAAAAAATACAGTAGGTTCCATTTGACTGAACGTTCCATGACGTACACCAAGGCATTGTTGGCAGAATAGATGGATGCAGTTCTATGCATGACTAATAGAATTCACCAACACATTTCTTGGTAGTCCAAAAAATATTACAATCAGGTTGTAAATCACAGCTGGCCTGGTACATTGTTTTCTGCCTCCATGCACCGTTTCAGTTTTAATGACTCAATATTCTGGACAAAAATGGACGAATATAACTTAAGGCTGGGAATGTCAATACAATTAAACTAGCAAGGGCAATGATCACAAGTCAGTCATCACATGGCAAATAGGCTAGCATATCTATTTATGTAGCAAACTAAAAAACATAGAGCCTAAGGTTAGCTAGATAGCTAGCTAGCTCACTGATAGGATGTCATTTATGAACATTTGAACATCTTGGCCATGTTCTGTTATAATCTCCACCCGGCACAGCCAGACTGGCCACCCCACATAGCCTGGTTTCTTTCTTCCTAGGTTTTGGCCTTTCTAGGGAGTTTTTCCTAGCCACCGTGCTTCTACACCTGCATTGCTTGCTGTTTGGGGTTTTAGGCTGGGTTTCTGTACAGCACTTTGAGATATCAGCTGATGTACGAAGGGCTATATAAATACATGTGATTTGATTTGAGTAGCATTGTGTTGCTATTTTCCTTCATAGCACGACAACAGTGAACACTGGACACTTGGCTGGACAGAAAGCATGTGAGAGAATGAGAGACTTACAGACATCCGGCGCCTCGTCCGAGCCGTCTGGGCAGTCTTTCTCTCCATCGCAGTGCCAGCCCTTGGAGATACACGTTACCTGGTCCTTACACACAAACTGCTTTGGACTGCACGTCTTTGGGGCTGAAACACAAGACAAATATTAACTAACAATAAAAGTAGCAGATAACACTATGTAGCAGCAAACACGAAACACAATGTTGAATAGAAAGTTTGATGCATTATGGTTGTTTGAGAAGGCAAAAGCGGCTCAATAATTGTGAATTGCATAACGAAGTGTTAGGTAAATAGCTATCTCTCTCAGAATGACCTTCTTGATCCAAATCAGTCAGGTTTCAAGACTAGTCATTCAACTGAGACTGCTCTTCTCTGTATCACGGAGGCGCTCCGCACCGCTAAAGCTAACTCTCTCTCCTCTGCTCTCATCCTTCTAGACCTATCGGCTGCCTTCGATACTGTGAACCATCAGATCCTCCTCTCCACCCTCTCCGAGTTGGGCATCTCCGGCGTGGCCCACGCTTGGATTGCGTCCTACCTGACAGGTCGCTCCTACCAGGTGGCGTGGCGAGAATCTGTCTCCTCACCATGCGCTCTCACCACTGGTGTCCCCAGGGCTCTGTTCTGGCCCTCTCCTATTCTCGCTATACACCAAGTCACTTGGCTCTGTCATAACCTCACATGGTCTCTCCTATCATTGCTATGCAGACGACACACAATTAATCTTCTCCTTTCCCCTTCTGATGACCAGGTGGCGAATCGCATCTCTGCATGTCTGGCAGACATATCAGTGTGGATGACGGATCACCATCTCAAGCTGAACTTCGGCAAGACGGAGCTGCTCTTCCTCCCGGGGAAGGACTGCCCGTTCCATGATCTCGCCATCACGGTTGACAACTCCATTGTGTCCTCCTCCCAGAGCGCTAAGAACCTTGGCGTGATCCTGGACAACACCCTGTCGTTCTCAACTAACATCAAGGCGGTGGCCCGTTCCTGTAGGTTCATGCTCTACAACATCCGCAGAGTACGACCCTGCCTCACACAGGAAGCGGCGCAGGTCCTAATCCAGGCACTTGTCATCTCCCGTCTGGATTACTGCAACTCGCTGTTGGCTGGGCTCCCTGCCTGTGCCATTAAACCCCTTCAACTCATCCAGAACGCCGCAGCCCGTCTAGTGTTCAACCTTCCCAAGTTCTCTCACGTCACCCCGCTCCTCCGCTCTCTCCACTGGCTTCCAGTTGAAGCTCGCATCCGCTTTGGTGCTTGCCACGGAGCTGTGAGGGGGAACGGCACCTCAGTACCTCCAGGCTCTGATCAGGCCCTACACCCAAATAAGGGCACTGCGTTCATCCACCTCTGGCCTGCTCGCCTCCCTACCACTGAGGAAGTACAGTTCCCGCTCAGCCCAGTCAAAACTGTTCGCTGCTCTGGCTCCCCAATGGTGGAACAAACTCCCTCACGACGCCAGGACAGCGGAGTCAATCACCACCTTCCGGAGACACCTGAAACCCCACCTCTTTAAGGAATACCTAGGATAGGATAAAGTAATCCTTCTCACCCCCCCCCCTTAAAATATGTAGATGCACTATTGTAAAGTGGCTGTTCCACTGGATGTCATAAGGTGAATGCACCAATTTGTAAGTCGCTCTGGATAAGAGCGTCTGCTAAATGACTTAAATGTAATGTAATGTAAAAGGGTGTTTGACAGACATCCCATAATACTTGTTGTATAATAAAAATGAGAAGAATGTTGAATCATTGATTAAATGTTATTTCAGATTGATAGGTGAATCATTAGACAAATGCAGTTTCTGTTGACGTTTCTATTTCTGTGGAGTCATCTGGCTGTTAGAATGAAGGCTAAGGCAGCTTTGAATCTCAACAGTTATAAACAGGGACTAATTGGGCTCAGATAATGTTGTCCTGATTGGCAGCTCATTAGTGGAAGGGCACACGCGCGCACAAGCAAGGCGCACGCACGCACGCACAGGCAAGGCGCACGCACGCACCCACAGGC